>NC_059283.1:8106011-8131011 GCF_017591435.1 Portunus trituberculatus | reverse complement strand
TTTCTTCATCGATTTTGTATTCAAGCGACGCCCAGCAGAATATTCGTACAGTGGTTAGCATGCATGTGTGTATGGTTATGTCTGCCTGGGATGTTCTCTTGTTTTCATTCGCCTGGGATGTTCTCTTGTTTTCGATTCGCCTGGTGGAGATAGCAGTTAGATTACGGGATGGGGAACTTGCGAAGATCGGAAATAATGAGCTCTGAGCTCGTTCCGTTAACGTCTGGCTGTCTCGTTCATCAAACAAACAGTGATATTGGTTAGCTTTCTTCATCGTTTTTGTATTCAAACGACGCCCAGCAGAATACAGTGGTCATAAGGATGCGTGTGTGACTGTCTGTCTTGAATGTTGTCTTTTTTCACGCGTCGAGCAGTTAAAAAAAAAAAAAAAAGAATTTTGAGAATTTGCTTGGATATTAGTTAGTTTCCTTAATCCTTTTCGTATTCAAGCGACTCCCAGCAGAATACAGTGGTCAGGATGACTGTGGCTGTGTCTGTCTTGGATGTTCTCTTGTTATCATTCGTCTAGGTAGCAGTTAAAAAGAGGAAAATTTTGAGAACTTGCATGGATATTGGATAGTTTCTTTTGTCGTTTTCGTATTCAAGCGACGCCTAACAGGGTACAGTTGTCAGGATGCAAGTGTCTGGCTGTCTGTCTTTGATCTGTTGTTTTCACGCGTTTGTCAGCTAAAAAGAGGAGAAATGTGAGAACTTTCTTGAATATTGGTTAGTTTTCTTCATCGATTTTGTATTCAAGCGACGCTCAGCAGAATACAGTGGTCAGAATGCGTATGTGGCTGTACCTGTCTTTGATGTTTTCACTCGTCGAGCAGCTAAAAAAATAAATTTGAGAACTTGTTTGGATATGAGTTACTTTTCTTCGTATTCAAGCGACGCCAGCAGGATACAGTGGTCAGGACGTAGGTGTATGGCTGCATGTGTCTGTCCTGGGATGTTTTGTTCTTTACACGCGTCAGGCGGTTGAGGAAAGGAAAATTTTGAGAACTTACCTGAATATCACCCTGTTTTCACGCGTTTGGGAGTCATATCAAGGTGAAAAAGAGAAAGATTTCCTTCCTTTCCTTTTGCTTTCACTTGTTAGTGAGTCTGCTAAGAGAGAGAGAGAGAGAGAGAGAGAGAGAGAGAGAGAGAGAGAGAGAGTTGGCTTGTCTTTTTCCTTCTGTATATGCGTGTTTGGGAGTCTGGGTTTGGTCTGGTCTGGTCTGATGTAGTCTAGTTTAGTCTGGTCTGGTCTGGTCTAGTTTAGTCTGGTCTGGTCTGGTCTGGTCTGGTGTAAGAGACAAGAACGAGGCAGCAGGTGTTCGCGGTTTTGCTTCTTACATAAAACTAGAATAGAATAAATTAATCTTCCTTTGTTAATTAATATTCGCGTTATTCCAGTGATTTTAATAGTTTTTGCATCGTTTATTTAAATTCTCCCATTACTGCGCTCTTTTTTTTTCTTTTAATTCATTATAGTAATACATGTTTCTAACATTTGTGATGCTCTTTGTAGAATAAGGTTTCCTCCTTCTACTACTACTACTACTACAACTAATACTACTAATACCACCACCACTACTAATACTAATACCACCACCACCACTACCACCGCTACTACTTTTACCACCACCACCACCACTACTACTACTACTACTACTACTACTACTACTACTACTACTACTACTACTCCACCACTACTACTACTACTACTACTACTACTACTACTACTACTACTACTAAGGCATCACTCTTTCCTCCTCTCTTCTCCAGTACGTGACGGCTTTCGCGGTGAGTGGTCTGGCGTCGAACTGGGAGCGTGTTGGCAAGCCCTTCAACCCACTGCTGGGCGAGACTTACGAGCTACAACGAGACAACTATAGGTGGGCCACTATCTCTCTCTCTCTCTCTCTCTCTCTCTCTCTCTGTGTGTGTGTGTGTGTGTGTGTGTTTTGTCCTTTTCTCTGGCTTCTTTTCTTTATACTTCTTCTCTTGTGTGTGTGTGTGTGTGTGTGTTCGTTCGTCTCCCTTTCTTCTTTGTTCTTCCTTCTCTTGCCTACTCGTCTATCCTTCTCTCCTTACTTTTTATTTTTTCCTCAATCCCACCCCCTCCTCCTCCTCCTCCTCCTCCTTTATGTCCTTCATTCTGTTCCTCCTCCTCTTCTTCCTTCTCCTGTCTGTCCTTCATGTGTTCCTCCTCCTCCAGTCTGTCCATTATGTTCCTCCTCTTCCTCTTCTTGTCTGTCTTTCTGTTCTTCCTCTTCCTCTTTCGTGTTTCCTTCTCTCTCTCTCTCTCTCTCTCTCTCTCTCTCTCTCTCTCTCTCCACAAGTGCCCCACGCAAGGAACATCGAACACGCACCTTTAAGTGGTCCTTCTGTTGCTGGCAGGACTCTCTCTTCCCCCTACTCCTCCCACTCCCACTCCTGCTCCTGCCGGTACCTCCCAGTTTTACCATCCTCCTGTCGATCTTTTCCACCTCTCCTCCTCCCTCTCCTCCGCCACGTCGATTCTTTCCTCCATCTCTCCATATGTTTCTTTCTCTAGTCTTTCCAGTATATTTTGCGGGCTCTCTTGTCCTCTCCCTTCTTCATGATTGGGTGTATGTGAGATCTTTCAATAAAAAAAAGTCTTTCTCGTCAATGTCATGTCTGTTTTTTCTTTATTTTTCCTGTAGCTTTATCAGTGCTCTCACTTGAATTGTCTTTCTTAATACTTCTCTATCCCCGAGGATGTGTGGACAGGTCTTTCAGTGCTATTCTGTTGCTAAAAACATCTAATTCATTGATTTTACTACATACCCTCACTCTTGCAGCCTTATTTAACCTATAATATCCTCTTGACATCTTTTATAAACACAATTACTTCTTCCTTCTTCAAGAATAGCATGTAAGCAAGCTGTGTAGTACTAAAAACATCTTACTCATTGATTTTACTACATACCTTCACTCTTGTAGTCGTATCTAACCTATAATATCCTCCTAGCATCTTTTATAACCACACGAACCTCTTCCTCTCAGAATAGCATGTGAGCAAGTCATGTACTGCTAAAAACATCGTATTCACCCATTTCACATCTAGATATTTTGTTATGTACATACATCAATATAAGCTTAACACCTATTCTAACCTACAGTAACTAACACTTATAGCCTTTATACCTCCTTGTGTGTTAGCAAGACTTATCTCACCCACAGTGCTTAGCTAACACCTTTACTAACTCTTACACCTTTTACCTCGTTCGGAATAATGTGTTAGCAAAATTTATCTCTCCACAATGCCTGCCTTGCACTTTTACTGACCCTTATATCCTCTACTTCTTCAGAGCAAGACTTACCTAACCTACAATGTCTTGCTAACACCTTTACTAACCCTTGCACCTTGCTTCAGAATAGTGTGTGAACAGCTTTTATCTCACCCACAGTGCCTTGCTAACACCTCTACCCTTACACCTACCTACATGTGTGAGCAGCTTTTTATCTAACCCACAATGCTTTGCTAACACCTCCACTACTCTACTAACCTTTACATTTTCTACCTCCTTCAGAATCGTGTGTGAGCAAGTCTTATCTAACCCACAGTGCCTTGCTAACACCTCTATTAACCCTTACAGCCTCCTTTAGAATTGTGTGTTAGCAAGACTTATCTAACCCACAGTACCCTCCTAACACCTATACTAACTCTTTCACCCTCTACCACCTTCAGAATAGTATATGAGCAGCTCTTATTTAACCCACAGTTCTTTGTTAATGTCTCTACTAGCCCTTATGCCTCCTTCAGAATAGTGTGTGAGCAGCTCTTATCTAACCCACAGTGCCTTCCTTACACTTTTATTAACCATTATGCCTTCTATCTTCTTCAGAACAAAACTTATCTAAACCATAGTGCCTTGATGACCTCTTTGCTAACCGTTACTAAACCTCTACCTCCTTCAGAATAGTGTGTGAGTAGCTCTTATCTAACCCACAGTGCCTTCCTTACACTTTTACTAAGTGTTACACCTTATATCTTCTTCAGAGCAAAACTTATATAACCCACAGTGCCCTGCTGACTTTTTACTAACCCTTGCTAACCCTCTACCTCCTTCAGAATAGTGTGTGAGCAGGTCTCCCACCACCCACCAGTGTCCGCCTTCTACGCAGACTCCGAGCACTGGAACTTCCATGGCTCTATCCACCCCAAGTTGAAGTTTTGGGGCAAGAGTGTGGAGATCCAGCCCAAGGGATGCCTCACTGTGGAGTTCCCAAAGTGAGAGAGAGATAGAGAGAGAGGCAGGGCTTGAAAGAGAGATTGAGGGAGGGAGGGGATGATTGACTTTAAAATCAGATCATTATTATGCTGTACAGAGAGAGAGAGAGAGAGAGAGAGAGATTAACTGCTATTTTGACTTCATGTGATAGCAAAGTCATATTCTTCTAAGAGAGAGAGAGAGAGAGAGAGAGAGAGAGAGCATTCCTTCAACATTTTAATTCCATATCCAATCTTCATCCAGGCAAAAAAAAGAAAGGAAAAAAGAATAAAAAGAATGGGTTTTATATTAATGAATCTCAAAAAGAAAAAAGAAAAAGTTGGAATGAGGCAGACTTAAAAGAAAAGGAATAAAAAGAGAGGAGCAAAAAATACTAAAACCTTCATTAGCTATCTGGATTTTAATTGAAGGATTCGAAGTTTGTTAATTAAACCGGAGCAAAAGAAAAAAATAATAATAATAATGATATCCAAATTTATCACCTAATGAATTCCTGCAGTTTTGTCTTTACCTATATTTACTGATTCATTACCTCTACTGCGTGTTCCTTCATGGCCAGCAGGGTGTGGAAGAAAGGTTTTGTGTTGGTAATAATGATGATTGCTTCTCCTGTTTTCTTTTTCATCTCTTCTTCTTTCATTCTTTTCTTTGCTTCTCTTCATGTCTTCTTTCTCATTTATCCTTCTTTCATTTTTTTCTTTGCTTCTTTTGTTTTCTTTCTTTTCATTTCTCCTTTCATTTTTTTCTTTGCTTTTCCTCCTATTTTCTTTTTCACTTCTCCTTCTTTCATTCTTTTCTTGTCTTTCTTTTCCTTATCATTCCTCTCATTTCTTTTACTTTTAATTTGTATTTTTCTTATTTTTCCCTTTCCTTATCTTTTCTTTCAATCATCTTTCCATTTCCCTCTATCATCTTTTCTGTCAATCTCCCTGCCTCTTCAACCATCCTCTCTGCCTTCCTCTGTCATCTTCTCTCTCATTCTCTCTATCTCTCAATCATCTTTTTCCTTCTCTTCATCACCTGCCCTTTTTACCCTCCTCTTTATTCATCTTTCTGTCACTTCCCCTCTCATCTTTCATGTCTCTCTGCTTCCCTCTTTCACTTCTCATCCTCTCTGTCTCTCCTCAATTATCCTTCTGCTTTCCCCTGTCACTTGTTCTTCTCATCCTTCCTGTCTCTTCAACTATATGCTTCCCTCTTTCTCTTGTTCTCTCTCATGATCCCTGTCTCTCCTCAACTATCTTCCTACTTTCTTGTGTCACTTGTCCTTTTCATCCTACCTGTCTCTCTCTCTGCTTCCCTCTATCACTTGCCATTCACTCTCATACTCCCTGTCTCTCCTCAACTTCCTCTAACCTGCCTCCACCATCTGACAGTCATGGGGAGGCATATACTTGGAGCAACGTCAACTGCTGTGTGCATAACATCATCGTGGGCAAGCTGTGGATTGAGCAGTACGGCTCCATGGAGATCACCAACCATGCTACAGGTGGGTGTAGTGATACTTGGTACTTAGTGGTCAGATCCCTGCCTCTAGTAATGTGTTGGGTGTTGGTATTTTCAGAGTGTGTGTGTGTGTGTGTGTGTGTTTTTTTTTTTTTTTTTTTTTTTTTTTTTGGTAAGTTAGATTAAAGAGATGGGGAGAAATTTATATCTAGTAAAGTGTTGGCTTTTAGTCTTTTCTTAGTATTTTTTCTTGTTTTTTATTCAAGTTTGTTAAAGTTAGATATTAAAAAGAGGTGAGAAGGAATTTATCTTTGGTAGGATATTGAGTTATTGGGATTTCTGAATTGTACCTAGTTTTTCTTTTTTTTTTTTTTTTACTCTTTTTTCTTATTTCCAGAGAATGTGTTTTTTCTTGTCTTTTCATTCATTTGATTAAAGTTAGATATATGGAAGAGATGGGGGAAGAATTTATGTCTTACTAAGATATTGAAATATTGGTGTTTCTGGACTGTACCTCTTTTAACTCTTACTCTTCTTTTTTTTTATTTATTTATTTTTTTTTATTACTTGTGTAGGTCACCTGAATGTAATCTGACCTCTCCTCTGCCTCTCCATTAGGTCACCGGTGTGTACTGACCTTCAAGACAGCCGGATGGTTCTCCAAAGACCTACACCGCATTGAAGGCTTCATATTTGACAAAAAGTGAGTGAGGAGACCTAACTTTACTTGCTGTGTCTTCCTCCTTGTGTATTTTGGGAGCAGATCTGGGAGGGACTGTTGAGATTAGCTATAAGAATTAGTCTGTATGTATTCTTTTTGTGTAAGTCTCTCTCCTTTCTCCCATGACTCTCCATGCAGGAAGAAGAAGCAGTCTTTCTTGTACGGGAAGTGGACAGAGTTTCTCCGAGCCACTGACATCACGTCCTATGAAGATTATGTCAAAACCAATGCTCATAAGTTCAGGTGAGAGAGTGAGAGAGAAAGGGAGGGAGGAAAGTGTGTTATGTTTGTGTATCTTTATTTGGTTGATACCTTTTCTTCTTCGGTTTATCTAATGTTTTTTATCGTGTTTCTTACAGTCACACACAAAAACAGGCAAAATTTGAAGTTATTTTTTACTTTAAAGCCAAAATTTTTCACACCACCTGTTAATCACTTACCTGTACAATATTACCTCACCAATTCTTTTCTATCCTCCCTCAATATATATCCTTTAACTTGCTCCTGCTTCACCTATTAACTTACAACCTATCTCTTTATTCCCCTAATTAACTTTTACACACATTCATTCACTTCCACAGTAGTAAGAAGAGTGACAAGAAGTCCGAGGAGGCCCCAGCATCTACCAGCCCAGCCCATGCCCCCCACAAGGTGCTGAGGAAGCTTAACACCATTACCTCAAGCTTCAGAATGACCACAGAGGCTGAGGTACTGCTGGTGTTGTCTCTGGTTAGATTTAGTTAGTAGGAGGAGAATGAGGAGGAAGAATAGTATTAGTTTTGTTAGTTTTCCTGTGGTTCTTAATTTTATTATTCTTTTGTATTTGTTTTACTTCTGTTTATTCTGTTTATTTTGTGATTTCCTCTGCATTGCAATTTTTTACCCTTACATACTTTTCTTTTATTAATGTCTTTTTCATTCCTTATAATAGTTTCTATTCCTCTCATTACCTCAGTGTGTATATCTTTCTTGCTTATCATCTGTCCCTTTTACATTTCTTGACTCTCTCTCTCTCACTCACCTCTCAAACACTGATGGGTGGCTGTTGGTCCTACAGGCAGTGGTGGGACCTGATGGGGAGGATGGGGAAATGCACCCTTCAGATGAACCAGAGGAGGGGGAAGGCAGCTACCCTCGCACTGACTCCACCTACAGCATTGACATCCCCAACTCATCAACGCTGTGGGAGGTTGATCCAAGACCCAACAACTCCTCACAGGTAATTGACACAAGTGCTTCAGAAAATAAGGGAAGCTGCAAGAATTAAGCTTTGCAAGTCTAGTAAGGGAAGCTGTGTAGTTCTAATAAGGGAAGCTGTAAATATTAAACTGAGCAGGTATAAAAAGGGAATTATTTTTTCTGTTAGAGTAACTTACTTCTTCATTGTAATTTTGTATCATCAGAAGCATTATCTTTTCATATTAGTAACCTGACCTCTTCATCATCATAATTTAGCACCATCAGAAGCATTATATTTCTTTTGAAGTAACCTAACCTTTCTCTCTCTCTCCTTCCCCCCACAGTACTACCACTTCACACTGTTTGCCATGTCCCTGAACGAGACGAGTGAAGACCTGCGCCGCACCCTGGCCCCCACTGACTGCAGGTGACACACTCAGACTTACAGTACACAGAGATAGACAACCTGTAGAGGGTTTCAGGGTTCCTCTTGTAAGTGTTTGTGACAGAAACCTTTATGAGTTGATGTTCCCCTTGCTGTGTTGTGTGAGCATGCATGTGTGTCATTGAAGGTTTGGTTGATGTTTAAGAATTATTATGGCAATAAGAAAACATTTCATCACACTTGGATATTTTAATTCTCTTTTTTACTAATAATTTTTATTTCCCTTCATATACACACACAAGCCACTGTTAGGAGACATTTCTGTCCTCGTGATTTACTAATAGGAGTAAGTTCACCTTCGTTTCCACACATGAGTCACTGGGAGGAGCTTAAGTTTAATAAAGATTTAGGGAAGAACACAGCCTCTCTCTCTCTCTTCACTGTGATGAGGAAATGCTGTACATCACTCTGACCTCACTTTGTAGCTTCAAGTCTGACAATGTGTGTGTTGTGCAGGATACGGCCAGACATCCGCCACCTGGAGATTGGTGACATAGACAGTGCAGCCGCTGAGAAGAACAGGTTGGAGGAGAAGCAGCGAGATGCACGAAAGAGCCGGAAAAAGACCAAAATTGAGTGGAAGTCCAGGTGCGTGTGTAGATAATGTTTGTTTTTTGTCTGGTGAGTATCTTATATTTAGCATTTCTGTAGCATTGAACACAACTATTTGTTTATCATCCAGATCTTCTTATAAATTTAAACATCTAATGCAGTTATTATTACAAGTATTATCATTACTCTTCCTTGTCAAATGTTATTTTGCCCTTGTCTGATCTTATCTTTAACATATTCTTATTGCAGCCAGCACTCTTTGTCCATCCTTCTAAAGGGGCCCATAGACATTACGATGACTGGATCTGGTCACCGGAATTGTTAGCAAATCTCAACATGTATGGTGTTATCATACGATCAAGAGTGGGCGGAGTCAGTCGGCCTGAGTAGCCCGCTTCCAACCTGCCAATGCCAGGTTCTTGGCTTCAGTATCCGGTCAGGCAACCGGAAGTCTTAACGTCTATGGGGTGATGATAATGATTTACTTCAGTTTCATGGCAACATCTGGTGTGTGAACAACTACAGATGGCGGCCACGTCCACTGGTAAAGAGTTTTGGAGGGAATTCGAGAACTTCATATCTTCATATGAACGACCTGTGGCAAGAAATTGAAGTGTGGCTAACAACTTCTTGTGAGGTGATATGTGGCTTTCCGCATATAGGTGTCTTTTTTCTCTAGAAAAAGAGAAACTGTAGATAGTAATTCCATATAGGTTTTTTCATCTATATGTAAATAATTAAACCAATCCCCAGGGTCTAGTTTTTAAGAAGACACTTATGAGACAACTGATTTCTTTTCATGAGCCAATCTTTGACCCATTTCCTTTTTTTTTCATTTTGATTTCTATTTCTGCTACAATGCAAGTCACAGTAACTGCTCCAAGAGCTAGGTCTCTAAATCTTTGTCATTGATTGGGACTGAGGAGGCCATGTCTGCACTCCGCACTGGACAGCGTCTCGGCAGAACTGAAGTAAATTGTAACCAAATTGGAATGTGTGTGGGTGACGCTGATATCGGAGTTAGATCGGAACCTCATCTGTTGGTCGTAATGTCTATGGGGCCCATAATGTCTTTATAACTTCACACCTCTGATGAGACTCTTCATTTCTACATAAGATTAATGGAGTTAAGAGTGCAAATCAAACATTTATGAGTGAATGGTATCTTGTCTGGCACACCTTGTATGTGACTGCCAGCCTGGTATAGAATGTGTGGTACTTTGTTTGGCCCACCCTGCATGTGATTTCCAGCCTGGTATACAGACAGTGTGTAGTGCTTTGTCTAGCCCACTCTCTGTGACTGCCACCCAGATATACAGAAAGAAAAACAGCTCATTACTCTTTCTTCTCTACAGGTGGTTTGAGCAGGGGACAAACCCATTCACTCGGCAGGAGGACTGGCTATACAGTGGAGGATACTGGGACCGGAACTTTGAGGAGCTTGATATATTTTGATGGCAAGGCAGTGTACTGTTCACGCTGCCCCTGACCATCCCTGGGTTTGCTGGAAGCTTTGTCAGAACCTCAGGAACATGATGGAGGTAGCTGGTAAGTTGTGACGCAATGGTCTGGTTGTTACCGCCACAGGAAGGGCAGCTAGGATTGCTTTCGCTGTCAGATCTTTGTCATGTCAAGTTGTAAAAGTGCAGGAATGAATTTTTTTGAAAGACAGGAAGTCCTTAAGCTGTCAGGTTGTTGTCTGTGTCAGGATTATTTATGTACATGGAGTTTTGAGGCAGAGGTGAGTGTGTGTGTTAAGATGTGGATGTTAAGTGAAGTGAAGTGAAGTATGTGCAATGTTTGTTGGCCGTGCTAGTTTGGGAGAGGAGGTGAGACAAGCAGTGCTTCTGCTAGTCAGAGATGAAGAGATGAGTGATATTTGTGTCAATGAAAGATAGAGGTGAGTGTAGATGTTAATGAGAGGTGAGGAGATGAGCTAGAAATGAGTGGTGTTCATGTCAACCAAAGATAGAGATAAGTGTACGTACGACCAAGAGATGACAAGATGAATGGTGTTTGTGTTAATCAAGAATAGAGAGATGAGTTATTTGCCAACCAGAGAGATGGAGAGAAGGAACAATTGAATAGTGTATCTTCAAATGCACCAAAACAACACACTTATGAAAACACAGCTCACATAAGAAACAAGAAACAAGCTTTGAGGGAATGAGAGAGTGAGAGGAAGAAGCATGAGTGTTTTGAAGCCCCTATACCAGTCAGGTGAAGCAGTTATAAGTATTTGCAGTCACTCTGAACTGTCTTGTGTCTCTTCCACTTATACAAGGAAGGTTCACATTTTGAATGATTATTATTACTTTTAAGTGATGTTATTGTTATTATTTAAGAGTACAATTGACTATTAAGTTATCTTTAATCATGTATTGTTTTATATTGTTCATGTTGCTTTTAACTCTTGTTTGTTTAGGTGTACATATGGACAGAATGAGAGAGAGAGAGAGAGAGAGAGAGAGAGAGAGAGAGAGATGCTTTTAAATATTTACCCATAACCAAAGATTTTATTGTTACCTAATATTTCTTTATCTCTTGTCCTATATATGTATTCACATTATCTATTTTTCTCTACATTGCTTTTAACTCTTTATGCATTTCATTCCAAATTTTGAGTCAGAAATACTTGTTTTTTATTAAGAACTATCTTTTAAACCTTAGTAAATCAGATTGTTTTGTTTTTAGTGTTTTAACAAAGAATTCACTGTCAAGGGCAAAGAGAGAGAGAGAGAGAGAGAGAGAGAGAGAGAGAGAGAATGTGCTTGAATGTGTGTGTGTGTGTGTGTGTGTGTGTGTGTGTGTGTGTGTGTGTGTGTGTGTGTGTGTGTGTGTGTGTGAGTGAGTTAGTGTGAGTGTGAATTTGTGCATACAATATTCATCCAGACGTATTCCCTTATCCCTACTTCCCTAGTCCACTGCTTCCCTGCTCCTTGCCCCCTAGCTCCCCCCACCATTGTTTAGGCATCACCAGGCCAGTAGCCCCCACACACCACTTGCTTGCTGACTGTTCCCGTGTGTAGCAAGATAGAGACAAAATATATATACTACTCCTAGCTCATGGTTCAATTCATAATCTGAATTTTAGAGTGTTTATTACAGAGGTTCACTTAAAGGTGTGTTTCATTTTACTACATTTTTAAAATTAGAAAATATAGCACAGCATTTTATATCAGTAACTAAAATTAACTTCTTTGAATAGTACCTTCATATATGGCCTACTTATTTCATGTGACATTTCTTTGGTCTGATATGTTTAAATTTTAACAACATGAAAAGAAAAAAAACTACAAATCACATTTTTAAACTCACAGATACACATGATTTTATATTAATGAAAAAAAGTACCCTATGTTTGAATACCAGCATTTCAAATTATAATAGTATTTGATTTTACATCCTTTAGCTTTTGAGGGTTTAATTTGACACCCCTTAGCTATACAGTGTTTGATTTGACATCCCTTAGCTCCACAGTATTTGATTTGACACCCCTTAGCTCTAGAATATAACGGACAGCTCACAGAGAGGTAGGAGAGAGAGGTGAGCTGCCTCCGAGCCCAGCAGCCTTGTAGGAACCCTAAAGAACACCACCAACACCTCTAGTTGCTCAGCCAGTAGGTCTGTGTCTGTCTGTGTGTCTCTCTGAATGTCCATACTGTGTTCTCTGTGCTTGTGATGGACCAATGTTTGCTGTTTGAGGCTTTCGTGTTACACTGGAGATGTTAAAAGTAGATCAGCAGTGTCTATTTTGTGTAGAGTGTGAGAGTGTGTGCTCGAGTTCAGAAGTCATGTGGCTTTTCACATTCATCTCCTCAGTGCTTCATGTTGTCCCTTTTGTCTTTAATTGTCACACCTTCTGGCAGTCTGATGATACCCAGGGATTGTTTCTCAGCTAATGCATGGCTGAGATTCAAGGGAGAGGATGGAGCGCAGTGGAGATAAGTTGGGAGGAACTACATGACTTCTGACTCTGACTGTACATGTATACCTTGTATCTATATGGGACTTGGGCCTTTCCTACCAGGGGGTTCTAGTGTAATGAGAGACTAGGGACATGTATATATTATACTACTCAGAAGTGTATTTTGTCCCACAGATCCAGTAGTAGGTTGTTCTGTGTTAAGGAATCGAGTACCATGTCTAATATTACTTAAATGTTATGCTTATTTATGATATGATATGAGGGGTAGTGAATATTATGTCACTGTTTCATTGGTTATATCGAAAGGTTATATTGTTGCATAGTTTACTGATGATCCTACGATAGAGTTTATTGCTACATGTACTATACTCTCTTGTGTCATTGTGTTAAGGCTTTGGTTGAGAAATTGGCTGAGCTTTCCTGGGTTCTTGGCAAACTGATGGCCAGCGCTCACTGTCTTTGTTCCCGTGGCAATGATGGCTATTGTGAGGCGTGTGGCAAACCTTCAGGCCTTCTATCCATTGTTTGTCTCAGTTCAGGCAAGATAACACTGCAGAGAGGCATGATGGGAATGTCTAAATGCTCACACACTTGGATACTTTAATATTTTCTTTGTTTTCAGGCAAGGTAACACCGTGTAGAGATGTGGGTTGGGTGTAACATATGCTGGTAGTGTCTGTCTATTTAGACATACAGATACTTGAATATTTTTCTTATTTTTCATGCAAGGTATCACTGCAGAGGTGTGTGTGTGTAGGGTGTGACTTTTGACAGGAGTATTCAGCATTGACACTTTGATACTTGAATGATTTTGTTTGCATTCAAATAGAGACATCAGGTGTAATGTTTGCAGGGAGTGATAAGATTATACACTTTGATACCTTTATATTTCTCTCATTTCTTTTGTTTTCATGCAAGGTAACTGTGTGCAAAAAGGGAAGGCAGATGTAACATTTGTCAGGTGTTGAAGAAAGCTTGAAGAGTTAAACAGTACTCTAAAACTTCTCTTGTTTCAAACTTAACATTGTGCAAAGTTGAAGGGTTAGATGATGATGTGAGTAAGAACAGGAGCATTCATTCACCTCCAAAACTCAGATGATACATGAAGTGAAGGTAATTTACTGTAACGTAGAGGTGTGATTTGGTGTGTCTTAAGCTTGCAGAGAGAGAGAGAGAGAGAGAGAGAGAAGGCATATTAACTATCATGGGTAATTTCTGGTGCCTGACATCAAACAAGCCATATATTTTTACTAACACAACAAGACCAAACCAGAGAGAGCGAGATGAGGCAGGTTAACTATCATGGGTAATTACTGGTGCCTGACATCAAACAAGCCATATATTTTTACTAACACAAGAAGACTAAGCCACAATATCTTGTGCAGTGAAGAGTGACAGCCCCAATGTTTCTCTATAGATTTATTTTTGCAAACCTTTTTTTCCTCTTGAGTGGTTTAGTGATGCTGAGAGTGAAGTGGTGTGGAGTGGTGATGTGCTCTGTTTCACCTTGTTTGTCATTAATTTTGCCATGTAAGGATACAGAAATATAGTAAGACTGTCACCTATTGCTCTATTTATCTATATACCAAGCTGGCAATCAAACATGGTTGTCAAGATAAGAAAAACTTAATATTCTTTATAAAAGTATAGGGAAGCTGTAACAAGCCACCAGGTCCAGTTGACATATGTTAGTCCCTGAATCAAACATGCCTACCTATTTCCACCTATCACCTTCATCCATAAATCTGCCTAATACATATTTGCTTGCCTATTTTAAATGTGCGATAGACTTATGCATATGTACATGTATAACACATCACCTATTCATTTGTATACCCACACAGGGCAGCCAAGACAAGGTACCACACACACACACACACACACACACACACACACACACACACACACACACACACACACACACACACACACACACACATACACACAATGTCTGATCCTAAGAGAAGAACATGACACCCGAAGCACAAGATCGCATAGTAAAAAGCTGAGAAAGGGAAGATGTCTGAGAGATATTAAAAAATATAGTTTCCCGCAGAGATGTATTGAGATGTGGAACAGTTTAGATGAAGAAGTAGTGTCTGCAACGAGTGTGCACACTTTTAAAGTAAGATTGGATAAGTGTAGATATGGAGACGGGGCCACACGAGCATAAAGCCCAGGCCCTGTAAAACTACAACTAGGTAAATACACACACACACACACACACACCCGGTAGCTCAGTGGTTAGAGCGCTGGCTTCACAAGCCAGAGGACCAGGGTTCGATTCCCTGGCTGGGTGGAGATATTTGGGTGTGTCTCCTTTCACGTGTAGCCCCTGTTCACCTAGCAGTGAGTAGGTACGGGATGTAAATCGAGGAGTTGTGACCTTGTTGTCCCGGTGTGTGGTGTGTGCCTGGTCTCAGGCCTATCCGAAGATCGGAAATAATGAGCTCTGAGCTCGTTCCGTAGGGTAACGTCTGGCTGTCTTGTCAGAGACTGCAGCAGATCAAACAGTGAAACACACACACACACACACACACACACACACACACACACTCAGTCCTTTCAGCCTCTGGTGGAAAGGGACACAATAAGCTTAAATCTCTATGAAGAACGAGTATGAAGTCATTTCTCAGGATAATGTAAAGAAGAATATATTACAAAAAACCAGCAATAATGATTTGTAATACCCATGCACCTGCTGCCAAACTGAGATTAATGTTATTAAGATTATATTGTATACATTCATGCCTCACTTTGTCATCTGTCAATCTATTGTAAGTAAATTTATTTGTTATTTGAAAGAACTATGTATTTCTCTTGCTCAATATGGTAATGGATGAAATAATTCAATAATGTCTAAATTTCATGATTGATTTATATACCAAGTTAATATTTTCTTTTGTGGTAATCTGTTTAATGGCTCAAATTTATTATGCTATGGTAATGTCTATCTATACATCAGGAGCAAACACTTCAAAATCTTACCTTGACAAATTCAACAGGCTTCAGTGAAATGTATCAAGTTTTCAAGAGTGTTTTTATGACTGCAGTAGTCGATGTCATGGTAATGTCTATCTTAATATGTACTCAAGAATCACAAGCACTTTAGAATCTCACCTCAAACACTTCAACAGGCTCCAGTGCAATGCATCATGGTTCTTAAGAATATTTTCATGATTCCAATAGTAGTTTAACAAATATTTTACATTGTTAGCAGGGAAAAACACTCCTGAGAACCTGACTAATGATGTTTGAGGCCTTTGAAAACAGTCCTGGTAAGAGTGTGCAGTATTTGACATAGGAATACTGGCCTGGTGTATAGATATTTGTAATATTGACTAATATTGCTCAGAATAATCAGGCATATAAGACGAGTATGAATTTACCATTTCCTACACAGCACTGAAGCATCTGTACCCATGTCAAGTGTCAGTGTATTCTGTCATGCTACATTTCCCAAGTCACTGCTTCCTGAGCCACACAAGGAGCCCGTCTCAACCTCCTCACTGTTATGCTCATCCTTTCTTGATATTGGAGACTAAGGCAAGAAGAAAAGAGGTTATTGATGTCTCATATTGCAGAACTATTTAAAAGACTATAACTTAAGAATATATCTTGGAAAGTTGTACTAAGTGATTATGAGGTAAGCTGGAATGAGTTACTCATTGGTGAAACAATAATAATAATAAACAAACTAATTAAAAAAAAAAGTCATGTGAGTAATTTTATGAGACTTCATTTAAGGGCTTGATCTGAACTACCTTACTCTCATTCCAAAGAAAAAAAAAAAAAACACATGAATTTTTTGGAGCATAAGAAAATTAGGGAAGCTGCAGGGAGCCCCCAAGCCCACACGTGACAGTCCTTATGCGAAACATGCTTACCCACTTCTACCTGTCATTCTCATCCACAGATTTGTCTTATCTTTCAAAGCTTCCTAATGACTCAGCACTAATCACTAACAGCCTGGTTACTGAATCTATTATGTTCACTTGCCACTCTGAGAACCAATCCCTTCCTATTGGTTAACTAGATCAAAGTTTTTCTAGTGAGTGTGGCTACCTTGAGTCTGGAGTGGATGTCCTCCTCTACCACTGGCCTGCACCACATCAGTGAAACACATCAAGTCTTGTGAAAATAATAAGTAAGATACAAGATCACCATAATAATAATAATAATAATAATAATAATAATAATAATAATGTACCACTATTCTCTTATATTTATAAAATAGAAGGTATAAACTATATTATGAACATATTCACTTTATATTTTATAACAATTCAGTCTCACTACTGTATTATAGCAATGGATATACTTACATACATAAGTACACATACCAGTGAGTGTGTGTATGATGTGGCTTCTTGTGTTCAGACTTATACAGGACAATACATAGTTAAGCAATACCACTTACTGGTTCTGGCTTGAGATACTTTTAGTTTAGAAGCCTGAAACATTATCAAACTAGATTGATTTTTTCCTTCATCAACTAGTACCAGGTATTATATGGATGAAATTACTAAAAGCAGCACTTGAGTTATGATCTTTTAACTCTTAAATTGCCTGGTTTTCTATGTGACATTTTAAGTACCAGATTAATGCAGAAATAATGTGATGATGATTTTTTTCTTTCCGAATGCAGAAATAATACTGATTCAGGTTATTTTGTGAAGTTACAGTACCAATTGTGAATCAAAACTGGATTGCCAGCAGGGAACTGTTTGCAAGGTACATATAGCAGGTTACTGTGTACTCATATTAACTTGGCAAATTGTTTTTCTTGAACCCTCTCAAAACTTGTCTCTTCTAATACCACATATAGGAGGTAAATATCATTGTTTACCTCTAATTTCAGATAAAACTTTTAGCTTTTTTTTTGCTCCATTTTGCCTCTACAGGCCAGTGCTTTTCTTAAATCAAACAATTCTTAAGATAGATTGTCCTATGGTGAATATCTTTTGTAAGCCAGTGTTCATAAAGTGCAGACTACGATAACAATAATCCCTGCTCCTTTCCCCACGTCCCCTGAGTGAAATATAAGAATGGAGAAGATGAAAATTAAAGGTGCATGAGATTTAATGTCTGATCTTAGAACCTTGCATCATAATCTTCCTCTTCCTTCCTCCACATTCCTTGAGAGAAATATAGGATGGAGAAAAAGAAGATAGCTGAAGTTAAATAAAGGTAGCTGTTGCACTGTGGTCTGAATCTTCCTAGTAACTTTTTTCACTACCATCTTGTATAGGAATCAGCTGCTATCTTGTGGAACCCCATCATAATGTTCCTCCCTCTTAGGTACAAGGAAGTGTTTGCCAAGTTAATATGAACACTCTTTATCCAAGAAATTTGCCTTATACTCAAACATATCATTGTCTTGCTGTAGATAGGAGCACACGTCCTTCACATACTTTGCTGCCAAGAGTCAGGGCTGGATGGATGTGTGTGTGTGATGAAGGGAATTGATTTCATTCTCCTCAGTGTTGCTGTGGAAAGAGAATCTGTGTTACAAGAGATAATGACAAGGATGAATATTGGACTGAAGACGGAAAACATTTAGTGCTCATGGTTGTTGGATTGATTAGAAACTGTTACAAGAATTAAATCATAAATTGTCTGTGATAGAGAGGAATAAGAGACACAAGAGCTTGATTTTTGCATTCACTGAAATGAGAAAGATAATTTTGCAACAGAAGAATGTGACAGAAAATAATGAGTTTAATTTTTTCGTTACGAGAGAATATTGTGTGCCTGTGATAGAGATGAAGAGGAGAGAGTAAAGTTTGACTCTTGTATCTGTTGGACTGAGAAAGTTATTTATTTAATAAAAAAAAAAAGGGATGAAGGAAGTAAAGGGTTTAATCTTATAGGTTCATTTAAGTTTTGTGATACAGAAACAGAGCAGAGAGTTTTATATGTAACTCGTTGGTGGTAAAGTCATCATTGGAAGTTAGTAAGACAGTGAAAATTAAGTTTAGATCTTTATGTAGTGAATAACAAAGGAAAAGCTACCTACTAATTCAGTTTTACAAAAAGAATATCGTATTCCATTACTTTCTACGCATTTATTCATTTATTATTATTTTTTCATACATCAGTTCATATTTTCGCGTAACTTCATGTCACGCCGAGCTTGATAAACCAATAACTCATTAATAGAAGCTGGAAGGCGCAGTAGTAGTGAGCACAGTCACCAGCCGTCACCAGTTTGTATACGTGCGTAGGTCACCACGCTGCCCTCACCAGCTGAAGACTAAACCCTCACCAAACCATCAACCTCAAGCCAACCCATCATTATAGGCTCAACAATGGTCGGTACTCTGAAACGCTTCCCTTGCTGTCACCACGACTTATTTTCAAAGGCCGCAGAGATGATTAGCCGGGTTCCAAAGACTGTTTCTTCTTTGAATAATGTAGAAATCTTGTTATTATGTTTCTAAAACAACAAAAACACCCTTAAGAACCCGTGTATCTTTAACTGAAGCCTTTGGAAAGTATCAGAGGTGCGGGCCGAAGTGTTTCAGAATATGGACCGTTAATGTCACGTCCTCACAGCTGCTCATATATGTGGCGCTCATGATAATCTCGCACTGCATCCCCGTAGTCATCAGTAACCATAGTCATCAGTGTGAACTCTCCCTTATGTTAAGTATTTTACGTTCCTGGACTTCACAGCAAGACCAGTCGACACCGCCCACCGCTCCCACTCTAACTATAGAACACATTTGTCTATACGGTCGCTGGGAATACTTAACTATACACTCGTCCTCCATACATACACACACATACAGGGGCCAAAACATCTCCCCAATCACTTACCATTTCCATACTACAAGAAATACATCCAGTAGGCTCCCAAATTATCTTCTTCAAGCAAGCATTCATATCTTCTTCGGCCACATAAACTCTGCTCACTTGCACTGTATTCCTAAACGTTACGGCGTCTTATCTTGTACTTCAAACAGGTTGTAGTGGAAGTTACTAGGATTTTCAAGGGTGTTTTCGTAATTCCAATGATCATTTTTTAATGATTTTGTATTGTTAGCATATTGTTATAAAAAGTTGAGGTTTTCAACTGTATTTTTGTGATTAGTTTCTCGCCAACGAAAAATCAACATTAACAGACTGTAATGGACGTTACTGCAGTTTTCAAAGGTTTCTCGTGATAGTTTGACAATAATCTTACATCATAATAGGGAAAAACACTCATGGGAACTAGGCTAATCATCTTGGCGGCCTTTGAAAATGCGTATGAGACTTCGTAACGTTTCGAGTTGAGTTTCAGAGTTGCTTCCTTGACACACCCACACTTGACCTGACCAAACCTGAGCCAGCTGACGCATTCCTAGTTCACCTCCAGAATGCCTTCACACCATCCAGGGCACCACGCCCCTTACAAACTATTCAGGCCATTCCAGATCGAGATGTGTGTATACTTGCATGCGTGTTCGAACCGCCGACATACATACAAATATACATATATGCCGATGTTATTCAATGTAGAGGATAATTATACCATCTTTCTGTCTATTTTCTTTTATTAACCTCAAAGAATCGATAATAGTAATGAGTGCATGGCTTGACAAGAACCGATTGAAGGAGCTGTATGCGTATGTACTGTACGCATATGGGTGACAAAGTCAGATTATTTATGGTTGAGGTAACTGCAAAACTGTGCTTAACAGTAATGACTAGCTTGTCCTGAAACTCGCACACAAGGAGGAGAGAGAGAGAGAGAGAGAGAGAGAGAGAGTACAGATGGCATGACTCAAAATCGCTGCTTCTAGTGACTGGTTGGTAAGTACAAAGCGTCCTTTAATAAGTCAGTCAGGCAATCATTCTGTATGTTCGTTAATCAGATACTTATTTGTTAAAGTAACAGAAGAAGAAAATACAGATGTCTGATTAAAATCTGAAATTAAGCACCATTCTTTCACGTACAACATAATTCGCGAGTGTCTTTTCTTCAGTCTCATGATCATGCTAAAAAAAAACAAGAGTGAAGTGTATGATAGTACAAAAGGACCTTAAATTAATCCTCGGTTCCTACACACTTCTGTATCCAAACTATACCTGTATTGCTGCTGAGAGAGAGAGAGAGAGAGAGAGAGAGAGAGAGAGAGAGAGAGAGATCCTACTCTTGCTATTTAATCATTCCATTGGTAGATTGAAAATTAAGTCGATAAACTTAGGGATCAATAAAGATTCGTAGCTCTAGAGCACTTTGATATTTAATTGTTATACTACCCTTCTCTGTATAAACGATCTGTAATATCTATCAACTGTTAATGGCTATAACAAAATTAGCAGTTACTAGAGAGAGAGAGAGAGAGAGAGAGAGAGAGAGAGAGAGAGAGAGAGAAAGGAACGAAGAGATATTCGAGCTATTAGCATATCAAAGCACATCAAACAAGTGGATCCGAACTAGTAGACAGGTGATGACTAGATTGTGAAAGTGGACAGTGAATGAGATAAAACTTTATAAAGCAGCGCGTCTCTTTATATAGTTGCCTAATTACTCGTAAACTTAAGCCAGGCATAGACTTTTAGATAAGTAGTTCGTTTGTATCTATATACGCAGAAGAGGTCTTCAATAGTCTGGGATCAAAATTCGCTCTTTTTCTCCCAGACAGATCGGTTCCGTTTTCTCTCGCCAGCAGACACCAATCGTTCTCTCAGGAATGCGTACCAGATTGTGTTATTTATTTTAAATATATGGCCCAGAAACTCCCCACAAAGGTATTGGCATAACTTTATGAGATAAATTTGGACATATCATATGTAATTTGTTACATTATCGAATGAACTAAGGTGTGTCACCATGACCTACTTTGATTGTCGTACGCATTCTATCTGGCGAAAACTGTTAGTTCTGCGATATTTAATCACTTGTTATAAATTACAGAAGGTATAACAAGTTCTTAGTACATATTTATTATATTAAAAACTTTATATTAGTTAGTTCTCTTGTAATAGTAGTATTAAATAAAAGATTCCGAATTAATATTAAGAAAGACTGTCACATGACGGCCAAGTTGGGAGGTTGTATATGTGTGAAAGTGAAGTGTACAGGGTGGCCCAGAGACCTAGTTTTTACTTTCCACCTGGCCAGGAGCTTGAGTGTGACAGGCAGGACACGGGAGGGCCTTGGGAGGTGCGCGGGACGCTGTGGGACAGACAGAATAAGGCGTCATGTCGGTGGCGATGAGAACAGACTCTCGCCTGCCCGTCACCTCCATGGTGGACGGGGAGGGGGTTGACTGCTCCTCGTTGGCCCTCCCGCCCCCGCCCGTGCACGCCCACCCGCCCACCAATGGCATAGGCATGGAGGCCGAAGTGATAGAGAGAGTCTCCCCCAGCCAGGTGACTCCGGTATCCTCCGACACTCTCTCCTCTTCACCTGACACTCAGCCAGGTAAAGACCCAGGTAACAACCCACGCCCGTGCCCACCCCAGGCCGCCCACAGGTGCACGGGCGCGGCGCACCTAGGGCTGGCAGGGTGCGAGCCGTGGCCAATCAGTTTACCATGAAATAAATAATATTTTGTCAATGAAACTCAATTTTAGGGAAGCATTTAGGATCCTTTACTGTGGACACAGGGTTGCTCACGGTAGGCCCAGCCTGGGAGGGGCGTGACTAGGCCTACTGGTGGGCTCATTAGGGGCAGTGGGTGCCATGGGGTGACCCCCGTGGCACCTGTTGGGACGCGGCGAGCACATGGTTCCAGGGGAGGTGTGGGCCAGACGTCAGCCCGGGTGGGTGGCGCGACTCGTCTCGCTTCAGTTTTATTTTGGTATGTCGACTACTGTGTCTCGATCCAAGGCGGCGACTGTAGGGCGACCAATGCATGTCTGGGCGTCTATGAGGCCTAGGGGTGTGTGTACATGTATGTGTATAGAGTTGGTCATTGTGACAGACACACCACACCGCTGCCCCTCATGATGCCTCTCGCCTCATGCTCTCCGTAATGAAGCGGCAGCTGAGACGCAGATTGGAAAAATTAGCTCTCCTGCACACTCTGTCGTTTTATCTATGGTCCAGGAAGCGTATGGACGTGTTGCTGGGGAGAGTAGGACGTTTTTTGTGTTTGTATGAACTAAATGTGCCTGGCATCGCATTGCAAGGAGGGCTGCGGGTTGCATGTAGCCGGCGTGCAAGCGTTGAGATGAAGCCTCTTCGGTATGGGCGAGTGGCGGCAGGGAGCCAGGCGCGCCAGCTTGCTCAAATAACACCCTTTTAATCCCTCATCTCAGCCTGCCACCGATACCCGTTTGTCCATTGATATTTAGGGGACAGAATAATCTAGTTTCCTATCCAGAAAATCATGTTAATCAGTAAAACACGCATGTCTAAAACGTGACCAACGACTGGGCTGCATGTTGCCACGTTTCACCGACCCACTGACTCAGTACACTTGACCCACTTCCCGTGTACGATGGCAACGTCGCCTGGCGCACGACTGCCACAAGTCGCTGGAATATCAATACACTCACTACACCAACAGGAAACTTTTACCTGTTCACCGAGCCGAGGACACCGAGCCCCGGGAAATAGAATCCTGCGTGGGAGAGAAATCATGAACCTTGAGCGAGAGAGGGAAGAAGAGAGGCTGAGTGCGGCATACAGAGAAAGGGCGAGTGCCGTCATGCAAGAGGCGGTGCACAGTCGCTCAGTTTAGGCAGACAAGACGCATCATTCTGGCAAGCTCCCCTGAACCCTGGGGCGACTGAATACAGCTCTCCTTGCAATGTACTGCAGTGTAGGAGTATTAGAATCCTTATTTATACGAGAAGAATGATTGAATTCCAGTTTTAAGGGTGTAGGATGCGTGTAACTAGGGGAAGGAGGTGAGGACGTGCATGGCAGGAGGACTGCAGTCAGGACCCGTTACTGAGTGTTGTTCCATCCGTTACTCGGCCAGAAAACTTGATAAGCCAGAAATCTTGTTCCCTTCAGAGTCAGGCGGGACACAGACAGTCGCGCGTTGCCTCGTCTTGTACGTAAAAGCCGCTCGGGGGAATAAGAGAAAAAGTATATAGTCTTCACGTAAAAGATGACTCAGATTTTTTTTTTTTTTTTTCTTTCTATCACTGGAGAAAAATAAAAAAAGGAATGAATTGGTTCGAGTAAAGAGTTTCAAGTTTCTAGTATTGCATGGAAACCAGTTATTTATTTTTTTTTTCAACTGTTACTCTTACATTTATTTAACGACAGTAACGACTATTCTCTTATACGTTACCATGTATTCTTAAGCCCTTATGGCGTGGGTAGGACAACATGGGAAGTATGAGATGACTGTGTGAGCTAAATTAGGATTGCAAAGAACTACTTCCTAAATTTATTGTTCTTATAGTTATTTGGTGATGCAGGGAATGATTGTAAGTTCGAAGGAAGATAAACCAGAATAGATAGTTTTTGGTGAGGAGTGGGCTAAGGTAGATTAGGTTGGATAGGATGCCTCACTCCAGCCTAACCTAATCTACTCTGATCTCTAACTTATATCTTGCCTCATCATATCCTAACGTATCCTATCCTGACACAACCAAATTATTCCAACTCCCAAATTGACCCCATTTATATTATCCATCTTTCTTAATCCTATCTTATCCTAACTTAATCTGTGCTACTATATCTTCACCTAACCTAACTGAACTCCATTCCAAAATAGACAGTCATTTCTTCCTACCTTTTGCGGTTTTATCAGCCGTAATGGGATAAGATAGGAATGAATCGATATCTTAGCTGAATGAGGGAATGGCGGGATGACTGACTGTCTGGCTTGCTGGAATAGAAAAGTGTGATTACTGATTTAGAATGGCAAGACGCAGCAATATTGTGGTCTTACTATCGGGAATAGACAGAAAGATGTAGAGTAACTTGTGTTAAATATTTACAGCGCGTCTGCAATTGAAAGGTGCTAAGTTTGATAGATTCTTTCTTTCTTTATTTTTATTTAGGCTTAGCAAATTGTATGAGTTAAAATTGAAGGAAAATGTATTAGTAGGAACAGAAGAGCTTAATTGAGATTCTTGTCTTAAATTGAACAGTTCATAGTTTTTAGTCTTAAAATACGAGAGCACTTGAAATTAATGGAAGAATATTTAAACGTGTAACAGTAGACAAAAAAGTTTAGACAAGAATTAATAGAAGAACTAAGAAAAAAAAGATAAGACGAGAAAAAAAAAATTGAAGAGAAAAGATATAAGGAGAAAAAAAAATAACTGGAACTAAAACTAGAAACAAAAGGTTAGATTAAACACGGACTTCTGAACGAGACAAAGCTTGGGTGGTCTGAGATGGTTCGAGGTGGTCTGGACAGAGGCTTCAGACCCACCGCTTCGAAACCCTGACGAATTATTAGACGGCCTCAGGGTTTTTTGAGTCTTGCAGCTGCCTTATTTGAATACCATTAGTGTGTGTGTGTGTGTGTGTGTGTGTGTGTGTCAGAAACGTATTTTGAATCTTATTAGAGGGTATA
>NC_059283.1:8021011-8051011 GCF_017591435.1 Portunus trituberculatus | reverse complement strand
TTTCTGCGGGCGGCTGGCGGCGGGGGTCGCGCCTGTGAAGGCGAACACTAACATGGCGTGTTTCTTGTATTGCAGCCGTGCGGGCGGACCGTATGAGAGGCGGCCGCAACAAGTTCGGCCCTATGTACAAGCGTGACCGCGCCAGGAAGCTGCAGCTTCTGCGCCAGCGTCAGCTGTCCCACCCCGGCAGTCTGCTATCCGGGGGCCGGCCACCCACTACCTCGGGCATCGCCATCAGCTACTCCTCGCCGGGCTATTCCTCGGCGCAAGCCTCGCACGTCCACATTAAGGAGGAGATCCAGAGTCCCTTCCTGTCCTCGTCCACGTCTTCGCCAGACTCGTCGCCCTCGCCCATGCCTGGCCTGGGCGGCCTCGTGGCGGGCTCCAGTGGCGTGAGCGGCCTGGTGGCGTCCGGCCCCGTGGCGCCCATCATCGCCGGGCCAGATCCCACCCTGTGGGCCACCAACACCCAATCCAACGCCGCCGCCTCTGTCACCACCGCCGCGCCGCCCTCGGGAGGCGTTGGAGGCGGGGGTGGCGGTGGAGGGGGCGGGGGCGGAGGTAGGACGGTGGCAGCGGGCGGGCCCAGGATCCCTCTGATCATCCGTGAGCTGGTGGAGACCGTGGACGACCAGGAGTGGCAGAGCTCCCTCTTCTCGCTACTGCAGAACCAGACCTACAACCAGTGTGAGGTGGACCTGTTCGAGCTCATGTGCAAGGTGCTCGACCAAAACTTATTCGCGCAGGTGGACTGGGCCAGAAACTCCTGCTACTTTAAGGATCTCAAGGTGAGTCTCGGCCCGCCTGCCTCCCTCCCGCCCATGTCATACACCTCGTCTGGCCTTGCCTCACCCTGCATCACTGCCTTCCCTCACCTCACCATCACATTACCTTACCTAACCTAGCCACACCTCATCCTGACGTTATCTTACCTAACCTCACCCCACCTCACCTCACCTCACCTCACCTCACCTCATCTCATCTCATCTCATCTCACCTTACCTTATCTTATCTTATCTTACCTTACCTTACCTTACCTTACCTTAACCTTAACTTACCTTCTTACCTTACCTCATTTCATCTCACCTCACCTTACCATGATAATCATCATAGATTACCAGAGAATAATAGTGAACACGGAAGCGATCATTGGTATCACTTGTGCCCAAGTCTCAAGGTGAGTTAATGAAACACAGGTGACGCCCAGTAGACAGGTGAATAATTCCATCTACCTAGGATACTATACCACCTTAGCAAAAAACACCAACCATTGCTACGCACACTTCAGAGAGAGACAGACAGACAGACAGACACAGACAGAGACAGACAGACAGAAAAGAATATGAAAATATTAGAAAGGAGTAGAGAGAAAAAAATCAAGTAAAACCAGACCATTCATTCTTATGAAACGAATATTTTTCCCAAACATTGCATAAAATAAAAAAAAATAAAAATAAAGAAAAAAAATAGAAAATAGAGGATCTGCTTACCCATCAACCTTTTCTCTAGGCACTAAAAATAAGAATAAATAATAAAAACTTTTCTAACCAACCAAACAAACATAAATGAAGACTCAGAAATTCGAAGGGATAACTCGACGCATTAAAAACATGACGTGGCAACTGAGGCAGGCCACTACGGGGGGGCTCGGCGGGTCCCGGTCAGGCCGCCATGACCGGGATTCCTGGGCGCCGATCTAGGTCAGTAGTGCCAAGATCATGACTCGAGCAATACTTTCGGCAGTTGGCTCTCTCTCTCTTTCTCTCTCTCTTGCTCTCTCTTTCACTCACTCACTAGCTGGCTCACTTTTCCTCTCAGTCGTTCGTTCATTGACGTTTAGTGGCCTGAGAGAGAGAGAGTGTGTGTGTGTGTGTGTAAAATCGTTAGAGAGAGAGAATGAGCGATGAGAAATGAGAGTAAAAATAAATAAGGCAAGAGGAGAGGCGAATGCGGAATAAGAGAGACAGAGAGAGAATCTGCACACAACCTCAGACTTCGCACAATATTAAGTTAAGAGCATTTGATATGACGTGGTTTGTCCCTAATTCTGGTAACACTGACGCAGAGAGAGAGAGAGAGAGAGAGAGAGAGAGAGAGAGATTGACAAGGGCAGGGAAGTGAGTGCAAATATAGTGACGTCACGCGACCCACTCTCTCTCTCTCTCTCTCTCTCTCTCTCTGGGATTTTTTTTCACCACTGGCTTAAATTTTCCTTTTATGTACTTGTTGAGAGAGAGAGAGAGAGAGAGAGAGAGAGTTGAAGGATAGACGGAAATTAGCAGAGTATTCGACTATTTGTGTATTTTAAGGGGAAGGAAGGTTAGAAAGGAGGGGGGAGGAAGAGGGGGAAGACTTGTAGGGGGGGAATGACGCAACCACGGCCTCATTCTAGTGTTGGTCAGTGTGTCAAGGTTGCAAACTCTCTCTCTCTCTCTCTCTCTCTCTCTCTCTCTCTCTCTCTCTCTCTCTCTCTCGTCGCGTCAGCCACTCACTCTCTCCTTTACTCTATCAAGTTACAAGTATTTTTAGGTCGTTTTCACTTTCCGTCTCTCTCTCTCTCTCTCTCTCTCTCTCTCTCTCTCTCTCTCTGGGTTTCACTTTCATCCGTTTCACAAGAGGATCCAGTGGTTTCTAAATCGCCTTTTACTTTCGTTTTCAGAATCTGTTACTCCTTAATATTCGTTTTCTATTTACTGTAATGACTTAAAATAGAAGATTAGATCTGCAAATTCTTTTAATACTATTCTAAGACCATTTTTAGTGTTTTATGGATATTAACGTTTTTTTTTTTTTTCACTGTTGTAAAGCCTCGTGATAAGCTTTTGCTCTTTTTAATGTTTTTTAAAGGTTCCAGTATTCTTTTGCAAAGGTTTAAGATGTTTATAAGATAATTGAGTAGCGGTTTTTAGGTTCTGTGTAGTTTAGGATATCGAAGTGTTTATGAGTAGTAGTAGCAGCAGCAGCAGCAGTAAGGAGAATAAGGAAATGAAATGTATGAGAGAGAGAGAGAGAGAGAGAGAGAGAGAGAGAGAGAGAGAGAGAGAGAGAGAGAATCAGTGGCACTTCAGACATTTTCTTCAATTCCGCGTTCTTCTTTTTTGTTTTATTTTTTTTTATCTATTATTAAATGCACTCAAGCGAACACGGAAGACACACACACACACACACACACACACACACACACACACACACACACACAGTCGAGGTTGCGTCGTGTGTGTGTGTGTGTGTGTGTGTGTGTACATACGTACATACGTAAGTACATACGTAAGTACGTTATCATATCTCAACAGTCAGCCAGTAGCCATCCCCCGAACACACACACACACACACACACACACACACACACACACACACACACACACACACACATCCCTTCCTTAAACAAGAACACAGTAAAATCAACGTTGTCTTTGTAGTAATTAATAGAAAGGACGTCTTTTTATATAAATTTGAGATACATAAGGCACTCGTTGATATTTGAGTCTTAGAGAGAGAGAGAGAGAGAGAGAGAGAGAGAGAGAGTAACGAAACAGGAAATTCAATGTGATGGTAATTGTAATGTACAGTAAGAACATTATTTACCGTTTTAAACTTTAACTAGGAAAAAAAGTAAATGTATTCACAAAAACAAGGAAATGAGTTATTGTCATATTTTTCTTTTTTCCCATTCATGTTTATCTAATTTTGTTCCATTTTAACTCCATTATCTGGTGTGTTTTGCCTTGTCTTCTTATCAGTATTACTTTTTCTTTCTTTTATTCGTCAATCATATATTTACTTCATTCTTATATTAGCTTTTATTATCATTATTATATCTAAACCTATTACGTAACTTTTTTTTTTTAGACTTGCAGTAGTAGTAGTAGTAGTAGTAGTAGTAGTAGGAGGAGGAGTGGGAGACGTGTGGGAAAGATCGTAGTAGTAGTAGTAGTAGTAGTAGTAGTAGTAGGAGGAGGAGGAGGAGGAGGAGGAGGAGGAGGAAGTGAACAAGATAGGCAGTGGTGTATCGCTGTGATGTTGATTAACGAGTGATGATGATGGTAGGGTACACACACACACACACACACACACACACACACACACACACACACACACACACACACACACACACACAGGTTTCCGTACACACACCAAGGCTATATTCAAGGCTATACTGTCGACAGAGAGAGAGAGAGAGAGAGAGAGAGAGAGAGAGAGAATAATGCTACTGTTCGTTATTTAGTGTTCTCGCTCTCTATCTCTCGGTTTTTTTTTTTTTTTTTCCTTATTATTCATGTAACTTCAGCACGTTCCTTATCGTTACGTTAAGACAGAGAGAAGTATTGGAAACAGCATCGTAATAGCTGAAGATAACACGTAGTAGGAGAGAGAGAGAGAGAGAGAGAGAGAGAGAGAGAGAGAGAGAGATGAGATAAAGCGATATGAATGATACAAACTTTTATTCCATGCATGTTGTTTCTTTCACCAGTAATTGACAAAAGAATATAAAAAGTAGATTTGTTATTGTAGCATAGGAAGGACATTGTAGCGATAATAGTAATAGTGGTTGTTTTTGTAGCCTTGTTTATGATTGTGTACCTTTTTTTTCCGTGCTTCTCACACCACGTGGCGAATTCAGACGCTCTTTTGTTCGTGATCCTTTAAGCGCGAAGTATAGACGACTCGATCCTCTATACGCGAACTTAAGGTTATTGGATCCTACTGTGGTGAACAAAAGCTTACTGTAGTGTTTCATCCAGCGAGGCGTGGAATGTTTGCACGATTTGAATTATGACTTTGTTCCCTAACTTGTGGGGAGTGGGTGTGTTGGAGGATAGCTCTCTCTCTCTCTCTCTCTCTCTCTCTCTCTCTCTCTCTCTCTCTCTCTCTCTCTCTCTCAAATAACCCCGCACCAACCTGTATTCAGTACGAGAAACGCAGCGTGTTATCATAATATTATTCTCTGGCACACGCTGTCTTTCGTATTGTTATGTTACACTTTAGAGCAAGATCAGCATTTGTCAGGAGTGCGGGAAGGATAAGCTGCTAATGTTTTCATCCTTTCCGGCCGCCTTATCGCCTAAGCAGGTTACGGGCACCAGATGTAGGCCACTAGGTCATGTCGGCAGTGCGTCGGGAAATTTAGTGTAGCCTCGTTTCTCGGCTTTTTCTCACTCTTGCCGCTTTGATTTTTCTAGGTTAATCTGTGCGAGGAAAATGCTTATTGTGTTTTTTTTTTTTTTTATGTGATAGTATGTATATTGATTTGGCGATATAATTATTATTGTTGTTATTTTTTCTAGTTTAGTACGGATATGAAATGCATATTCTAATGACTCCCTGCCGTACCTTTCATCTTTATTATTTCCGTCATTTCACTTAATTATTAGTATAGATTTGTACTTTTTATTTTCCATGAATTATCATGTAAGGTTTGTATTGCCTAGTAACACAGATAATTTGTGTGGAAGCACTATTCTTCTCATGTTATTTTATTTCATTTACTTTTATTTCACTTTGTTATGTTATGTTCTGCTTCTTCTTTATGTATTTTATCATTACGTATTAGATTTTTCCTTACGTTGACAGACCGTGACTAATGTCGCTTCTTTTTCCTTTCAGGTTGATGATCAGATGAAACTCCTACAACACTCTTGGTCTGATCTGCTGATTCTCGATCACCTACACCAACGTATACATAATAGACTTCAGGTGAGAGAGAGAGAGAGAGAGAGAGAGAGAGAGAGAGAGAGAGAGAGAGAGAGAGATCACTTTAATCACTCACACTTTTATATACTTAACTCTCTCCTCTCCTTTAACATTCTAATCTCATGTATTTTATTAATAATATTCCTCTAATCAAAGTTCCTAGTTTCTCATATAGAAGCATAGGTGTATGGAACAGTATGAATAAGGAGATAACAAATGCAAAAATATACATAGATTCAAGGCAAAGCTGCGTATTAAGAGAAATGGAGATAGGACAGTACAAACATCATTCTTTTTCCCTTAAAACATAACTAGGTAAACACACACACACACACACACACACACACACACACACACACACACACACTCACACTCACACACACACACTTATAATGGGTGCATTAAACCTTCTTTCTAACCTCCTCTCCTTCAGGACAAGACCACACATAACATTAAACTCTGCTTCAAAACCAGACACACACACACATGGACACACACACACACACACACACACACACACACACACACACACACACACACACACACACACACACACACACACACACACACACACACTGATAAGTAACACAATAAACTTTTCCTCTAACACTACTTCTTCCCCTTTCAGGGCAAGACCACACATAGTATTAAACTCTCATAAAATCACACACACAGGCACATACACTTATAATCAACCCATTAAACCTTCCCTTTAACACCATTTCTTCCCCTTCAGGACGAGACCACACTGCCAAATGGTCAGAAGTTTGACCTGCTTTCCCTGGCTCTGCTCGGGACTACACAGTTCGCTGACCGTTTCCATGCCGTCCTCAGCAAGCTTATTGACCTCAAGTTTGACGTTCCAGAGTATATTTGCCTCAAGTTCCTTATTCTCCTTAATCCAGGTACTTATTTTGGGTGTGCCATGGGGGAACTGTCGGGTCTTCTTTACATGTGAGGGATTTTTATGAGGGTTCTGAATGTTAAGTGTGAAATGAATTGAGTTGTGGTTTTAACTGGGAGGTTAAAGGGTAAACTTGAATATTAACTGTGAAATAAGGGTTTATTTTGTGTTTTATTCGTCATAGGGGCTTGTTAAGGATAAATCTTATAATTAACTGAAAATGAAAAATATAGCTTGCTTTGTGTTTTTTAAGATGTCAGAAGCCAGCCTGCTTAATTTGATACTCCCTAAAAGTTAATAAGATTCCATAAGGTTTAGTTGCAGTGGTGTCTTAATGTACTGAAGTGTTCTGGTATTCTATTTTTTAATTTAGGAATCAATGTAGTAAAGATTTTTTTTCTGATTTGAAGCTTCATCTGTTCAAAATAAGAGGTTAGGTATTGAGATTTCTAGTTTTTAAGTGTACATATTTTTTCAATGTCTTGCTGAAAAATCTCTCATTAATGTCTTATCACTATTTTCTTGCTATCTTGTCTCATTACTATCTCTTATCAAACTTAAATTCTTCTCCTCTCACTATCATCTTTGCATAATCTTCACCAGCCCTGACACCTCACCATTACTTCAACCATTACTATCTTCACCCATTCATACATCACTTCACCCTTACCATCACATCATCTTTCCAAACACATCACTACCACCAAGCTTCTCTCTGAAAATTATGTTTCTCAATATATTTTCACCATCTTCAATTTCTCCACCCCCTACCAAGCATACATAGCATCTCTACTCCTCATTTCACTCTGGTATTTCCAAACACATGACTATTACTAAGCTTGTTTCTCAATATATCATCACCATTTTTCACCCCTACTAAGCCTGCATAACATCCCTACTCCTCATTTCACTCTACTATTCCCAAACACATTTCTTTAATCCCTACCAAGCTTAATTCCCCATGATAACAACTCAAGTTACTTATTTCATCATATTCCAGCAGAGGTGAGACTGCTGAGTGACCGGCGCTCAGTCAGCACGGCACACGAACAGGTCAAACAGGCCCTTATGGAGTACATCACCAATGTTCATCCTGAGGACACGGTAAGTCATGCATCTCCTTCCTTCCCATGGTCAGCTGTGTGTGTGTGTGTGGACGGCCTGTGTTCAGTGAAGTGGAGGCCTCAAGGTGGTGGTCACTGTCTTGCTCTTACTCTGCATCTCCATATGAAGTCTTGGGGGAGTTTTTTTGATAGGGAAAGTTAAAGGGTGACTATTGTGTCTTGTTTGTGAAGGAAAGTTTTGGGTTATGTTATAGTTGGTGAAAATACTTTTGAAAATTCCTATAACTTCCAGTAGATTAATATTTTTGGTTAATACGATGCCAAAATGTTCTAAGAATGTGTAATTGGGTTTGTCAGTGATCAACACCTCTTTATATTAAGAATAACATTATATTGTGAATGCAATCCTATACCAACCTTATCTTCCACTAATATTAAAGACATGAGTCACCAGATAAATAGTTCATAAATTTGTATGAGTAGTGTTATATATATGTACAGCACTTACTACAAACAAATTTCAAGTATTTTCCTAGTGACAAACTTTCATACTTGTTCTCACTTGTATCTTCATTTTATTTTCTTCCTCTTAATACTGATCTAAATAATCTAATATGTGAAGTATAATTTATTCATTATTCACTTGCCCTCACTTCATTCTATTAGTTTTATTTTATTTCAGTAAGTAATCTTGTAATTTCACATTCTTCTAAGTCATCCATACACTCATGCTACTGATTCAGCTGTAACCTTCTACATTAGTTATATAATTGCTCTGAGTCCGTTATTTTTCTATGTTCACTCCTCTAGTTTGCCATAACTAACCACTACTGTATTAAAGAAACACTAAACATTTCTCAGTTTCTGAAGTACGTATTGTAGAGCGTTCAGTCTCACAGGACAACATTTAGCCATCAGTCAAAGAAATCCCTCTGGAAACTATCGGTAACTTCAATGTCATACTCAAACTCCTCAGATGGAAGCCTTAATACATCCATACAGAGATCCAGAGTTTTATCTTTTGCAGGCCAGTTCTTGTGCATGGCCTCACCACACGGGCAGGTCCCTCACTTTTGACTTGCAGGCTCAGGCAGGCTGGGCTGAGGTGGAGAGGGTGTAGCCTGGTAGCCTTGTGAGGGTGGTGAGACACAGAACCCCTTGCCCTTGTCTCCTTGCCTCTGTATCATCTAGAATGGGAGGGAGTCTTGATTAGGGGTCTTTTGAAGCAGGAACTGGCTGGCATGATGGTGACTTAATGTAAACACTGATTTCATTCTCTCAGTAAAAGAATTTGGGCATTAAAACATAAATGAATATAAAATTTAACTCTTTCCTTTATTATAGATGCAAAACATTAAACAGTTCAGCTAATATCTATAAGACAAATATGGACAAAAGCTGAAAATAAACCTTCCATTTTGTTACCAGTAGAAAGATATTGAGTCCTGGTATTCACAAAGCCAGTGTTACCTTTCATCAGTCATACTCTGCTTCTCAGGGCCTCAGGGTTGTGTTGAGTGCTTCCCTCATGGTAGCTTGTGTGGGTCAGCCCCTGTTGTGTCTCTGGCTTCTCTTGTGCCCTTTACTACTTGGGAATATCATTGTGTTTCTGGAGAATTCATTATGCCTGGTTTAGTTTGCTTCAGTTGTCATACTTAAAAATACTACAGCATTATGCCTTGTCGGAAATACTTTAACCTTTTCACTGCTGTTTCAATGGTTTCTTAAGTCACAAGGTACTATAAGGCATTTCTCTTCACTCTACAGTCATTTCTAACCTTTGTACTGGCTAGATATTGGAAAATGTAGCCTGTCCATCCCTTTCTCTTCTTTGTGGTGCCTCTAAAGATCATGTACAGTTTTCTTAATGTTGTGGCTTGCATACTGCAGTGAAATGGTTAATGCAATGTTCACTAGATATATTTTTGATGATGGGAATTACAGTTTGCATGCTAGATCACTGTCCTTAATTTGTGTATGCATATCAATGCAGAGTAAAGAAAATAGTTGCATCCCCTTGATAATTCTCAAAATATCCAGCATCATTTGGTATCTACAATTTGCACTTAAGCAGATAAAGTTGATGATGTCCCAACTTTTCACTATTGCTGACTGACTTTATTGTAATCTTGTACATATAGCTAAGTTAGTGGGAGGAGCTGCCTGTTATTGTGTTCAGCTTATTACAATCTCCTTTGGTCTCTGGAGCTGCTGCAGTTTGCTCTTTGATCTGTGGCTTCATTCACTCATTGCATTATTTTGTACTCCTAATCCATTCATGAATCCTGCATATTGGTAATTTTCTTCTGTGATGTTTACTAACCTTTCCTATACTTATCAACCTTCTACACCTCTTTAAGTAGTCTGTAATATTCTCTGTATTCCATTACCCTTCTCTTAGCATCCCATTTGTATATGTGCTGTATAATATCGCTGGATAAGTATACTAGTGTGGCTCATGTATGGTCCTCTGTATGAGCAGATAATGCATACTTCAGGAACTGACTCTGCCCTCTTAACCTACTGTAGTTTTGGGAAGACCTTTGTCACATAAGCTGCTTTGGCTGTGTACTTGTATCTCAGTGACTTCCAGCAACTTTTGATCAGTCCTGTCACTTTTTAGGCTCATGTTCTTCAATGCTTGGCTCTCTCATCAAGACTGTTCTCAAAGGCCACTGGGATGATTAGTCAGGTTCTCAAGGGTGTTTGTTTCTGTTCATGGTGCTGACTCAGTGCAAAGCTAATTCTTGAATCATAAAAACACCATTGAAAGCTTTGATACCTTCCACTACAGCCTGTTGAAATAGTCTGAGGCGCTGAGATTTTCAAGAACACCCCTTAGCAATTCTCAACCCCAAATAAGATGTACAAATCATACACAAATCCCTGTGAGTTCCACCTGTATAATTTCCCATTGTTATACCACCAGGAGAAATACCAGAAGATGATGGACCTTCTACCGAACTCCACTTCATTGCCGACAACGGTGAAAAATACCTTTACTTCAAGCACATAAACGGTGCCGCACCCACGCAGACTTTGTTAATGGAAATGCTGCACACTAAACGGAAATAAGAGGAGGTGGCAAACTTTCAACTCTCAGCCGTCCAGTGCGCCACATGTGTAGAGAGGTTAGTTGATGGCTCTCTCATAGTACACTCTTCAAGTAGTAGTGTTGTGGGACTAAATGCTGACTGATTTGTATTGATTCTGGTATTTTCATGGGGTCTTGTATTTGTTCAGAGTGATGGAGTTTGGTGCTAATTGACTGTATGCCGTTGTTCATTCCTGCCATTCAAAATATTGTAGCTAACTATATAAAACATCAAATATAGAAAGATTTAACACTACAGTCAACTTAAAACATCCTAGTGATCAGGTTTTATTGTTGTGTTTGTTGTTTCAGGGTGGAAAACAAAGTTTTTGGTCACCAGAGCAGGTGGGAAGGTCCTGGGTCAGTGCAGTGAGTACACCAGCTTGACCAGCCAGCCTGCCAGCCTACCAGCCTATCACAGTCTGCTACAGTCAAGTAGCTACTGGCGTCTGCCACAGCCCGGGAACAAGGGTTCCTGGGTGGCGCAGAAGCAGCTGTGCAACACTGCCCATCCCTTACAAACAAGCTAAGGACTAAGCTTCATGTTGTCTGTGGTGACAATGTAGAGGAGGATCTGTCTAACCAGCAACCCACTCACTGTCAAGGTAGTTCAAAATTGCTGAGTGTCAACTGGATGGAGACTCACCCTCATCCACCATCACCACCATCACACCACCACACCACCACCACCACCACTCCACTGTTGCAGGCATCCAAATAGTGTAGTGCTGTGCTAGTCAAACCCTGTGAGGGGTGGAGACGTTGCTCCTGAACCTGCCGACGCCAGACTGTCATCTGTGGTGCTAAGTAGCTCCGGGATGCCCTGAGGTACAAGAGTAGTGGAGTGGCCTTGAGCAATGGACGAGACGGGTGGCCAGTGTGTGGCTCGTGCTGTGTGGCCTCTCCCTCCCTCCCTCCCTCCCTCCCTCCCTTGTTTCATTTGTTACCAGAAGCACTCATGGTGCAATCAGGACTAATATTAGCAAGTTGAGGCTCTCAAGTGCAGACCAGTCAGTGGTGCGCTACTCTCACTAAACGATATTAACCTGATACATACAAGTAGGAAGGTTTTTCTGTCCCACTGTGGCGCATCATACCTCATTTCTCACTGTTCTTATGGTGGCGGTCTCCTCACTCACTCACTTTGGTACAAAGCTCTCACTTGTGAATACGTTTCAACACTTATATATCTATTTATTTCTGAGTATAATTACTACAAAGACCTGGGCACTTGTCCAATCTGTCTGCCCAGATACATAAATAATAAAAAAAAAAATTGATACATTAATGCATAACACATAGATGTAGGTGTTGTGAATTAGTTTTTGATACTGTTGTTTTGTACAAGAGATTATACAGTAGCAGAGTAATGTATTCTTGCATGAGCAATCATCTCTTACCAGATATTGCTGACACTTGTCCAGGACGTGTGTGTGTTCGGTGCGGGGCGAGTGACGGCCGCTCCCTTGCCCGTGTCTGTCACTTAGATAATGGTAGACTTTGGAATTACCAAGCAGAAGCATAAATTTCTAGTGCCTCATCTAGGATAACCCAGCATGTACAAAACACACCCTTGTGGCACGCAGCAGGAGGCAAGAGGGAGCCAGCCCACCTTCTTCATTGGACACTTCCCAAATTGCTGTCCCTGTGCAATATTAATATTATTTCCATTGGAGAGACTGAAATTAGGTTTGTTTGTAGCCCATTCAGGATATATCAGTTGTGCCGAATGCCTTTGTGTGGCGTGGCGCGGCCATCACTGCGACGCTGCCGCCGCTGCGGCCGCCACCTGTTGTCAAGAAAACATTATTAAAACACCAAGGTCTGTTTTCCAATCATCGTGTTGTTGTGAAAGAAAACACGAAAATATCAGAAACTACTAAATATTGTAGCAATGAGAAGCAATGCTCTTAATTCTCTTTGATTTCATTTCTTTCTATCTTATTATCTTCCTTTTTTCCTTTTTTTAATTTTTCGTCTAGATTTTAATACAGCAGTTTAGTTTAAGTTTAAAATTAAGATTTGGAACATTCCAATTCTAGGGATTCAAGGGCATTCTTCACCAGGGTCAATCGTCCTTCCTGGGGTTCTTCTTGGCATAATCCCCAACGTCATGCATCATCAAAGTCACCCCAACGGTTGCTGCTGCACATTCCGCATCGCTAACTATAATATTTGCAGCTGAAGTGTTGTAGTACGTACTCCTTATCTCCTCCTGTTGTACTTTTGCGTTTCCTCGTCTCCTAAAAAACTCTGTACAGACATTTTTTTTTTCTAGATATGTAAGTTTCTAGCTGGCTTTTTTCCTCTTATTGCTACTCATTGCAAGGTTTTATTACTATTTTTCTCTCTTTTTAGCTATGACTAGGTTTAATTATTTTCTGTATTATACTTGAGGAAAGATGAATGTGTAGGGTGTGTATTTTTCCTCCTCCTCCTCCTCCTCCTCCTCCTCCTCCTCCTCCTCCTCCTCCTCCTCCTCCTCCTCCTCCTCCTCCTTGTCTCTGCCACTGCTGCCGCCACAGCAGCAGCAGCAGCAGCAGCAGCAGCTATCTGGAACCCTGCAACTTTTGTATATTTTTAAGTGACGTGTTTCCTTCCTCGCCTACTTAATGAATGATGTGCACATGTCTTGTTTATTACCTATTGTTACTACTCTTATTATTATAATTGACAATTTTATCACTTTTAAATCGGAATACAGCATGCTCGTCTCTTTTTAAAATAAACTTTAAAAATATTACCTATTATACCATACCAGTGAAAATTCGAAGGTGATTTTAGCCTGTAACAAAAAAATGATAATATTTTTGTACCAATTGATAATCTATTACATTTAAATCTATTGTAAGAACAGAAATTCTATTAGATGAGTAAATTTTAACCCACAGACTGACTTAGATGTGTCAGGAGTTGGTGTACAGATGTTGAAATGTCAGAGAGATTTATTTTTGGAAACCCTATTTTGAGCACAAGAGAGATATGTTAGGATGTATTTAAGTCAGTCTGTGCCTCTCCGATCCCTGGAGGAGGACCGGGGAGTGTGAGCGTTGAGCCGCGGTGACGAGGATCCCACATCAGGGCTGACTCAGTGTTGTGAATAATACATGAATGCTATCAGTGTCCATTCATCGCTCATACTTCGTGGCCTCTGCTCTTTTCTCCACCATCAGTGTGATATCGACTCACATCTCTTAACTGTATGAAAGAAAAGCGTTCAATGCCCTCTTTTGTTGGACTTTCGGCCCGTCAGATCCCTGCGTTCACTGACTTTTGGCGGCATTGACTCACTCTAACCTCTGTACCAGAAGAAGCAGCAGCAGCAGCAGCAGCAGAAGCAAAACCAGAAGAGAAATTGTACATACTTTCCTTTGTGTCCTGTAAAGAGATAAACAAGTGTTCTTTGTATAAAAAATCTGTACCTTAAGATGATTGATATATGTATTATCTCCTCGTGGTGATACTCCAAGTGCCGAGCCGTCTGTCTGTCGGTCCGAGCTGCTTTGGTCAACTTTTCTTCACACCAGTGCCTATTGACATTATTTTCCCATTAGAGTGGAGAATCACCACTTGAAGATTGAGTTTTATATGCGACAGCCCAAGCACGGAGTAGCCGGGAATGTAGGTCATCTTATTAGATTCTATAATTAATGCTAATAACTGAGATGGGATTAATAAAGTGTTTTATTTAGATTATTAACTCTTATTTACATCCTCCTTTTCTTTTCTTATAATGGTGGTTGTTTTTGGTCTTATTCTTACTGGTGATGAATTGACAGCTGGTTTACATTAGTTTATCTGTCTGTCTTCCTATATCTATCTCCTCTATCTGTTCTTTCTGTCTTTATTATGTGCTTATTTTTTGTTTACCTGTGCTCTCTCTCTCTCTCTCTCTCTCTCTCTCTCTCTCTCTCTCTCTCTCTCATTAAATTAGTTCTTTCGGCCGTTTCCATAGAATTATCTTAATTAACTACCAAAATCGTTAAATAACCCCTAAATGTCATTTGATTAGGCAGATCGCTCACCAGAACAGGCAGGGGACCAAGACCAACATGGGCACAACACCCACCCCGCTTCCTCCAAATGTCAACCCGTGTAATTCACCACGGTCGTCTGCTGGTCACCCAACCAGTCTTCCCCATTACGGATCAAGCTCAAAGCTCATAGACCGATCTTCGGGTAGGACTGAAACCACAACACACTCCACACACCGGGAAAGCGAGGCCACAACCTCTCTAGTTACATCCCGTACTTATTAACTGCTAGGTGAACAGGGACTACACATTAAGAGGTTTGCCCATTTGCCTCACCGCTTCCCAGGACTGGAACCCGGGCCCTCTCGATTGTGAGCCGAGCGTGCTAACTACTAAACTACGCGGTGTGTAATTCACCACGGTCGTCTGCTGGCCACCCAGCCAGTCTTCCCCAGCTCAGAGCTCATCTTCGGGTAGGACTGAGACCACAACACACTCCACACACCGGGAAAGCGATGCCACAACCCCTTGAGTTACATCCCGTACCTATTTACTGCTAGGTGAACAGGGCCTACACATTAAGAGGCTTGCCCATTTGCCTCGCTGCTTCCCGGGATTCGAACCCGGGCCCTCTCGATTGTGAGTCGAGCTTGCTAACCACTGCACTACGCTATGTGTGTGTGTGTGTGTTTACCTAGATGTATTGTACAGGGCTCGAGTGGGGCTTATAGTGTCCTGTCTCCATATCTCCATTTATCTATTTTTTCTTTAAAACTATGCACATTATGTGCTGTAATAACTTCATCACTCAATGCATTCCATTTTTCCACCGTTCTATATGGAAAACTCATACTTTCCAATATCCTTCACACACTGCCTCATCCTGATCATTGGGTGTCCTCTTGTCCTTCCAGCTTCATCTGCCACCAGCACCACAGGTCTTGCTTGTCTATCTTTTCAATGTATTTATCTAGTTGTAGTTTTACAGGGCCTGGGCTTTATGCTCGTGTGGTCCCGTCTCCATATCTACACTTATCCAATTTTTCTTTAAAACTATGCACACTCTTTGCTGACACCACTTCCTCACTCAAACTGTTCCAAGTCTCAACACATCTTTGCGGGAAACTAAATTTTTTAACATCTCTCAGACATCGTCCCTACCTTAGTTTCTTACTATGCGATCTTGTGCTTCTAAAGTCATATTCTTCTCTCAGGATCAGTTTCTCATTATCCACTTCATCCATTCCATTAATCAATTTATAAACTTGTATCAGATCCCCTCTCTCTCTTCTCTGCTCCAAGGTTGGTGTGTGTGTGTGTGTGTGTGTGTTTCACTGTTTCACTGTTTGATCTGCTGCAGTCTCTGACGAGACAGCCAGACGTTACCCTACGGAACGAGCTCAGAGCTCATTATTTCCGATCTTCGGATAGGCCTGAGACCAGGCACACACCACACACCGGGACAACAAGGTCACAACTCCTAGATTTACATCCCGTACCTACTCACTGCTAGGTGAACAGGGGCTACACGTGAAAGGAGACACACCCACATATCTCCACCCGGCCGAGGAATCGAACCCCGGTCCTCTGGCTTGTGAAGCCAGCGCTCTAATCACTGAGCTACCGGGCGTGTGTGTGTGTGTGTGTGTGTCATTGGACAGGGTTGGAAGAAGGCACACAGCCACCGTGGTACAGTGGAACCATGCGTGCTTTGGGATCCGAGGGGTCTCCAAGTGCATGAGTTCGAATCCTGTCCACGGTCCGAGTGTAGGTTGTGCTTCCTCACTCGGGGCAACGGTTTCCTAGCGGGTGGGCTTTGATATAGGAGGTGCCCCAAAAAGTATCCCCTTTAGCCCAGAAATTCCCGTAAAAAGCCCATATGGTATAAAGAGAAAAAAGAAAAAAAAAGAAAGGCTTTAATTGAATTGGCACGGATTTTATATTTGTGTTTACGATTCTGACAGCAAATTAAGATTTCTACACTCAAGAGCCTCTTTCTCAAAGAAAGTACATGATGTAGAATCCTTTTCCACTTCCCGTATCTTTTCTTCAGCGTCTCTCCCCGTGTTCGTCTTTCCTGGAGCCTTTTTGATTATTATTATTTTCTTTTTATGTCATTGCCTATGGCGCCTGTAGTTAACTTGAAGAGTCTTTTCGGAGCGCTGTTAACCTTCCGGCCATTAGTGGCGCAGGCAATTTTATAGTGGTACTCATATTAGGGCCCATATCACCACCCAAGCGCATCTTTGGTGTAATTACCTAGAACCTGGGTATCATGGTGACATACAGGTAACTTTAAACCACTCGACAAATGGCATAGATTCAAGGTCGTACTTGGTGGAAGTCTGACCAATCCCACGCTCACCACCTTATCCACTACGCCACCGCGTAGTGGATAAGGTGATGTAGCCGCTCTGTAAGTGAGCAGCACACAATAGCATGCTGCGTGTATCGGGTGAAGTTTTCATGATTCTACTGATAGTTTCACAAGTTCGCTGAATCCTTAGTGGTAAAAACGTTATTATTCCTGCAGTACCCTACCATGTGAGTGGCTTGTAATAGTTATTGTCCTTTCTTTCCTATTTTTTTCCCCTTTTCTTAATTTCCTTTCTGATGATGCTGGTATACATCATGCACGTTTTCAATCTCCGTGCCCTTTGAGAAAAACACGTTTCAGAATACGCGAATAGTAAAATTCCTCAGGATACGGGAGCTTAAGGAGCTATTCAGAATACAGAATGAAGCTTAGCAACTCTCCATTAGCATCTGTTAGGGAGTCAGCCTTTCTCGCTCGCTGATATATATGGCACCATTGAGCACATACATTACTTCACGCTGTCAGGGAAGATTAATAACCGACAGAGACGAAGAGATTCAAGTTTTTTTTTCGTAATAATTTTTTCCCTCCCATTGCAACTGTATGTGTGTGTGTGTGTGTGTGTGTGTGTGTGTAGGTCTAAGGATTTATATTAAGCTCATGTCTCTCTCTCTCTCTCTCTCTCTCTCTCTCTCTCTCTGTGTGTGTGTGTGTGTGTGTGTGTGTGTGTGTGTGTGTGTGTGTGTGTGTGTGAAATTCTATCCTGACAAACAGTTCTCGTGTTACTCATCCAGAAATTTATATATTTTCCCATATACTTCAGAGATCATTAATTAATCAACCGGGAAACATATAACAAGATATGTACGGTAGCGAGATGTCAGTGAAGGGACGAGGAAGGAGAGAGGAGTGTTGAGAGGAGGAGAAAGGTGACAGAACAAGGGTAAAGGACGGGGGGAGAAAGGAGGGAGGTTAGGCTGTGAGGGAGCAACGCCCTGCCTACACCACCACCACCGGTCCGCCACCAGCAGCTAATGGTCAACTCAGCATGTGGCGAGCGAAGTGGTGTTTGGTGTGGTGTGACCGAAGAAGGAACGGGAAGGGAAAGCGTTCAGAAAGGAAAAGGGAAAAAGGGAGAGGTTAGAAAGGGATAGTACACTCGGTAGTTCACTTTCCCTCAGCCTGGTTACTCTAGATTTTCGTGTTGCGGTACAAAAGGGAAACGGAGTCGTGTTGAAAGCAAGGAGGAAGAGGAGGAGCAAGGAACAGGATAGAAAGGCATCGTATCTCTGGCAGTTTTGCAGTGTGGCGGTGGCAGGTGGAGAGAGAGAGAGAGAGAGAGAGAGAGGTTGCCCACTGTTGCCATATCATATCACCCCATTCTTTGCTTCAATCGCCAAAGGGTAAAGAGAGTTATGTGTCTTGCTTCCACCCTCTCTCGTCCTTATCTCCGCATCGTAGTGGCAACTGCGAAAACCAGACAAATATTTCATGATTTTTAACCTCTTTTAACCTCTATTTACTCTCTTCGGTCTGCTTCACATCTTGGCGAGAGGAAAAGACTCAAGTTTCCATATCCAGAATATTTCACCTTCCTGTCTCTTCTGATGCTCCTTGAAACGCCAAAGTGAGGAATATCTCCCGTAACACTCGGCTTATCGCTTATACATGCATCCTATTGTCATTCTAGCTAGTGATTCCTGACATCTATCTGGTGCATGCTGAGATCTCCTATTAGTATTCTATATCTCGTAGTTTGGCCGTTGAATCGTGGACACGGGGAACGAAGGCAGAAAAAACAGACGAGGTGAGATAGTGGAAAAAAGTTACAAGACCTCAGTGATCCCTGTTTTTCTTTCATCCCACCCGCGAACCTCAATTGCATTCCAGAGCGTCGCAGCAGAGACTACCCACGGGTCTTAGATCACGTCCTCTCATCTGGGATACTTTTAACGGGCTGTAGTGGAAGAAGGTATTGTGTTTTTTATGCTTCTACGTGATGCTAGTGAGAGTTTAACAAGGATTTTATGCTATCAAGACTCTAGTGGCTTTTAATGGTGTTTTCGAGGTGCTTTTAGAATTTCAACAAGAATTCTGCACTATTAACAAGCTTTAGTGGCAGTCATGGTGTTTTCTTTATTAACTGTCATGATTCTAGTGATAGTTAAAGAGAGATTCTGGACTATTGATATAATTTAGTGAAAGTTATGGTGATTATGAATTGTATCTTCACCATTAACATGCTATAGCGGAAATTATTATGGTTTTTAGTAGTCTCATGGTTGTAATATTTTGACACGAACCCTATACCGTGACAGACTCTAGTGGAAGTGATGGAGGCTTTCAAAGATGCTTTCATGATTCTAGTGATAGTTTAAGAATCGTGGCAGCTTCCGTAGAAGTCATTATAGTCTTCAAGGATAGTTTCATAACCCAATTGTGACAGTGAAACAAGAATACATCACCGCAACCACGAAAATGAGAGAGAGAGAGAGAGAGAGAGAGAGAGAGAGAGAGAGAGAGAGAGAGAGAGAGAGAGCATTTCAGAATAGGGTGTCGAATCAGAACCCTTTGCTATAGCCTATACCTTGCCACCTGTCTGACCACCGCCCTCCCTCTCTCCCTCCTTCCCCTCTCTCCCAGGAACCCCAAGAACGTCACCGTGACGAGTTGCCAAGTGCTGCTGGCTTAGAGAACTACCACAGGAGGAGGAGGAGGAGGAGGACGGACGAGCACAAAACTCAGCATACACAAGACAGTCTGCCTCAGCTTATTCGTCTGGTAGCACGGGTGTGTGAGCGCGCGCGGGTCTTGGGGTTCATGAGTGTGTGCCTGCGGGTTGATTGTTGCTGCTCCTCATGTTCTGTTGACTCCAAGACCCAGACAAAGAGAACCATGGCACAGAGGAGGTGATCGGAAGCTGTTACCTATTCTTCCTCCCTCTTCCTCCTCCTCCCACTCCTCTTCCTCTGCGTGGGTCCATCCCCCCTCGGCATCCCTATGGAGGTGAGAGAGAGAGAGAGAGAGAGAGAGAGAGAGAGAGAGAGAGAGAGAGAGAGAGAGAGATTGATAGATATAGAAATGAAAATTCGTATGTTTTAGAATTAACGAAAGGAACTTAATGGCCAAAGAAATAAATGAAGAGAAAGTAAGAAAAAAAATATACCACATCAGATTAATTACATCAGAATTTGTATTATTATTATTATTATTATTATTATTATTATTATTATTATTATTACTATTATTATTATTATTATTATTATTATTATTACTATTATTACTATTATTACTATTTATTTATTTATTCATTTATTTATCAATTTAAGTTAAGCTGACTGTAAGTTGATAGTGAAGTGACGTGGGATTAAATTTGAATGATGATGAAGAATGTCTGTCATGCAATGGTGGTGGTGATGGTGGTGGTGGTGGTAGGAGTGGTGATGATTGAGGAAGATTGGTATTATTGAATTGTTGTTGCTGTGTTTTTTGTCCTTTCTCTCCCCCTTTCCTTCTGATAGTGAAGTGACGTGGGATTAAATTTGAATGATGATGAAGAATGTCTGTCATGCAATGGTGGTAGTGATGGTGGTGGTGGTGGTAGGAGTGGTGATGATTGAGGAAGATTGATATTATTGAATTGTTGTTGCTGTGTTTTTTGTCCTTTCTCTCCCCCTTTCCTTCTCTTCCTCCTTTATATTCATCCCTTTTCCTTCCTTCCTTCCTTCCTTCCTTCCTTCCTTCCTTCCTTCCTTCTTCTTCTTCTTCTTCTTCTAACGAATACTGAAGACGATTCTGGTGCACTGAACATAAAAAAATAAAGCAAACAATATTGATAACACACGAATAAAGAATAAAGAAGAAGAAGAGGAAGTCACTAGTACTCACTACAACACAACCACAAAAACACCAACACCAATCAAAATTACCAACCAAACTAACGAAACACCAACACGAAGAAAGATTAATGATGACAAATGGATGACAGGGGGATAATTACCTTCCATATAGCCTAGCCTGTCTTTTGTTGCAACTACTTAATTGATTCCTTTAGCATTCCTTGTAGCATTCACACCCCTTATAAGTGTGTTTGGAACATGAGTCAGGTTTTCTTTATTACCATGCTACTTCTACGTCAACTGGAGCAGAGAGAGAGAGAGAGAGAGAGAGAGAGAGATGTACAAGTTACATTCTAAAGTTATCAGTTGACATTCGACGTTCAAACTTAACACACGTGTCTCTCTTTTATGGTTTCAACTTGCTTAATTTCTCTGATTCTCTTCGTGACTCTCTTCTAATCTTTACTGTGGTTTTATCGATTTGAATATAATATTTGTGTTTAATTTTCCGTTTGTTCTAATCTTCCTCCTCTTCCTTCTTTATGATCCTCCTCTTTCTTAATCTTTTCCGTGCGTTTATCGATCCAGAACTAAGAGGATTATAAGAACCCCATGAAAAAGATCGTTGGTAAGGTATGATTTGCGTGTTATTTTGTCAACGTTGGAAAATAAGTAACGTGAGAAAGGACCTAACACTCCTTTACAAAATATAAACTTAATCCAATCCTCTATCGATATCTAGAGAAGAATGAAACTGTAATGGTAGTGAAAGGGGTTGGAAAAAAAAAAACGGGTTAGATCGTGTCCTCGTGTATGTCAGTCAAGGCTAATTCTGAAACGCTGCTTTGAAAAGGCTCCAATGGAAGTGACATGCGTTTTTAATTTTTTTTTTTTTTTTTTTTTTTTTTTTTACTGTTCCCTTGACAGATTAATAAGATTTTACATTATTAACAGGAGAAACATTCTTGAGAACTCGAGTGATCATCTCCGTGGCCTTTGAAAATAGTGATATAGCGACACAGTTCTTTTTAAAGGTGTTTTTATGATTTTAGCTACAAATTAAGGTTTTTTAATTATTAACAGGAAGAAACACAGCATTGAGATCTCGGTTAATCATCTGTGTTGCTTTTCAAATCTGTCATGGTAAATTGACATGTGTTTTAAGGTCATTTTTATAGTTTAGAATATGCTTATAATGTTTTTATTTAATTTTTATTTATTTATTTTTTAATAGTTTACAATATGTTTACCATGTTAAGTTTCGAAACACACTTGAGATTGCGGTTAATCATATCTGTGGCCTCTTTAAATAGTAGTGAGAGAGCGAAAGGTTTTAGAAGACTGTCTTATCGGGAAGGAAAGAAGGGGGCGGATAAACCCAGGCAGCGATAGAGACAAGATAATATGTCCTAATAAGAAAAAGGAAATTCTAGCACTCTGATAGGAAGGAACTCCAACGAAAAATTCCCCACCTGATATTTCTTATTACGCATTGAAATATTCTGTGAGTGAGTAAGTGACTGGGATGACAAAGACTGGATTAACTGTTTTCGTGAGTTATTGACTGACTGGGTGACTAAATGACTGGGTATCTGACTTGCTGATTGAATGACTAACTGAATGGCTGACCGAATGACTGGCTAACTGACCAACTGAATGAATGACCAACTAACCGACTGTCTAACTGACGGGCTGATTGAATGACTGGCTAACTGACTGGTTGATTGAATGACCGGCTAACTGACTGGCTAATTGATTGGCTGATTGAACAACTGGCTGACTGAATGACTGGCAAACTGACTGGCTGACTGAATGACTGGCTAACTGACTGGAATACTGAATGACTGATTAACTGACTGGCTAACTGACTAGCTGATTGAATGACTGGCTAAGTGACTGGCTGATTCAATGACTGACTAACTGACTCATATTGAATGATTGGCTAACTGACTGACTGATTGAATGACTGGCTAGCTGACTGGCTAGCTGACTGGCTGATTGAATGACTGGCTAACTGGTTGACTGATTGAATGATTGTCTAACTGACTGGCTCATTGAATGACTGGCTAACTGGCTGGCTGATTGAACGACTGTCTAACTGACTGGCTAACTGACTGGCAGATTGAATGACTGGCTAACTGGCTGGCTGATTGAATGACTGTCTAACTGACTGGCAGATTGAATGACTGGCTAACTGGTTGACTGATTGAATGACTGGTTAACTGGCTGGCTGATTGAATGACTGTCTAACTGACTGGCTGATTGAATGACTGGCTAACTGGCTGGCTGATTGAATGATTGTCTAACTGACTGGCTCATTGAATGACTGGCTAACTGGCTGGCTGATTGAACGACTGTCTAACTGACTGGCAGATTGAATGACTGGCTAACTGGCTGGCTGATTGAATGACTGTCTAACTGACTGGCAGATTGAATGACTGGCTAACTGACTGACTGATTGAATGACTGGCTAACTGACTGACTGATTGAATGACTGGCTAACTGACTGACTGATTGATTGACTGGCTAACTGAATGACTGATTGAATGACTGGCTAACTTACTGACTGATTGAATGACTGGCTAACTGAGTGGCGAAGTAACTAGCTGAATGAATGACTGGCTAACTGACTGGCAGATTGAATGACTATCTAAATGACTGGCTAATTGACTGGCTGATTGAATGACTGGCTAACTGATTGACAGATTGAATGACTGTCTAACTGACTAGCTAATTGACTGGCTGATTGAATGACTGAGTAACTGACTGGCTGATTGAATGACTGACTAACTGACCGGCAGATTGAATGATTGACTAACTGATTAGCTAATTGAATGACTGGCTAACTTACTGGCTGATTGAATGACTGGCTAACTGACTGGCCAATTGACTGGCTGATTGAATGACTGTAACTGACTGGCCGATTGAATTACTGGCTAATTGGCTGATTGAATGACTGTCTGATTGTGTGGTTGGCTTACTGACTTACTGAACACTTTATTGGATGCTTGATTGCATGACTGACTGATTAATTTACTGAGTGACTGACTGACTTTCTGGCATAGCTGTGAAGTGACAAGATGACTGACCGACCAAACTAGCTACTATTTTTCTTGTCTTTCATTCAGCTAACTGACTGACTAACTGACTGACTGACTGATTGAGTAACCACAGCTAACTTTATCTGACTTAACCTTCCCTTCGCCAAATCGATTACCAACTTACTGACTGGCTGACAGACTGACTGACCACTGACTAACTGACTGACGACTGACTGACTGACTGACTGCTCCCAAGGATCCGATATGCCTCTCCTAGTAAGTGTTCAGCCCTCAGGTAAAGTAATGACCTTGAGAGTCACCTGTACTTCCTTCCCTCGTGCTCCCACCTGATGATCTCTTTTTGTATCACGTTACAACCCGTCATTTCTTTCTGCCTCACCCTGTATTTTGTGTCAGGGTGATGCGTTGTGTTTGCGTGCACGTCTCTCTCTCTCTCTCTCTCTCTCTCTCTCTCTCTCTCTCTCTCTCTCTCTCTCTCTCTCTCTCTCTCTCTCTCTCTCTCTCTCTCTCTCTCTCTCTCTCTCTCTCTATCTATCTATCTATCTATCTATCTATCTCTGGAAAAGAATGTAACTGGATTTCCCTTGTTTTATTATTTTTTTTTCGCAGCGAATCTTATTTTTAATTTTTTCATATATTTTTTTTTCGCTTCGTTTCAGTTCCAGAAGCTTTATGTTATGAAACATCATTTACTGACTTACTTGCCTTATTTATTTATTTATTTTTACATTCTTTTCTAAGTCATGGTTAAGAAATGTAGAAAACTTCTTACAATGATAGTTGATTGTCGAACGAGAGAGAGAGAGAGAGAGAGAGAGAGAGAGAGAGAGAGAGAGAGAGAGAGAGAGAGAGAGAGAGAGAATATAATTGTATTAGTCTATAGATGCTCGTCTTGCAAGAGAACTGGAGGAGGAGGAGGAGGAGGAGGAGGAGGAGGAGGAGGAGGAGGAGGAGGAGGAGGAGGAGGAGGAGGAGGAGGAGGAGGAGGAGGAGAAGAAGGAGGAAGGAGAAAGAGGTTTTGGAAGCAGTTGGGGTTAGTGACCTTTCCTGCCATACACACACACACACACACACACACACACACACACACACACACACACACACACACACACACAGGAAAGGAAAAGGTTAAGATCTATTCTGTTGTACTTATTCGTATTTTCTGCATCATCATCATTATCTCTTCCTCTTCTCATTCCTCCTCCTCCTCCTCCTCCTCCTCCTCCTCCTCCTCCTCCTCCTCCTCCTCCTCCTCCTCCTCCTCCTCCTCCTCCTCCTCCTCTTCACCTTTGGCTTAACATTCCGAGTAACTGCCGGCCAGTGACCACCCACGGAACACAACACAACACAACACAACACAACACAACACAACACAACACAACACAACACAACACAACACAACACACACACACACACACACACACACACACACACACACACACACACACACACACACACACACACACACACAGCTGTACAAAGTCAGTCATGAGAAATATATAAGATTCAACTCTCTCTCTCTCTCTCTCTCTCTCTCTCTCTCTCTCTCTCTCTTGCATGCCAAACCTTTCTCTTTCTTTGTTGGTTCTCTGTCTTTCTTTTCTATTTTTTTTTTTACTTAATGATGATGATGATGATGATGATGATGATGAGGAGGAGGAGGAGGAGGAGGAGGAGGAGGAGGAGGAAGAGGGGGAGGTGGAGGAGAAGGAAACGGAGGAGTAAGCGGAGGAGGAGGAGGAGGAGGAGGAGGAGGAGGAGGAGGAGGAGGAATGTCATTGTTCTGCAAGTTATTCTTCCTTCTTTGATTTTATATTTCATTCTCTCCCTCCTCTTCCTCATCATCATCCTTCTTCATCATCATTATTCTTCTTCTTCTTCTTCTTCTTCTTCTTCTTCTACTTCTACTTCTACTTCTTCTTCTTCTTCTTCTTCTTTTTCTTTTTCCCATTCTTCCTCCTCGTTTTCCCATTGATCAGATCAGTGTTGCATGTGAAAGGTAACATGGTGAACTGTATATATACGTCATTGAACAGAAAGTGGACATTTTATCATACCACGGTGTTCTGTCTTGATCAGTTGTCCGTAACCTCTTCAGTACTTGGACGCATTTTTTACCTTGAGTTCTGGGTATGAGTGGACGATTTTACTTACATATGGAGGTCAGAAAATTAATGGCCAGTCTTCACTATTCTATTCCCCACACAAGTTTCTGAAGCTTTTTTTTTTTTTTTTATTTATTTATACCATGTGGGCTTTTCACGGGAATTTATGGGCTAAAGGGGATACTTTTTTGGGGCACCTCCTATCTCAAAGCCCACCCATTAATTAAGAAAACGTTGCCCCGAGTGTGGATGCCCAATCTACACTCGGACCATGGACAAGATTCGAATCCATGCTTTTCGAGACCCCTCGGACCCCAAAACACGCATGGTTCCACTGTACCACGGCTGATTCAAGTGACCAAATAGTAAGTAAAATAACTATGAAAAATGTTTTATGGTACTAAATGGGTTCACATTTAGTACACGTGTTGATATCCTATTGAGCTGGTCCACGTCACTATTTCTACCCCAAGATTGTGAGACACGACGAGTTTAAGTAAGTTTGGTGCCTGGTTCACGTTCATAGTCACTTAATAATGGATGTCGTTATGTGATTTATGTTTTGAAGTTTGATTCACCTATGAATCATCATCTGGTATTTTTAGCTGTTGTCATTACTTTTCCAAAGGTGTTCTTTTTACGACTGAAACCACCTGTGTTTCGTTTCCTACATATGTTATATACGAAATTATACATTCATTAATTTTTTTTTCTTGAAATAACATATGAGTAAAAATAAAACTCATCAAATTTCACACTTTACCTCGTATTTGGATACAATAAGTTTTGTGTGCCCGCATCGATAACACACACACACACATACACACACACACACCGCGCCCGGTAGCTCAGTGGTTAGAGCGCTGGCTTCACAAGCCAGAGGACCGAGGTTCGATTCCCCGGCCGGGTGGAGTAATTTGGGTGTGTCTCCTTTCACGTGTAGCCCCTGTTCACCTAGCAGTGACTAGGTACGGGATGTAAATCGAGGATTGTGACCTTGTTGTCCCGGTGTGTGGTGTGTGCCTGGTCTCAGACCTATCCGAGGATCGGAAATAATCTGAGCTCGTTCCGTAGGGTAACGTCTGGCTGTCTCGTCAGAGACTGCAGCAGATCAAACAGTGAAACACACACACACACACACACACACACACACACACACACACAGAGAGAGAGAGATAGATCATAAATCTGACAATGCCACATTATGCTTGGCTCTCAATGGTTTTGCTGGCATGGCTGATGTCTGGTTTCTTTGTACCTGAGTTGTGGTTTTCATCTCATCATATCTCTTGCAGTGTAACTATTGTATCTCCCTCTAGACCTGCCACATTCACACCATCAAGGGCGAGCAGAAATCTCTCCATCAGCTGAGCATCACTAGATTCATGGCGCGCCCTTCCTTCACCCAAACGTTAGCTGTTGTATTGTACTGTTTTGCCGCGTGCGCTGAGATAGCGTAACATGCTGACCCCTCTCACTTACCCTTAAAGGAAAAAAAAAATGTAATTTCTTGATCTTAAAAGCACTTGTGTATTGCTTTTAAAGACTTCTTAGCCCTGAAGTTAAAATACATTACAAAAAAAGTACTTGTAGATGCTAAGAATGTGTGAGTACGGGTACAGAGGAGAAGGCAGCGGAGGGTGGAGGTAGACAGACTAGGGGCAAGTTTTGACTCACGAATCCGGTTTGAGACGGATTGCGGGGCGAGTTATGTTTCCCCTCCCCCTCCCCCCGCTTTCTCTCTCTCTCTCTCTCTCTCTCTCTCTCTCTCTCTCTCTCTCTCTCTCTCTCTCTCTCTCTCTCTCATGTGTAATTCAGTTATCTAACCGACCAAATGACTGATTGACCGAGTGACTGACTGACAGGTTGAGTGTGTGGTGGAAATGATAACTTACCGACTGACTGACTGACTGACTAATTATACGAAGAAAGAAGAAGGGAAAGAGGAAAATGTGAAGAAAGTAGAGGAAAATAAAGAGGAGGTGAAAGGAAAAAAAGAGGAAGAGGAGATGGAAGGGAAAGGTGGAAAAAGAGCAGGAGGTGAAAAGTAAAAATAAGTGTGTGTGTGTGTGTGTGTGTGTGTGTGTGTGTGTGTGTGTGTGTGTGTGTGTGTGTGTGTGAGAGAGAGAGAGAGAGAGAGAGAGAGAGAGAGAGAGAGAGAGAGAGAATTCAACATATACCAGTAAGAAAAAGCTGAAGACGATGAGTTGATATTGAGGAGCTCCATAAACAGTGATTAGTTAATGTTTCTCTTCACCATTCACATTACCACGCCGCAGCTGCCGTCACTATTCACCATCCTAACCACGCTAACCAACACTATTCACACGCTCATCACGCTGTTTATTCACCCCCGTCGTTCATTCACACTCTCCACCATATTTTCTTGCCTCATCTAACCTCGCTTACTCAGTTTTGAATCTAACTTTTTTTTACTCGTTTTCTTGTTTTTGTTATTATTTATTCATGCTTTGATTCTGTGAGTGTGTTATTGACTTATTCACTCACTCATCGAATTTTAGAGCTATTTACTTGTCTTGGTTCCTGATTTGAGTTTATTTTTATTCAGTGATTCTTTAGTAAACTTCCTGACTGACTCACTCATTCACGATCTAATTCTTTAACTTGCTTCTTATCTTATCTTTATTGCTTTACTCACTCACTCACTCAATCAACCAATCAAAATTCTTAACCTACCAAATTACAACTCTTACTTTTCCGTCACTCATTTACTCACTTATTTCAACACTACCTCATCCCCTAACACACACATCTTGAAACATGTGAAAACATCGCTTATAACATTCACTAGAACCAGTTACAAGTGCGTATTGTAGACAACACCCAAACTTTTTTACTAACACTATGCTTCCTTTTAAAAGTCAGCTGGCGTTAAAGAAAGAGACAAGGACACAAGGACATAGAGATGCTACACTTAAGACCCCGTGTCCTTACCTCCTCTCCCACGTGCAAACTGACACCTGCATATTAATGTGAGGACTGTGGAGGGTTTACGTGTTAGAATGTATTAATGCGCATCCCTGTTTGCTGCCTGACTGAATTACTGATTGGCACGTGATTCAACGGTTGACTGGTTAACTGGCTGACTGACTGACTGAATGGCTGACTAACTACCTGGCTGACTGATTGAATGGCTGACTGACTGGCTGATGTATTCGCTAAGTGACTGACTGTTTGCCTGCCTAACTGACTGTATCACTAGTTGACTAACATTGTCTGATTAACTGAACACACACACACACACACACACACACACACACACACACACACACACACACACACACACACACACACACACACACACACACACACTCACAAGAACAATCGTTACCTAACACTTCCAGATAACAAAGCACAACTAAACCTGACTTAGTGTAACAAACCACTCCCTCCTTCCTTAACTAACTGAAGGGGTGTCAGTAGCAAGGCGAGGATGTAAAAGGATGTAGAAAGTAAAGGAATGAATAGAATCAGTTTTGGGGCAGGCGGGTTTAGGCAAGGAGGGAGTGAGGGAGGGAGGGTGCAAGTGAAAGGAACCAAGGGAGGGAGTTATGGTGGATTGGCAGCAGTGTTGGAGTCGTATTCAAGAACTTGCCCTCTCACCACGACTATTTTCAAAGGGTACGAGTCGACTGGCGTGGTTCTCAGCAGTGTTTGTGTTGTTGATTATATAAAAATTTCACTTACTTGTTACTAAGCTCTGTAAAAATGCCGTTGAAAACATATGCACTTCCACCACGATAATTTTTAAAGGCCACAGAAATAACTGACGCGGTTCTCAGGACGGTTTATGTTGATATGCATGAAAAAAACAAAAACAAAAAAACATCTGTCAATAATCGTAAAAACGCTTAAAGATCCATACAGGTTCACCACTACTGATTGTAAAGAGCACAGAGATTACTAGCATTGTTTCACGGGAGTCCTTC
>NC_059283.1:8001011-8016011 GCF_017591435.1 Portunus trituberculatus | reverse complement strand
TTCTTCTTCTTCTTCTTCTTCTTCTTCTTCTTCTTCTTCTTCTTCTTCTTCTTCTTCTTCTTCTTCTTCTTCTTCTTCTTCTTCTTCTTCTTCTTCTTCTTCTTCTTCTTCTTCTTCTTCTTCTTCTTCTTCTTCTTCTTCTTGAGAGAGAGAGAGAGAGAGAGAGAGAGAGAGAGAGAGAGAGAGAGAGAGAGAGAGAGAGAGAGAGAGAGAGAGCCAGTGCCAATAGACATGACTGAGAGAGTAGACGTATGTATTCAAGTGCATACTCAGGGCGCCAATTCAGTGCCAAGATTAAGTTGACTGAATACAAAGTGCCAGTTTTAGTCCCATAGGAAATACAGTTGGAAGAGAGAGAGAGAGAGAGAGAGAGAGAGAGAGAGAGAGAGAGAGAGAGAGAGAGAGAGACCGTGCCAATACTAATGAGTAAAGGTGTGTCGTGTGTTAGCAAGTTCATAGTGAGTGCCAATGCATTGATGATATAGTGCCAAGTGCCAATTATGAGCAGTGCCTACCATGGGAACTATAATTAACGGTGCTTGTGGTGCCATTCAGTTCCACTCAGTGCTAATGCCCGGCTGCCAATACGTGTCCCAGTGTCAGAGGTGTAAACATAGTAATAGCTCTGTGTAGATTTCTCACGGACTCTGTGGCTTCTGTCTATTATTATTATCTCACTTATACAACGTCACTGAGTCTGTTCTGGTCATGTCTTTCTGTCCGGTGTGAAATCGTGTTATTGAGAGACCAAGACATTTAAGAATACTTATCTGAATCTGTTCCAGTCATCTAACAGTATTTGCGAACCGCGTCTCCTCCATTTCCCTTCTGAGTCATCTAACTTTCTATTTGTGGACCACTTTGAAAACTGTGTTAATGAGGGAAGTGTTTCACAGTACGTGCTTCAGTCTGTTCTATTCATCTCTCACTATTTGTACATTGTCTTCTTACTCCTTTTCTATAGTCATCCATCGCTCTGTGTTTTGTTTCACTCTGTTCGGAACCAGTTACTAGTCACTTCCTACATGATATTTTAAAACCATCACTATTTTTATGTCAGTTTTCCTTTACCTTCTCTCTAAACCTCCCTATCAAATTTCAGAAACCATAAAAAGTCTAGATAAAACACACACTCATTCAACAAACACTTAAAACACCAGTAACTGATACCAAGTAATCCCTCAACCCTTACTTCTTTCACCTGCGAAGTTTTCATTCCCTCCTCTCTTTGTCCTCAGAAGCGAAGGATACAACAAGCTAGGTTGGCTTTCTTAGGGAGCAAATGGAGGCGATTTTTGCTGCTTTTCCTGCTGTGTAGTGTCCTGCTGGCCGCCCAACTCATCACTAGTTACAGCAGGCTAGGTAAGTATCAGCAGTAATAGTAGTAGTAGGAGGAAGAGGAAGAAAAAGAGGAAAGAGAAGAGATTTTTTTATTTTCCTTCTTCAGTAGGTTACATAATCGTCATTATTATTATTATTATTATTATTATTATTATTATTATTATTATTATTATTATTATTATTATTATTATTATTATTATTATTATTATTATTATTATTCTGAAGAAGCTATATCAGGGAAACTAGTCAGGAATAAAGTACTCATCCACAGTCCGTGTATCCCTTCACCACCATTCCACATTATTGTTATTATTGTTATTACCTATTATTATTATTATTATTATTATTATTATTATTATTATTATTAGTAGTAGTAGTAGTAGTAGTAGTAGTAGTAGTAGCAGTAGTAGTAGTAGAGGGCTTATTCTATTTCCTTTCTCAGCAGGGACAGCGGCGCCAGTAGAATCAGATGACGGAGGCACAAGAGGCGTGTTAGCAGGGGTGGAGGATGTGACGGTCAACAAAGCCTTCAACGTGAGTATACTCGTATGTGAGAGTAAGAAGGAAAGACAAAGAAGTGTGTGTGTGTGTGTGTGTGTGTGTGTGTGTGTGTGTGTGTGTGTGTGTGTGTGTGTGTGTGTGTGTGTGCTTTGTCTTGGCCCTTTCCCGGGCTGCCGTCCTGGTGTACAGATAGATAGATAGATAGATGGATGTATGGATGGATGGAAGGATAGATAAGTAGGTATGTTGATTGACAGATAATCTTTCCTCTTTTTTTTTCTTCGTCCTCCACTTCCTGCCTATCCTCTTCCTCTTACTCTTTTTTTTTTTTTTTTTATTTATACCATGTTTCTCACCCTTCTTCCCTTCTCCCATACTACTACTACTACTACTACTACTACTACTACTACTACTACTACCCCTGCACTACCACCACCACCACCCACCAACACAGATCAAGACGCAGCAAGAACAGCAGGCGGATGGCACACGAACGCGCCTGTTGGAAACCTTGGCTCAGCTCAAGACACGTGACCTGCAGAAGGCGGTAAAGCTGTACGACTCCACATGGAACCCAGCGGCGGCACAGAAGCTCAGAATGGAAGAAGCTCTGCAGTCGCTGAAGGTGAGAGAGAGAGAGAGAGAGAGAGAGAGAGAGAGAGAGAGAGAGAGAGAGAGAGAGAGAGAGAGAGAGAGAGAGAGAGAGAGAGAGAGAGGTGGTTTGAATATGTTGATAATTTTGAAATGCGAAAAACTGGGACTAGATTTTTATGCTTTTTTCTTCATTACAGTTAAGTCTTTCCTTTTAACATTTGATTCTCTGACCTAACTGAATGCTGTGGTCGTACATTTTTCCTTTTTAGCATTATAAATTTACGGATACTACTACATTATCTCCTTTTTTTCTTTTCTTTATTTCTACTTTTGCTTTTCTTATTTTCTTACTACTACCACTACCACTACCACTACCACTACTACTACTACTGCTACTCCTACTACTACTACTACTACTACTACGACTTCTACTACTACCACTACCACCACTCTTTTTCTTCTTCATTTCTTTACCACCATTACCACTACCATCACCTCCACCACCACTACTTCTACAGATGACGTTGCTAGAGGAGGTGAGTGCCCATGGCTTCGTTGAGCTCATGGCGGCTGCGCATCACGCTCTTCCTTTGTCTGACACGCCGCGTCCTGAGCCCCTGCAGGTGAGTGGCGGTAAAAAGAGATGTGTATTGGTATGAAAGTGAGCAGAATGAGGTTTAGAAATAAGAGTAAAGAAGAGAAATGATTGAAAAAAGGTGTGAATTGAAAGATGTTAGGTTTGAATTGATGTTTCTTATGTCTATTTGTATGAAAGAGGTATTTCAGTGAGGTTTGGAAATAATACTAAAGGAGAAAGTGACTGAAAAAGATAGGAATTGAAAAATGTTAGGTGTGAATTAGTGTGTCTGTTATTATCGATAAGAGAGAACTAAATAAGGTTTCAAAATAAGACTAAAGGATAAATAATTGAAAAAGGTGGGAATTGAGAGATGTTAGAGAAGTAATGTGTCTTGTATCTTTTTAAAGTGAGAACTAAATAAGGTTTTGGAATAAGAATACTGGAAAACGAAGAAATGCTTGAAAAAGGACTGTTTCAAGAAAGAGCTGAATTTTGAAAAGGTTCTCACATAGTCTAGGATTCTGTAGAAGTGGTAATAACAACACAACCATTTCTCCTTTATTTTTTTGACCTTCTATAAGCACTAATAAAGATATAACTCCTTCTCCTCCTCCTCCTCCTCCTCCTGAAGTCGTCAAAACTGCGAATAAATTAGTTGGTTTCATTGGACTATCTTTCACTTACAAGTCTGAAAAAATAATATTAACATTATATAACTCACTCGGCCGTCCACATCTCGAATACAATGTTCAGTTTTGGTCACCGTATTACAAAAAAGATATCGAAAAATTAGAAAAAAATACAACGCAGATTAACAAAAATGATCCCAAGGCTGCGGAACAAATCCTACGAGGAACGCCTAAAGGAATTAAATTTATTTTCTCTTGAGAAACGGAGAGTAAGAGGCGACCTTATCATGCTTTTCAAAATTTTTAATGGGTTTGCAAATATGAATATTCAAAAATACGTATCAGTCGACCAGTCAAATGTCACCAGAAGCAATGGTTTTAAAATTGTTGGTAAGCGCTTTGTAACAAATGAAGCCAAACACTTTTTCTTTAATCGCATAGTTAATATATGGAATGGTCTGCCATCAAATGTTGTCAACTCAGGTACTATCGAAACGTTCAAAGTTCGCCTCGATAAATACTTTGAATCTAATCCCCGGTTGTCGCTATTCATTTCCGAATAACTTGCGCTTTTTCTTTTATCTCCCGGGCCTCTGATCGTGGTTTAAATTGCCCGTTAGTTTAAATTACTCTCACCCTCCATACATGACACAGATAGCCCGGAGTGAACGGTCACTACTTTTACTCTCGATCTGTGAAGGGCTGTGGATAGTCAAGAGCCCTGACAGTAGGTGACCATCATCGGGATTTAAGGTACCAGGGTCACCGCTGCAGGGGTAACCATACAGTGTGCGGCGCCCTTTAAAGGGAAGTGCACTTTACAGTGGTTGTACGGAGCTGGGGCCTGATTGACTGCTGCCTCTCTTGAAAGCGCCAGGCAAGGCTGCCGCACCACCTTTTTGACTCCACACTGTGTTTACATACATACTACACTACACTGCATACACGCACAGATAGCCCAGAGTGAACGGTCACTACTACTACTCTCGACCTGTGACGGGCTGTGTTTGGAGAGGGCCTTGTCAACCATTGATCATCATCGGGAACTAAGTACCAGGGATCAATGTTGCAAGGGGTTATCAGCGTACGGCGTCCCTACAGGGAAAGTATGCTATCTCAGTGGATTGAACGGAGCTGGGGCCTGATTGACTGCTGCCTCCTAGAAAGCGCCAGGCAAGGCTGCCGCACCACCCATTCGACATACGCATTGTGCATCCACGTACACAATGCACACACAACATGACATTTACCAAGCGTTAACACTTTCCCCCACAAACACAAGAAGTCAGACGTAGATTACACATTTCCTTTTCACTCTCTACTAAAATTCCATGTGATTTTTTAATATCACATGGTTTCGCCTTTATTTCCTGCCAGCCTCGGCTGGAGGGAGGGGTGGGTGGGAAGGAGCCTTCTGCTTTGCTGTCCTATCTCTACCACTGGTAGTTAGTAGATAGTCTTCACAAACAGCCTAGTAAGGACCTAAGGGTCTGTTGCTGTTTGTCTTCCTTTGTATTCCTTTGTATTCTCCTCCTCCTCCCTTCGTCATCCCCATCCCCATCCTCCTCCTCCTCCTCCTCCTCCTCCTCCTCCTCCTCCTCCTCTCCTCCTCTTCCTCTTCCTCTTCCTCCTCCTCCTCTTCCTCTTCTTCTTCTTCTTCTTCTTCTTCCTCCTCCTCTTCCTCTTCCTCTTCCTCCTCCTCCTCTTCCTCCTCTTTTTTTTTTTGTTCTTGTTCTTCTTGTTATTCCTCCTCCTCCTCCTCCTCCTCCTCCTCCTCCTCCTCCTCCTCCTCCTCCTCCTCCTCCTCCTCCTCCTTGTCTGAATAATTAAACATGATATTAGTATGTCAATTATTTTGTGTAACTTTCTTATAGATAGATATGTAGAGTTCACCGTAGGGTGAATAATAGAATCTCCTTTCATCCTTTCCTGTGAAAATTCCATGTCAGTTTTTCCATACTGCATGGTACTTTTCCAAGCTATTTTCCATGCCAGCGAAAGCTGGAGGGAGTGGTGGGTGGGGAGGAGCCTTCTCCTGTACTGTCCTGTCTCTCTTATCTGTAGCCAGTTAGAAGTAGTTACCAAACAGCCTCGAAAGGACCAACAGGTATGTTGCTGTTTGGCTTTCCTTTGTATTCCTTTGTATTCCTCCTTGTCTTCCCAGGTGGTGATCGTGACTACATGGCGGTCTGGCTCAACGTTCATGGAGGAGCTGTTGAATTCTCACCCTGCTGTCTTCAACCAGTACGAACCTCTCACGTTCTTCGGCTTGAGACAGATTCGCACCGGGCAGGATTCCTTGAAGGCACAGCGGGTCATCCACGAGCTTATGTCCTGCAAGTGAGTGTGTAGGGCGTGAAGGATTGATTGTTTGGTTGATTGTAAGTCAGAGGTGTGTTGTGTTTTGGTGGTGGTGTTGTGATTGTTGTCGGTGGTGGTGGCTCGTGTTGCGTTGTGGTTGTTTTTTTTCTCTCGGTAGTTTGCTAGAGTTGGTTTGTTTTTATATTTTCTTCTATAGCAATGTGGTTTTTTTCTTCTGCTATTACTACTACTAAACCACAACTACCACACTACAATCATTACTACTACTACCACTACTATCTATACTACCACTACTACTTCTGATGACCATCTCTACTACCACGATCACTACTACTACTACTACTACTACTACTACTACTACTACTACTACTACTACTACTACTACTACTTCTATTGACGTTCCAACCATTTACTAATGCCACGACCACTACTACTAAAACCACCACATTATCCACAGGTACGAGGGGCAGGACGAGTATCTTCGGTCAGCACACGAGGTACGGGAGCTGCTGACGCGGAACAAGCTAGTATGGAAGGTGTGTAATTCTGAAGACTGGGGCGACGCTCTCTGCTTCAACGACTCCTTCCTCTCCCAGGCGTGCCATCTCTTCCCCTGGCGAACCATGAAGTTGGTACGCCTACGCCTTCGATTCGTCCGCCCTCTCCTGCAAGACCCAGAGTTAAACGTCCGTGTGGTGTACTTAGTTCGTGATCCACGCGGCGTTATTAACTCAAGGACTGATACAGTGAAGTGGTGCAAGACAGCCGACTGCAATGATCCGAGTCTTCTCTGCAGCGATATGGACGAGGACCTTAAAACCGCCGCGGAGTTACATCGAGACTTTCCAGAGAGATTCTACTTGTTGAGATATGAGGATATGTCTCTCAACCCAGTGAATAAGACGCGGGAACTCCTCTCTCACTTAACCTTGGACTTCGATCCGCATATGGAGGAGTTTTTAGCCTCCCACACCACCAAGAACTATGACAAACCCTGGAGTACTTCTAGAGAGTCGAAGAAACGTGTCACGTACTGGGCGTCGAAACTCAAGCCCGATAAACTGAATGAGGTGCAGAAGGCGTGTGGTTCTGTCATGGCAAAGTTTGGGTACCTCACTATTGATTCGACGAAAAATGTGACCGTGGATAAGATTCTCGGGCCGCTTGTGCTTCCTTCCGCGCCATGATGTCCGCCAAATTAGATGGAATCATCACATCAGGGGTAAAATTAGCGGTGTTGTTTTTGGTTGCAGAGTTAATGATGGTGTGGACTTCTCAGAAAGCAAAGATAAGGAACGCACGAAAATACACACCATGTTTGTTTGTATAGCGTTGTCAGAGTGTATTTTCTCTCATCTTCGTTTATGTTGAGTTCCTGATGTCGCGCACAGAGTTCGATAGTTTGTTGTGTCACGTACGATTGTGATGCACGAATGAACGAAAGCACAAGGTATATATTTACTACTGTACGTGGCACCCATTATTTTACTTTTTTAAATACCGTACATAAAGGTTCTATAGTTTTTAATCAAGCGCAGTGGTAAAGTATGGGAACGAATGAACGAAACACATCATATATACTATGCACTCGTCTAGAATAATGCCATACATGTTTTTCACATAAAGTTCGTTCATTTTTCGTTTCGAATATCGTACACACAAAGTCCGATAGCTTTTCACTCATGCACGATCGTAAAATATGAGACGAATGAACGAAAAAACAACATAAAATATCATAAAATTTGTATCCATTCGTATCACATACGTATTACCCATAAATTTCGTTCATTCTTTCATATCGTACACTCAAAGTTCGATAGTTTCTGAATACCGTGCGATCATGTGACACCGTCCCCTGGTGGGCTCTAAGGGACAAAAGAATGACCAAGTGCAATAGTAACAGTCCCCTGAGCTTTGGCCGCAGGGAGCTGTGAACCCAGGCTGTGAAAAATGGGACTAATTATTCTTAGGCTATAGTTCATTCCTCCAAGCTCATATATGTTAAAGTTAATGAATATTGGATGCTTCTGCACGTTTGTATATGTTTGTGTGGCGCCAGAATAAACAGGGAGGGAGGGAGGACAGACGGACAGAGGAGCATAGAGACAGGCAGGAAGGGAGACTAGCATGGAGATAAGAGACGGAAGCAAGTGGTCAGGGAGAGTCAGAAAAATAGACGGAAAAACAGGAAGGCAAAAGGAAAGGAGATTAACGGACAGGAAAGGATAGAAACAAACAAAACGAGAGGGGGAAAAAATTAAGCAAGCAGGCAGAGTGATAAGCAGTCAGGAAGGCAAGGACACAAGTAGGCAGGCAGGCAGACAGGCGAGCTGGCGGGCTGCCTCTCCGCTCCACCCAGTAACACCACCACGTGCTATTAGTATCCCAAGCACTCTCAGACAGTGCGTGATTGAGAGGAAGGAAGGAGGAAGAGGGTGATTAAGAATAAGATTTAGATACATTACTTAATAGGGAGAGGAACAAGAGGAGGGAAATGCAAGGCTGAATGCATGATGACAAGAATAGGGGAGAGTAAAGGCTTAGTTCAGAGAGGACATAATGAGAGCAAAATAGTACGAAGAAATGTAACAATGAATGAAAGGGGGGAATATAGAGGCATTGAACAATAAGAAGAGGAACAGACACGATTGAGACAGTAAAAGATAAATCGTTAGGAAAAGGAAAACAACACTGAACGGAAGGGAAAAGAAATATAGATGTAGCACTGAATAGAAGAAAAGAATAGTGTGATTTAGAAGAGAAAGGGAAGACAGGAGTGAGACAGCAAGAGACGAATCGTTCGAAGCAGATAAACAACACTAAATGAGAAGTAAAAGAAGAAAAAAAAAAATGCATCACTGAAAGGAAGAAGAGAATAGGGTAATTTAAGAGTGAGACAGTACGAAGGAGAAAGCACAGAATGAAAGGAAAATAAAGAGAATGAAAGGAAGCAAGATGGAGGTGCAAGACGAGTAAGAAGAGGAGGAAAAAGCGACGTAAGAGTGAGCCAATGCATAATGAGTGCAGTGTCCTAGTTTAGAGGGAACAGACAAGACCAGCCCGGCACATTGCCCACAGTTTATAAACACTGGGGCTTGCCAAATGCACTGCGGGAAGCAGAATGCACAGCGGCAGACGGGAAAAGACGAAAAAAACGAACCCGGGAGCATATGTCTGCTTGGCGCCGGGAAGGGGAGGAAAGGTATAAAGAAAGCCATTTCTGACGCTCTCTCCTAACCTTTTCCGTGTCATTGTTATATAAGCCCAATTTATGAACATTCCCTAGCCTCCCGCGTGCTTGTCTCGTGACTACCAGTGCCTTATGATTCCCAGTATTCAGTGTGAGGTTTCTTGACGTCCGTACAGACCCATAAACTAGTAAAATGTCTGAAGATAAGGTGAAGGTCATAGAAATGAGAAGTTTAGTTGAGTAAGTCGTTAAGTGTTTGTGTTGATTAACATTTTCCTTCACGTCTCTTCTTCCATTGCGCCAAATAATTGTAAATGGCCAGAGAAAGCTATTTGTTCCGTCCTTCAATAATATAGAATCTGGTGATAAGTAAATGTGATACGTGTATACGGACTAAAATGGGGTAAAAGAACAACTGGTAGGAAAACACAGACAGAAGTTTTTTTATTCGTATAATGATTTAATGAATGGTAAGAAAGTCAGTCGAGAAAGTGACGAAACTCATTTGATTTAATTATTGTTTCTTTGCCTTGGTTCCAGCGTGTATTAATAGATGTACTTTTATACCTCAAAACGTCATCAAATCCATGGTTATCATCTCATTTATTTTGGTTCATGATTTACTATAAAATCTTCATTAATGCTGTTCTCTCTCATTCATTATCATAGCAAGCATCATATTACAGGCCAGATAGATAGATATATAGAATATCGATCAGTACTCAAGATTGTTTTATTATTATTATTATTATTATTATTATTATTATTATTATTATTATTATTAATATTATCATCATTATTATTATTATCAACTCGAAGGATACATGTTTTCCAGCCTTACAGTCTGAAATCTTACGTCTGAACAACAAAGCACACAAAAAGTCTGATATATTTCACAAACTATCCAATAACATTTATAAAAAACTTTCACTGTGTCGTTGATTGAAAAAACAAACAAACAAACATTAAATCAGCTACCATTGTTACTATTTCACGTTTTAAAGGGTAGGTACAAATTTTCCAGGCTTCCAGTTTTATATTCTCACGTCTGGCAACTCAACGTCATTGGGGAACAGCAGAAGCCGGCAACTTGTGGTAGAGGTAGCAAGTATACAGAATCTGTCCTTAGGTTTTAGTCAATTCTTGCGTCAGTGTGTTTAAACTCATTTTAACATGCTTGATGAGTGGTGGACGTTTATAAGTGCTCAAGACGCTCGAGGAACATCTGTTAGGGGATTAAAGTAAGTGTTATTGTACCACTTGTGAAATTCTCTTGCGTCGCGGTTCATTCCTGCAAATATTTGGAGCTTCGAATCCCACGGACGTAAATTTATTTATTTATTTTTTAATCATAATTACGTTTTTCTTCGTTTCAGTGTATACGTATATATAAGAGTAAGGCGTTTTATCAAGTGAATGTTTGTGTTCTATTTTCTGTTAATTAGTTGATTTAGTTACAGAATACTGGGATTCGAACCAGAACACGACGTATTTCTAAATACATTAAGTATATATACTTTTTTTTTCCGTTCATTGTATAAATTAGGGTAAGATGATAAGCTTTTGCCTTATTTTATTACGGTAATGAAAGAATGGTATGGGTCATAGATGGTTGAAATTGGTTCAGATTAGTTCACTGGTAAGTTCGAACACGTTATATTTGAAGCATAGCTGGTCAATTTCTTTTCTCCTTTTTCTTTTCTGGACTTGGAAGGGAAGGAATTTGATGCGTTACATTTCGTGTGTCTTTGGATTGGAAACTATTTATGTGGCGAAAAGAAAGAAATTTGGTCTCATTTGATTTGGATAGCGTTATTAATTACTACTCGGAAAATAATACTATTTGTAGGATTTGATATGATGTTTTTTGTGTTTGGTTCTTAAACTACTTGAATATTGAAAGAAATTATTTAAATCCTCTTTATTTTGATCTCTCTTCATTATTTGTAAATTTTTCTGTGTGAAGGAAAGAATCTGATCCTTGTCTTTGTCTCGGATCCTTACAGCTGAATGAAGCAAAAACAACCCGGTATATTTTCTTGTCAGTAATACCTTAGTGTATATTCATTAGTAATACTTTTTATTTTACGTAGAAATATATACATTCATATTTATTTCAGCCATTCACTGTAAACTCTTTATTTCGGATTGATTAATGCATATGCTTTTATCCGAATCATTATGCAACGTTCCGGAATCTGTATGAATTTTGTGTATAGTACTTTTTTTGTTTCAGAATGTATCACTTGTTACCAATATGTTTCGTTCAGTGTGTGTGTGTGTGTGTGTGTGTGTGTGTGTGTGTGTGTGCATAGGTTTATTCATCCGTGTATAATATCTTTGTTAATAAATCAGTAACTTATTTTCCCTGGTTGTGTGTTTACTTAAGATTAATTAAGATAAGCACTTAGGAAAAAATTGAAAAGAATATTCGAAAAAATAGAGTTTGGCAATGTTTTGATCACAGGTTAATTGGTGAAGTCTCTCTCTCTCTCTCTCTCTCTCTCTCTCTCTCTCTCTCTCTCTGGTCACTGCGTTACTGTAGAAGACTCCTGTAAAATTTCTTCACGTCTTAGTCCTTCTCCTTCCATTTCCACTTCCACCACCTCCTCATCCTCCGTGTCAGTTTCAGTCTCCGTGTCAGTGAGTGGGCGGGTGGGCGGTGCTGCTTGGGGGTGCCTGGACCTGACATGTCTATCAAGGTCCCTCCGGCGCACTAATACCTTCCCGCAGTGGTCGCAGCGGTAAGGCGTCTCCCCTTGAGCGTGCAATCTCACGTGCTTGTTGAGATTACTGGGATCACCGAATGGCCGGAGACACACGCGGCACTTGAGTGGCTTGTAACCTGTATGCGTGCGAATGTGGATCTTCAAACCGTATTTCCTGGAGTACACCTTCCCGCAGTACAGGCAGAGGTGGCCGCGTCGACTCCTGCCAAGATTAGAGACTAGCGTTTCCATCTCAGCACAGGGGTCGACTGCCGCGACGCTGCTTGATGCTAGCAGAGGCCGTGTTGCGCCTGCTAGCGGCATCGTAGGCATGATAGGGTGCGAGGTAGTGTGAGGGGAGTGAGAGGGAATAAGAGCACCCAGAAGCAGTCTTGGGTGCAGAAAGAGTGAATTATCAGGCGTCTGCGGCAACAATAGTGGGTTTACTGTTGGAGTGTGAGGTGTATGAATGTGGCGTGACGGCCCGGCGTGCTCTGAAATGAGTGTGGTGCGCTTGACTGTACCATCACTTGCTCCCACTCTTCTAAAGGCTGAGCGTGCCTCCTGCGGTGAACTAGACCCGAGGGAGAGACTAGGGCAGCTGGTGGAGTCTGGCGATGCTGGCTTAGCGGCGCCAGGGGAGGCACTAGGGGAAGAGGAGGGCCTGACGGGACAAGGGGTGCGAGGAGCGAGAGGGAGAAGCAGTGGGGAGAACCAAGGCTTGTGCAGGGGACGTGCGGGCGGGCAGGAGAGGCGGGCCCACAGCAGAGTCGGGGCCAGGGTGTCGCAGCGCGCAGCCAGGTGCAGCTTGAGAGGGTTGGGCGCTGGGAAGCCTCGCTCGCACTGGGGACAGGTGTACGCGCCGCCTGAGGGACAGGAAGTGATAGGGTGAGGTTAGAGAGGTAAAGGGGTGACGGTGTAACATTAGCAGCAACAACAATATTTATCGTCACACTTCAACACACACGAACACACGGGCAATAAAACAACCTATAACCACGCAATACAACACAAAAACACCACATAACACACTTACAAAACAAGACCACATCCCTTTCACTACTTCACACACACACACACACACACACACACACACACACACACACACACACACACACCTCTAACATGCGAGAAGTTCAGGAATGGAAGACCAAGAATCGCTGCCACTTCGGACGAGAACCAGAGATGCGGCGTGCTTCCCTCCTTCACCTCCTTCGTCAGCGTCACTCTCAGCTTTGCCTCGCCCTCGTGGTGCGTGTAAGTGAGCGTGGCAGCCTCGGCGTGCACATCAGGCGCCAGTGGGAGTAAGGGAAGCCACGAGGACACGTCTATGTTCTCGTCCTCTATCTCTAAATAGCCGTCTCGTACCTGTGGAGTGACACCTGTTGATTAGTCTACCTGTTGATTGCTTCTTCACCTGCTGGGCTTCTGTTCGTGTTTGTGTAGTCCCGTGTTACTGTTTGTGTTTGACTTATTAAGCTAGATATTCCCCAAAAAACACAACACACACAAACACATCCAAACACACCTAAAACACACAAGAACTCATCACTCACCTAAAACACTCAAACACACCCATAAATAATAAAGGAAAGAAACTCTAACACACCCATAATTATCCAAGTAACACTCAACACACCCAGATAAAGAACACACACACACACACACACACACACACACACACACACACACACACACACACACACACACACACACACACACACACACACACACACACACACACTACACACACACACACACACACACACACACACACACACACACACACACACACACACACACACACACACACACACACACACACACACACACACACACACACACACACACACACACACACACTAAAAACATACCTGCAGTTTGAGAGGCGAGGCGGAAGACGTTGCAAGTCTCGGGTTGAAATTTTCTTGTGTCAACTGAAGGAGGAGGAGACGGGCTGGGTATGGGCGTGTAGAGGCCGCCCGTGGGAGATCTGCCCCCGCCACCACCTGCCTGTAGGGTGCGGGCGTAGGCGTGGATGTGGGTGTAGGTGTGGTGCGGCAAGTGGTGGTGTCCGTGTGGGCAGGTTGGGTGAGACAAGCCGCCCACTCACGCCCATATTCGCCCACCATTGTTCCCACAGTCATGCAGAATCGAGTGTTTTTTTATTTATTGATAGTTATTTTGTTATATTTTCTCACTCAATATACAACCAGTCACCACGTCAATTAACACATCATTTTTTTTTCTCTCCCTCTTCACTGTTTATAAAAACTCGCTCCCCCTTCACGTAATCTTCTCTGATCTCTTCTATCTCTTATGAATGTCTCATGTGTCTTGCTTGGTGCTCTTCACTGCCCTTAACCTTGCCATGAAGGTTGTCTGGCCTCGCTCGTCCTCGCCCTCTGGTTAGAGTTAATGAAAGTCTCGTTTTGTTTTTCCTTCGTTTCCTTTTTGTCCTCGTGGGAGTTTGTGTTCTCTGGTGGTTGTAACTGTGTCCTCGTCTTGTTCTCGTCCTTGCGTTAGTAACAGTCTCGTCTTCTCGTGCTATGCGACTCTCCTATATGTTCTCGTTGCTCTGATCATAGTTACAGTAACTGTCCTCGTCTTAGCAATGTTCTTGTCCTATTCTCCTCCTAAGACGTTGAAATTTCCTTGTTCTCGTTTTCCTTTCTGTTTTTCACTTGTCTCTTTGTCCTCTCTTCATCCCCTTCTGGTTCTGAGACAAAAATTCCCTTGTTCTTGCCTAGTCCTCGTCTTCTCGCCCTCGTAAGGAACCCTGCACGTGCCGAGGGGCGTGGTACAAGTGCGTGGCGCGTGTGGGTCGCGTGCTGTTATATAGTGTCACTGCACGCGCGTGGGAAACCGTCAGCTGAGGGGCACGTGCCGCGTGTGACCAGCTGACTCCTTGTGGGGGGTGGTGGTGATGGTGGTGGCCGATGGTGGTGGCCGATGGTGGTGGTGGTGGTGGTAGTGGTGGTGGTTATGATAGTGGTGGTGTTTTGGTGTGGTGAAGAGAATATTTTAGTGTGGTAGAAGTGGTGGTGAAGGTAGTAGTGGTAGTAGTAGTGGTGGTAATGGTGGTGGTGGTGATAGTGACAGTATAATTATATTACACCTCCTCCTCCTCCTCCT
>NC_059283.1:7991011-7998511 GCF_017591435.1 Portunus trituberculatus | reverse complement strand
AACACTATTTCGTTTTCTGTATGAAAGAAACCATGAATTCTACCGGACTATGCGATTTGGTGACTTAGTGCGTGTATGAGAGGCGTCATTGTATATGCTTGTATGATTCTTTTTATATTTGTCGGTGAAAACACGTATTTTATCACCTTTTTCGTGTATAAAAAACAGTTATTCACCAACCCGAACGCGGGTTGGTGGCTAGCAGTGGACGATGTGAGTGTTTTTTCAAGTACATTTCTTTGCAGATTTCTTTAGAAACACTTATTTTGTCACATATTTCGTTTACATTTGATGTATTTACATACATCAAATGCGGGTTGGCGACTAGCGCGACGTGTGGCGGCATTAAAAGTGCTGAGACAGAACACACCGGAACAACGCATGCGCTGAACACGAACTACTACAAGCAAGAGACACTCAAGACACAACCTTTTTAGTCACTCACTCGCCACCACAGCAAGAGAGAAGATAACCACCGCCTGACTATGGAACCCGACCAACCTCTGGACCTCATGACAACCTCGAATGGATTACGGGAGGCTGCATCACCGCTGACACACACCAGGCAGCTCCTACAACAGCCTGAGTGTAGCAGTAGAGTTCCTAAATGCGCACGGTGTAGAAATCACAATCGACACACGCCGCTAAGAGGACACAAACGCTACTGCCCCTTCAGGAGATGCGAGTGTCCGAGATGCCAGCTAACAGTGGACCGTCAGAAGATAATGGCCAGACAAGTGGCTCTCAGACGTGCACAGGAGCAAGACGAGGCACGGAGAGTCCTGCAGGATACGCTTCCGTTAGAATCCTCCTCAGTGACGCAGGATTTTGATTTAGAAGGATATAGGAGTGAAGAATCCGTGTCTCCTAGTTTTTCTACTGTCTCAACCACCAGCCCGCCGCCGCCGATGCTTCTGTCTCCTCTCCAGCGCCCACTACCGGAGTACTCACGCCAGGACCTCGCATCCTTACCCTTCCCAGCCTCCCATAGTAAGTGTGTGTGTGTGTGTGTGTGTGTGTGTGTGTGTGTGTGTTTCACTATGATCTGCTGCAGTCTCTGACGAGACAGCCAGACGTTACCCTACGGAACGAGCTCAGAGCTCATTATTTCCGATCTTCGGATAGGCCTGAGACCAGGCACACACCACACACCGGGACAACAAGGTCACAACTCCTCGATTTACATCCCGTACCTACTCACTGCTAGGTGAACAGGGACTACACGTGAAAGGAGACACACCCAAATATCTCCACCCGGCCGGGGAATCAAACCCCGGTCCTCTGGCTGTGTGTGTGTGTGTGTGTGTGTGTGTGTGTGTGTGTGTGTGTGTGTGTTCGGCTTTTCGCTGATGCACTGAATATTTTTCGAGTGTTTGTGCATTAGAAAGAGAGAGAGAGAGAGAGAGAGTGTGTGTGTGTGTGTGTGTGTGTGTGATTCACCTCGGTCGTCTGCTGGTCACCCAGCCAGTCTTCCCCATTACGGAGCGAGCTCAGAGCTCATAGACCGATCTTCGGGTAGGACTGAGACCACATCAACACACAACACACACCGGAAAGCGAGGCCACAACCCCTCGAGTTACATCCCGTACCTGTTTACTGCTAGGTGAACAGGGGCCACACATTAAGAGGCTTGCCCATTTGCCTCGCCGCTTACCGGGACTCGAACCCGGCCCTCTCGATTATGAGTCGAGCGTGCTAACCACTACACTACGCTGTGTGTGTGTGTGTGTGTGTGTGTGTGTGTGTGTGTGTGTGTGTGTGTGTGTGTGTGTGTGTGTGTGTGTGTGTGTGTGTGTGTGTGCGTGTGTGTGTGTGTGTGTGTGTGATGTGATTGATTCTCTCTCTCTCTCTCTCTCTCTCTCTCTCTCTCTCTCACACACACACACACACACACACACACACACACACACACGACAATAAAACAGCATAAAACAAGAATAGATAAGCTTCCCATTCAACATCCGGCAAGATAACGTTTTCTCTCACTAGCAATTCACACACTTTCTTTATCAGTGATTGGCGCTGTGCTTACTCACGTCTTCTCAATGCCAATCAGCTGATACGACACATCCATTCATGATTTGTAAAGTTAGACCGTTCATTCATATCTCTCTCTCTCTCTCTCTCTCTCTCTCTCTCTCTCTCTCTCTCTCTCTCTCTCTCTCTCTCTTCCCAGAAAAGAGAGAGAGAGAGAGAGAGAGAGAGAGAGAGAGAGAGAGAGAGAGAGAGAGAGAGAGGGAAAATTGAAGAGTCAGTTCCTGTTTCTTTATGTTATCAGGTGTTATTCCTTCCTTCCTTCCTCCTCCTCCTCCTCCTCCTCCTCCTCCTCCTCCTCCTCCTCCTCCTCCTCCTCCTCCTCCTCCTCTTACGCTTGTTCTGTGTTCGTTTGTGTTCATTAACCTCTTCAGTAGTGGAACGCATTTTTTACCATGAGTTTTGGGTATGATTGAAACATTTATTTGGATTAAGAAGGGTCTATGGAGGTCAGAAGATTAATGGCCAAACTCTTCACTATTCCAATCCCCCACATAAGTATCTGAAGCTGTGTAAAATCACCAAATAGCAAGCGGAATAAATATGAAAATGCGTCATGGTACTGAAGGGGTTTGATATTTTAGGTCACATTGTTAATCAAGTTTATTTCATAGTTATTTTTCTTTATTAATTTTATATTTCTTTTACAGGTGCCTCAGTTGACTGGTTACAACAACAACAGCAGCAGCAACAACTAAGACAGTCCTTCACATCTCCGTCTTTTCCTTCTCCTCTACCTCCTCCTTCATATCTCCCTTCTCTCCGTTCATCCATTTCACGTCCCTTTCCTTCCTTCTCCCTTTACGACCCACGCACTCTTCCATATATTCTGTCTCCCCTTTTGTACTCGCAGCACACCACCACCACCGCCACCGCCGCCACTTCGCCTTTATCTCGTCTCGCGGCCAAGAGCTCTCAGCCTGACGCCACCCGCTGCGCTGCCTGTGGTCTAGCCGTGTCAGAATTTGAGTTTTTGCACCACCGTTGTGATTCTTGAGATGGTCTCATTTTTCTACTTTGTCATTCTCTTTCGTTCGTCTTTTTTTTACATATCTTTTTTCTTGTGATTTTTTTTTTTATTCTTTTCTCTTTTCTCTCTCTTGTTCGTCGTTGTGATTTTTCTAGTATTCATCTCTCATATTTCTCCTTCCTAGTTTGTTTCTTTCCCTAGTCTTTTTTTTTTCACCATTCCACCTGCCTATTTATCTACTTCAGTCTGTCTTCCCCCTGTCCGTCTCTATATTTCCATTTCTCACCGATATATTTAGCCAAGCTGCATTTTGTTTATCCGTTTTTATAGTTCCAGTCATTCTCGTTCTCGTCGTCACTTCTTCACTCCTCCCAGCATTATTTCGAAGCTTTGATTAACTATATCAAAACATGATATCCCATACATCTATTGCCCAAACACGTATTCAGGAAAGCTTTCTTTGGTGTTTATTCTGAAACCTTTTGTGTTGTCAATGTGAGAGACGTTTAACACTAGACAGCTAAAGTAGACAGTAAAGTGTTATGAGCACTGGATGCTATGTAATAGAAGTAGTAGTAGTTGTTGTTATTGTAGTATTAATAAAAGGAGTAGGAGGAGGAGGAGGAGGAAGAGGAGTAGGAGTTCTAATACAGTCCTAATTAAGGGAATAAAAGAGAAATATCTGTACGTTTTCTTTCAGTGGTCTCTCTCTCTCTCTCTCTCTCTCTCTCTCTCTCTCTCTCTCTCTCTCTCTCTCTCTCTCTCTCTCTGTGTTGAATGTTCATAAATGATAACAGATGCAAGGAAAGAGAGATTATTATAGTTTAAACAATGAAAGCTTTACATTTGTGTGACTTTTTTGTAATAAGGTTTTGTAAGTTGTCAAAAACATAAATAAATAAAAAAAAGTAAGGTATAATTGATTGTATTGGAGAGAGAGAGAGAGAGAGAGAGAGAGAGAGAGAGAGAGAGAGAGAGAGAGAGAGAGAGAGAGTGGGGAGGATAAAGAGAATACGAACACGGCCACTATCGCTCTCTCTCTCTCTCTCTGAACGGAAAAATAAATAGTTATCTTACATATTTGATTGTGTGTACAAGGGAGAAGGTAAAGGAAGAATGAATAAGCTTATCTTGTTTTTGTTTTTATTTTTCCTTTTTATTCGTCATCGATTAATAATAATAATAATAATAATAATAATAATAATAATAATAATATACTACACGTCAGCTTGTCTTATAGCGGTGGTGCTGGTGCTGGCGGTGGTGATAGTGGTGGTGGTAGTGGTGGTGGTAGTGGTGGTGAAAGAAGCAGCAGCATCATACTTTTTGGTCATAGAAGAAGGAATAGGGACAGCCAGTGTGATACCGACTGCAGTCCTTCTCAGCTTTGCCTTGTGTTTCTGCCTCCGTATACTCTCCCATGTGTCGCGTACTCTTGCTGGGGCTGTAGAAATAATAGTTCTCGTATTAGCAGTAGTAGTAGTAGTAGTAGTAGTAGTAGTAGTAGTAGTAGTAGTAGTAGTAGTAGTAGTAGTAGTAGTAGTAGTAGTAGTAGTAGTAGTAGCAGTAGTAGTAGTAGTAGGAGAATAGGCACGTGTAAGATTTATAATTTCATGCTTGGTTGCTTATGGTTAACAAGATTACTTTGATAACAGAAAAAAAAAATCATATTGAAATCTCGGCTCATTATCTTTGTGGTCTTGGAAAACACACGTGGTGAGAGAGCAAAGCGTTTCAGAATACTCTAATTAAAGTTTCACGTGGTTTTAAGTATTTTTACAGCTATAGCGACAAATCAATGAGAGTTTTACATTATTAATAAGCCAAACTCTCTTAAAAATCCAGCTAATATTTTTTGCCATCTTGGAAAATAGTCGTGGTGAGAGCAAAATGTTTCAAAATAATCCAGTTGAACCTTCACTGGTTTTTAACTATTTTTACGGATGAACAGACAGATGAACGAGTTTTCTTCATTATCAAAAAGTCAAACTTTTTGAAACTGCAAATCATTTATGTGGTTTTGGAAAACAGTCGTGGTGAGAAAGCAAAGCGTTTTAAAAGACTGGTTGAAACTTCACGTGGTTTTAGCAGTATTTTTACGGATGTAAAGACAGATTAACGAGATTTCTACATTATTAAAAAGCCAAACTGGTTTAAAAACCTGGCCAGTCATTTCTGTGATCCTGGAAATAGTCGTGATGAGAGAGCAAAACGTTTCAAAAGACTTGATGAAGCTTTACGGGGTTTCAACAATATTTTTACAAATATAGCGACAGATTAACGAGATTTCCGTATTATTAGATAGCCAAACTCTCTTAAGAATCCGGCTTATCATTTCTGTGGTCTTGGAAAACAGTCATGGTGAGAGAACAAAGCATTTTATAATTCAACACACTAACTTAACTTACCTCAGCATGAGATGCAGAACCTCGCCAAGAAGACCAAGTTCCTCTATAGAGTAGTCCAGGTTGATCTCACAGATGGCTCTCAAAAGGCAGACTCTTCCATCAAGACCCGAGGAGCTGATGGTGTTCTCTGCCACGCGGTACACTTGTGATCTGAAGGAGGCGGTGAAGGAGAGAATGAGATGGAGGAGGAGGGAAGGAGAGGGTAGATGGGAAGGAGTCAAATATATGTATGTATATATGTTTAACCCCTTCAGTACCATGAAACGATTTCATATTTATTCTGTTATTCTATTTGGTGATTTTACACAGCTTCAGAAACTTGGTTAGGGATTAAAATAGTGAAGTCTCTGGCCATTAATCTGTCCTCCATAGACCCTTCCTAATGTAAGTCAGATCGTCCAATCATATCCAAAACTCAAGATAAAAATGCGTCCCAGTAATGAAGGGGTAAATAAGGTATTGAAATGCCTATATCTTGATCACCACTACGCTACTACTGCTACTGCTACTGCTACTGCTACTGCTACTGCTACTGCTACTGCTACTACTACTACTACTATTGTTACTAATACTACTGCTAGTACTGCTACTGCTACTGCTGCTGCTGCTGCTGCTACTGCTACTACTACTACTACTACTACTACTACTACTACTACTACTACTACTACTACTACTACTACTACTACTACTACTACTACTACCATTGCCATCTGCTCACCTGTCGCCCCCCTTGTGTTCTTCCTGGGGTGAGGCGTCGCGGGCCACCCTGTTTACGTATCCCCAGTTGTTTTTCAGATCAGTCAGTCCCAGCTCATCAAAATCGACTGAAAATAAACAAATGGGTAAATAAATGAAAGCAATTAGAATCTAAAGGACTTAAATCTATCGCTTTTGTTGATGCGTTTATGAATTTAGTTTCACAACTCGATAGGGGACACTTATAGACAATGAAATTTGTTGTTTGGTCCTTCTTTTGTGTTCTTTTGTATTCCTGGCACGTTATTACACCAGCAACCTGAGACTATAATATCCAAGACCATTGTTATTTAATTTTCCTTTGTGTTCCTTTGTATTCCTGTCACTCTACCACACTTACATCTAAAGGGAACGGATACAGCCATGGTGCCTGAGGCGGAGGAGGGGTCGCTACCCCCCATAGGAATAGACAAAGTCGGAGTTAAAAGGGCGACTGTTCCAACAGGCATCTTGAGGCGACCCTTCGGTGTAATGTAGAGCATTCCTGACTGGTGACCTGTCTCTGTGCTGGGAAGAGACGGATAAGGTTAGTTCCTGTCTCTCTCTCTCTCTCTTTCGTGGTAAGCAAAATAATTACAGTAGAGAGAGAGAGAGAGAGAGAGAGAGAGAGAGAGAGAGAGAGAGAGAGAGATCAGTTTTTTCTTTCTCAGATTAACGAGTGAATTAAAGCAGTCACAGAAGGTCACGTAGGAGGTCAAAGGAGGCGAGGTCATGTACTCACCTATTGTCTGTTGGAATGGCGGTGACCAGAGCACAGGTAGCCATCAGGACGACTGTCAGGCAAGAAGCACGACCACTCATCTTGTGCTGGTCAAACAAAGCGAGAACTTGTAATTATAACTTAGCTGTGTCCATGTTCAGTGGTATGTGTGGTGTGTTCTGGTGTGTTCCTGTGTACCCTGCTGGATTCTATTATGCTCTGGTGTGTCCTAATGTTTCGCTGTGTCCTGCTGTGTTTCTTGGTGTCCTGCTGTTTTCTGTCGTGTTTTTCTGCGTCTTGAGTAGTCAGGGGTGAGTCAATAGGGAGCTTTAAAAGAAGATTGGATAAGTTCATGGATGGGGAGGATAGATGGAATTAGATAACTTTCATCACGTGTAGGTCTGGCGGTCTCTTGCAGCTTCCCTCCTTTCTTATGTTCTTATGTTGTTATGATGTGTGCTGCTGTGTTGTGATGTGTTCTGGTGTATTTCTATGTGTCCTATCGTAATCTAACGTATCTTATGATAAATTCCATGTCTTTCTTTGCTATACTACAAACATTACATAATACAGTGCAGTAGATTTATTGTATATCGACTATACGGTTATTTAAGTTTTCATATTTACCGTA
>NC_059283.1:7923511-7986011 GCF_017591435.1 Portunus trituberculatus | reverse complement strand
TACCTTTAAAGAAGAGGGATATAATAGCTGGAGAAGAGACAGAAAGGGTAAGGGGGGAAGAGGAGTGCTAATAATGGTTCATGATAATATATGTGTGGAGGAGGTGCAACATAGTGATGGTATGGTGGAAGTAATGGGAGTAACAATTAAAAGAGGAATTGATAAAAAAAGGAAAATCATAGTAACATATGTGCTACCTAAGACAAATACATAGGGAACTGAGGAACATAAGGATTTGCAAAGAGAGAGAGATGATTAAGTGCTTAGATAATATGATAAGAAGAGAAGGAAGAATACTATTAGTAGGAGACTTTAAACTGTAAAAGAATAAACTGGAGAGAGATGGAGGTAATGGGTAATGCTGGACAATGGAGAGAGGAGGTGTTACAGTTGACTATGGTAAATACAATAGATCAGTGGATGGAAGAGTCAAAAAGGGAAGAACTATCGTTGCTTGACCTAGTATTCACAAGAAGCCAGAGCCCCTCCTAGCATACAATACCTAAGTCCAATGGGGAGAAGTGATCATGTGACATTAGAGTTGGAAATGCAGCAGGAGGATGGGATAAGATACAGAGATGACTACAAAAAAAGATTAAATTATGCAAGAGCAGATTTTGAAAAATTAGGAAAATTTTTTGCTGGTATGAAATGGAGGAATATTATGAATGGAAGGACAATACAAGGGAAATATGAAATATTCCTACAGTAATATAACGAAGGAGTAAAGGCATGCGTAGCTATCTATAGAGTTCAGAAAAGTATACAGTACACACCTGGTACAATGCCAGATGTACAGAAGCTAAAAAGGCAAAAGATAAAAGCTTGGAAGAAATGCAAAAAGCAGAGAAATGACAATAAGACAGCAGTATAAGGATGCAAGAGATTAATATACTAGAGTAAGGAGAAAGGAAGAAAGAAACTTTAAGAAAGATGTGGTGTGAAAAAGTGAAGATGAACCCAAGCTTTTCTACAAATTTATAAATGGTAAGATGAAGAATAAGGAAACAATAGAAAAAAAAATTAAAGGAGGGAAGACATACCAAAAAGCAAAGGAAATGAGTGAAATAATTAATGAGAGCTTCAAAACTCTGTTCACTGAAGAAGATGGTTTTGCAGAACCAAATAGAACATTGCATTGCTGAGGATTGCAGGAAATCATAGTACACAAAGAGGATATTAGAAAATGATTACATAATTTGGATGTCATAAAAGCAATGGGGCTGAATGGAGTATCAGACTGGGTTCTAAAGGAATGTAAAGAGCAAGTAAGTTTCATTAAATGAAGGTAGAGTACCACTAGAATGGAAGAGAGCCAACATAATACCAATATTTAAAGGAGAAAAGGCAACAGAGCCATTAAATTACAGACTGGTGACACAGGTGTTGTGGGGAAGTTGTGTGAGAATTATCAAGGAAAAATGGGTTAAACATCTGTAAGAACAAGTTATATCGAACAAACAATCTGGGTTCAGGACAGGACAGTCATGTTTGTCAAACCTGTTAAGTGACTACTCAAGAGTAATAGAAAGACTGGAAAGGAGAGATAGATGGGTGGACACAGTATACCTGGACATAAAAAAGGCTTTTGATAGTCCCTCATGGCAGACTACGCTGGAAACTATAGAACATAGGACTGTGTGGAACCTTGTTAGACTGGATAAGGGATTATTTGAAGAACAGGGAGATGAGAACTGTAATCAGAGACACATACTCATCTTGGGATAAAGTAACAAGTGGAGTGCCACAAGGGTCAGTGTTAGCCCCAATTATCTTCCGGATACAGTGGTACTTCGACATACGATTGCCCTAACACACAATTTTTTTGATAAACAACAAAAGATTTCACATAATTTTTGCCTTGAAATACGACGATATCCTTAAGATATGATTAGCCATCTGTAGGTGGCACAGCGATCACTAGGCTAACTGGCTAACCCGAACATTTAGCCTGTGTTGTATATCGTTGTTCATCCTTTGTGCATGTATGTGACTGTGCTCCTTGGCAGTGTGTATTTTTTATTAAGTTTTGAGAACTCAAGATCATGGGTCCCAAAAGTAAAAGTTTGGCGAGAAACACACAAAATGGTCTGTATTCACATACCGATTACACTTAGAAATTCAATAAACGAGTAAGTACAAATGGTTTTCTGCCCACATGCAACTCTTCCTCTTTGCAATGCAATAAAACAGAAGTTTCTAGATGTCATGGTTACCAAAATATCACAGGTTGAATGAGGTAGTATCATCGGTTTATGTGGCCTTGTGTCCGATCGAGTTAAGCAGCCTTGGCTAGAGTGAGAGAAAACGGGTCCCTTGTATCCTCTCCCTCTCTCTCTCTCTCTCCTGCATGGTGTCACCTGTTCTGATACCACTCTCATTCAAAAGTTGTCTCCCCGTAACATGGCGAGAGACCTGAGGTATAGAAGTAAAGTAAGGCTCGCGGGAGAGGTGGCGGAATCAGACAGTGAAATCACTTGCTACCACCCTCCATCGTTGGTGACAAAGTGGCGTAGAGCATATGTTTACTCTTGCCCACAAGCAACTCTTCCTCTTTGCAATGCAAAAAACAGAAGTCTCTAGATGTCATGGTTACCAAAATATCACAGGTTGAATGAGATAGTATCATTGGTTTACGTGGCCTTGCGTCTGATCAGGTTCAGCAGCCTTGGCTAGAGCGCGAGAAAATGGGCCCCTTGTATCCTCTCCCCCTCTCTCTCTCTCCTGTTTTGATACCACTCTCATTCAAAAGTAATATAGGTATAGAAATAAGGCGCGCAGGAGAGGTGGCGGAATCAGACACAATGAAATCACTGTCGATTGCTCCTACCATTTATCGTTGGTGACACAGACATAGAGCATGTTTACTCCTGATGAATGTTGCCAGCTCACAAGCAAAGAAAACGGAAAGAAAGTAACCAAAATATAGCCGTAAAAAATCTAAACGTCTATTGACGTGCCCCGTGCCTTGTGTGATGAACGTCTATCGATGTGTCCTGAGTTTTGCGGGTTAAGTTGTTATTTTTAGCAATACAGTAATACTCCACTTAACAAACAGGATAGGAGGTGTCAAAGCTGTTCGTAGAGCAAAAATTTGTTAAGCGGACGTAATTTTTCCATAGGAAATAATGGAAACAGGGGGAATGTGTTCTAGGCTGGTCCCCAACATACCACATGGGTAAAAAAAAAGAATTATACATACGTTTGGCAGCATATTGGGCCACCGGTTTACCACTACTCTTATGATGTCATATGAGTCATTGGAAGTTAGAGGAGCTACGTACAAATTCTTTCACATTCTCGCATTTATGTTCACAAAACAACATTTCTATTAGCTTTTTACAAACCTTGCCCCTAGAAAGGATTGTTTTGTAATGCATAAAGTGAAATCTTACATGGAATACCAAAAAATAAAGCAGAGATGAGATGAGCCACAGACGAAGCGACTCGGCCACTTCTTCTTCTTGTGACCCTTTTAGCCTGCGTGTTGTCTTTCCCCATGATATTTGTTTCCACTCCTCTCTTGCCTGCTATAATAGATATCATATTTTAGTATTCATATACGCTCATGCCATGAGGATAACCTCAACTCCGTGGCACTGAGTGTTAGTGAATTACTAATGAAATACCGCGGTATTTCATTACTAATTCACTATCACTCAGTGCCACGGAGTCAGGGTTATCCTCATGGCACGAGCGTATATGAATACTAAAATATGATATCCATTATAGCAGGCAATAGAGGAGTGGAAACAAATATTATGGGGAAAGACAACATGCAGGCTAAAAGGGTCACAAGAAGTGGCCGAGTCGCAGCGAGTTTCCCGCTTCGTCTGTGGCTCATCTCATCTCTGCTTTATTTTTTGGTATTCCATGTAAGATTTCACTTTATGCATCACAAAACAATCCTTTCTTGGGGCAAGGTTTGTAAAAAGCTAATAGAAATGTTGTTTTGTGAACATAAATGCATATATAAGACAGTAACACCACCTCCAGAGGTGGTGTTCCCAGCAACCTCAGAGCAACCTGAAAGCAACCTTGTCACCGTCCCTCCAAGTGTTCATGGATGCCATTTCGCTGCAAGAGGTTGCTCTGACGTTGTTAAAGAATCTTGGATCCAGCTCCAGGAGCCAGCCAATTACAACGAAACTACTGCGTCCGGTCCCTCACCCGGCAAATTCAAACCCAGAAAATTTGCTAAAACGGACGTGGTTGTACATTATGCGGATTTTTGGTCTAATTTTATATAGTACGTTAAACCGGAAATTTGTTAAACGAACGTTCGTTAAGCGGAATATTACTGTATAGTTAATTTATATCATGCACACAATAAACATTGTATTTATGTTATATTAAATCTATATTTGGTTGGTATTTAAAGCATGTTATTTATTTATTTTTTTTAGGGGGGTGTGGGGTATAAATTCATATCACAAGAACAAATTAATTGTATTTTCATTAATTTCTATGGGAAAAATTGATTTGATATACAATTTTTTTTATATACAATGATCGTCACGGAACGAATTAAAATCGTATGTCGAAGTACCACTGTATATGTAAATGACATTCACAATGGGGTAAACAGTTACATTAATTTATTTGCTGATGATGCAAAGCTGCTAAGAGTAATCAAAATCCAAGAGGACTGTTTGCTGTTGCAGGAAGATATTAACAAAATCTACGAGTGGAGTAAGAAGTGGAAATTGGAGTTCAGTGCCAAGAAATGTCACGTAATGGAAATAGGAAAGAATAAGAGAAGACCGGTATGGAATTGTCTGATGGGAGAGGAACAAATAATGGAGTGATTATACAGGAAAATCTGAACCCTGAAAAAGACATGAGTAAGATATTTGGATTAACATATAAAATGTTGACTAATATAAAAGTGGCATTTGAAATCATGGACAAAGATATGATGAAAAAAATTATCACAAGATATAAAAAGATTAGAATGGATTCAGAAAATAGCTACAAAGATGGTTCCAAAACTAAAGGACCTAACATATGAAGAAGGGTTGAAGGAAATGGGACTGCCAGCCTTACAAGATAAAAGAGAACGAGGAGACTTAATAACAATGTATAGAATAGTAAATTGCATTGAAAAGATAGACAAGGAAGACCTAGTGCTGGTTACAGAAGAAGCTAGAAGGACAAGAGGACATGTAAAGAAGATTAGGATGAGGCAGTGTGTGAAGGATATTGGAAAGTACAGTTTTCCACATAGAATGGTGGAAAAGTGGAATGAATTGAGTGATGAAGTTGTTACAGCACATAATGTGCATAACTTTAAAGAAAAGTTGGATAAAGGGAGACATGGAAACAGGACACTGTGAGCCCTGGGTTCAATGTGCATAACTTTAAAGAAAAATTGGATAAAGGGAGACATGGAAACAGGACATTATGAATCCTGGTCGAACCCTGTACAATATAACTAAGTAAATACAACAGGACCCTATGAGCCCCACTCATACCCTGTACAATACAACTGGGTAAATACACACAAGAGGGAGATGACGTGGTGAAGCTCTGATCACAGAGAGGTACAGGGCATGGACAAGGAGGGGAAGGTCAAGAGGGTGGAGCCTAAAGACTTAGTTTTTGAGGGGGCTGAACCAATCAAAGGAAAACTGAAACCTTCACCTGGTGTTGCTACTGAGAAATTATATGACCAAGAATGGCAAGTAATCAAGTGCTGGTGTCTGTACATATGTGTACCTTCCTTTTCTCATTTCTGTTCTCTCATTCAGTTCTTTCACATAAACAAAAGGTACAGATTTTGACTACCATATGTCTCTGCTCTTTAATGAAACACAGTACAGCACAGTATCAGACATTTACTCTCCTCTCTTCACAAAGCACACAAGATAGGCACTTCCCATTAGAAGATACACTGAGACCAAAGTAATGATCAGTGACAAAAAGATGCCAACAGTCACCATAAATGAATAAGAGAGAAGTATTTGGGAAGAAATGGGTGTTGTACTTGGATTGACAGATTAAGACTTTTTCAGTAACTTGGTCTGAGTGCAATGTTCTAATCCAGGATGCCTTTCAAGTCTCAGGTACGGCCAAAATAGCATTAGTGTTTAGTCATTGATAAATACCTGTAAATTTCAGTAAATGTGAATGAGTGATAAGTGACAATAGTGTATTGTTTTTGTAGTCAAGTATTAACAAAGCAAACATGACTGACTTGTGACAGTTATATCATGTGACTGAGTATGTTTGGTGGTTTGTATTCAAGTTACAAAGTAGTTACAACAAATAACGTACGTGAGTAAATAATATATAGCTTAACTATAAGCATTACATTACCTATGCTTCTCAGTTTTGTATTGCAGTATTCAGAGAAGACAAATGCTTCTCAGTTTTGTATTGCAGTATTCAGAGAAGACAAAACAAAAGTAATTGAAGAAAACATACAAGAAACTGTAGAATCTACACAATCAATTAATATTAAATTTTCTGGACATTTCAGTTCAAATGAAAAACTTTTTACGACTCTTAGATTATTGAATTGAAAAGATTACAGTATTGCGAAAGCCTACAGAACAAAATTACAAGTTTGACAGTAAAAAAATAATAATAGAAAATTTGCAGGCACATTAGTAAAAAGAATAAAAAAATAAATAAACTATTTTTTTTTGTATATACCTTTGTAAGTCAATTCAACTTTTTAATGGAGGTGATGGTGGTGGTTGAGGTGGTGATGGTGGTGGTTGAGGTAGTGATGGTGGTAGTTGTAGCAGTCATCTGAATTTCACACCACCGTAATCAAGACAAGGTAACATAAGTGCATTACAACATTCTTCCTTTTTGTTCATTTTCACTTATTCCTTATTTTTTCTCCTCCTTTGCCCTTTATTTTATTTTCTTGTTTCCTCCTCTTCTTCTTCACAATGTCTCCTCAGTCTTACAAAGTTGTTTTCTATTTAATTCTTCATGTCTCATTTCTCACCACTTTCCCAACACACACCACACACACTCAAGGCTTCATCACATGAGTGTATTTCCAAGAACATACAAAAACAGTAATCCAGTAATCCTTCAGTTAGAATGTTGATGGCAATGACAGTTTGAAGTAGTCATGCAACAGCCCTGAGTAATGTACTGTCAAGTGTGTACCATAATATCATGTACCATTTGTTCATTGAGTTTTATGGCATGTTGCATTAATGTAAAGTGTATCTGTTTGACATGTTTGGGTGAGACTTTGTCGTCTTACCAATCTGAATGTGTGTGTGTGTGTGTGTGTGTGTGTGTGTGTGTGTGTGTGTGTGTGTGTGTGTGTGTGTGTGTTGTGTTGTGTTGTGTTGTGTTGTGTTGTGTTGTGTTGTGTTGTGTTGTCTCAGCTAACTTCTCCTGGGCATCAGTCTGGTAAATACATATAGAGCCCTTTACAAGAGCTTAGTATTATTATTTACATATGTTGCTGCAAAATGCATCTATACTGTTAAATCTTTATCTACATATATTCCCCTAAAATGTATTAATGTTATCATTACAGTATTTAACAAATGTATGCAATACCTAATACTTCACATATGTAAACAATATTATTTGTGCATGTGTGTGTCTGTGTGTTTAGTAACAGAGATATACAACTGCTCAATGACAACACAGCAGCCACAACTAGGGAAACCATGATTCCTATATCTATCTCTCTAATGCCCCAATGGAATGGAAACAGAAGAGCCTCCATCTCTATGTATCTAAACACTCCACTCTGTTCCTTGTCATATCCCTGAAATAACTAAGGCAACACTCGAGTAAAGCTTGGCTCTCCTAAAAGCTACTTTATTGATCCCCCACTCCTACACACACACACACACACAGACACAAAATTATTCTCCTTTTTTCTGTGTCATGAGCCAGGTGTCACAAACTTCTGAGCACTGTTTAGTCATAGTATCCTTTGAGTTTGAGGCTGTTCACTGATAGTTTTCTCATAACACCAGAAAATCCACCGACTTCAGAATCAGGGGACTCAAGATTCAGGATGGAGACAAAACGTTAAGTGAATATGGAAGGCTGCTCAACATCTTTGGCTAAGATTGTACCTCTCATGTCAGCACCAACAGTAAATAAGTACCGCATAAGTAGTGAAGTGAGATTCAGTGGCACTTATGAAGCACCATGTCCTATTGTACATTTTCACAACAATTCATATTTCAATGAATATTAAACTTTTGAATCAGCAGAGCAGTACTTCTTTTAAAGTCATCAGGTCATTTACATTATTCATTCAATTTTCACTGCATATCATATCATACCTTTAACAAATCATGTGCTTGTATTACAAGCACAAACACATCACTGCTTACACCTTTATAGGCACAACAAAACATGATGCACTTTGTGTGTCATGAAACATCACACATGACAGGAATATTTCCAGCAACTTATAATATTTACGCCCATAACAAGTTTCCAAAGAACACAGAGATGCTGGAATGCACTAAGTAAACAAAAATAAACCTTCTAGGAACAAGTAGCTATCTCAGAGCAAAGCTTCTGCAAACTTAGGACAACAATCACAGCATAGGTCCTTGACGCAGTGTTCAGGACAGTATTCAAGCCAGAGTGAGTTACTAACACACCACTCCATTACCTCCCATGGAGAAAGTCCCCCACTTCACCATTGGGCAGCCTGGGGGTCTTGTCCAAGGGCGATGGGAGTGTGTCCTCCTCCTCCTGCAGTGGTCTCTTCCTGCTGGGTGGAGTGAAGGAAGGCATATTGGTCTGCAGCAGCGTCTCCACTTGCTGCTTCATCTCGTCATCCTGAAATGTTGACATGAGATGGTGTTAGATTTTTGTATGGGAGAGAGAGAGAGAGAGAGAGAGAGAGAGAGAGAGAGAGAGAGAGAGAGAGAGAGAGAGAGAGAGAGAGAGAGAGAGAGAGAGAGAGAGAGAGAGAGAGAGAGAGAGAGAGAGAGAGAGAGAGAGAGAGAGAGAGAGAGAGAGAGAGAGAGAGAGAGAGAGAGAGAGAGAGAGAGAGAGAGAGAGAGAGAGAGAGAGAGAGAGAGAGAGAGAGATCAGAGAGGACTTGACAGAAAGATAGAAACAAATCAGATAGAACTAGACTATACACAGACACCACTCACACACACATATATACAAGTAATAGCTATATACTACAGAAAATAAACAAGAAAAAACAACATGGGTCAGAACAATAAACTAGATATCTTTTACAGAACCAGCACAAACATATGAGGAGCTACACACACACCTCCAGCCAATGATGATTGAGAGCAGCAGCAGCATCTAGTCTCAGCTTAGGGTCCCTGACAAGAAGGCGTGTGATGAGGTCCCTGGCTGGCTCTGACACTCCCTTCCAGAGCTTGTGGCCAAAACTGTACTTGGCTTGCAGGATGCTCTGGCGCACCTGCAAGTCGTTGCCGTGGAAAGGCGATGCTCCAACAAAACTGTGGAGGTTCAGGTGACACTAAAGTGATGATGAAAAGATGAAGTAGTAAATGTAGAGGTGCAAAGTAGAAGTATGCTTTGTGACAAGTAAAAATGGATGAATGTGGAATGAATGTAGACTAGAGTTTCAGAATTATTAAGTTTTTGATATGTAGAAGTAAAGGTAGCTAGCATAGGTTATGAAGATCAAACACAAATGAATGTAGACTGGATAAAGAACCTAGTAAATATGATAAGCAAGATTACAAGCATATAGTAAAAATATGAACTTCATTATAAGCAATTCCTTAACAAAAACTTATACTCTGAAAAGTAACATCAATTTGAGAAATCTACCATAACAAAAACAAACTGGAGCATCATTTCCACATTTCAGACACACCACTCACCTGACATAGAGCACCACACCCAGGCTCCACATGTCCACCTGGCTGGTATAAGTGGCAGTGGCTGTGTCAAGGAGCTCAGGGGCAATGTAGATGAAGGTGCCGCAAAAGGTGGTCATCTGGGAGGCATCGGCAGCTAACTTAGAGAGGCCAAAGTCTGTCAGCTTAATGGTGGTAAACTCGTCGGTTGTGGCCAATAGGATGTTCTCTGGCTGAAGGAAAATTGATGTGAGAGAGAAACATTGATGGAATTGAATAAGGGAAAATATGAAGGTTTGACTGAGATGGAAAAAAAATGTGGTGCTTTGAAAAAAAAATATGCAAGGTGGAATGATATGAATGAAGCAAATTGAGGTTGTTCTTTGTTGACTAAATGTTTGTGTATTTGTGTAAAGAAAGTATTTGAGTATTGATGATGGTGTTATTGAAATGCTTCTATTATTATTATTATTATTATTTTAGTAGTAAAAGTAGTAGCAGTGGTAGTGGTAGTGATGATGATTCTCTCTCTCTCTCTCTCTCTCTCTCTCTCTCTCTCTCTCTCTCATCCACCCACCACAGCCCACAGACCCACAGTACAGGTATTTCTTGATTTATGTATGTTCAGATTTCGCAATTTTGAAACAACACGACGTAAAAAACCTAGTTATTTTTTCAAATTACGTGAATTATTTAGAATAGCACAATGTCAAGATGCTTTGCTCAAGGTCAAGGTCCAAAGTTCCAGCACAGTCTTTGCAAAGGTACTGTTCTTTCTTCCTTCATTCGCTACAATTGGTTCTTTCATCTAAATGTTTTATTTTCCTTTCTTTGGCCATAGATAATTATGCACTTTTGTTTTTAGTAATTGGTATGGTAAATCTTGGGAATCACAAGATTCCGTGAGATGTTTGTTTGGGCCGTCATATTGTTGTAACAGCTGATCGCAGTACACAGGTGCTTCACCTTCAGGACAGTGAGTGATGTGTGATAAACGTTTTCAGGAAGATCAGCATGTGCTGCCTTGCTCTCAGTTTGAGGCTGTTACTATAGCAGTGACGATCCTTTGTTTATTCCAGCTGAGAGGTTCACAAAAGTGTTTTATATAGGATATCTGCTGCAGGGATTGCATGATGGGTGCCCTCTCAGATGCAGCCCTTCTAGGAACGGATTAACTTATTTTACACTGATTCCAATGGGGAAAATAATCTTGCCTTACGAATATATATATAGTACATAATATAGTAGAAACTCTCTCTCTCTCCACCCACCCATCCCAGCACAGACACACAGTATGTTGATGAACCACAGTCTCTCACCACACAAATTTCTCTCTCTCTCTCTACACAAGTACCTTCCCTTATCTTTCACCTCGACTTATCCATCTATTAGTCCATATAGAAAATACAACAACCAGCCAGTTGATCAACCACCTACCTTAATGTCCCTGTGGGTGATCTTGCGCTGGTGTAGGTACTGCACGGCTAAGAGGAGTTGATAAAAGAAGAACTTGACAGCCGGTTCAGGGAGAGAGCCTCGGGATACTAGGCGATCGAATAGCTCTCCTCCACCGGCTGCCTCCATCACTATGAACATCTTCTCTGGGGTCTCAATGGCGTCCAGAAACTTTATGATGCATGGCTGGGGGGAGGACACAAGGAAATGAATAAAAAAGCAAGGAGAAATTAGTTTTGGTAACTGTATGACATACAGAAACAATTAAAAGAAGAGGAGAGTAAATGTGAGAAGAAGACTGAGATGGAGGGAATGTCTCAAAAAGTGTTCATGAATTTAATGATGGACAGTTGGGACAAGGAAAAGCAGGGATTGATTGATAAACCCTGGAGAAAACTGGTTGACAGAAGCTAGAGAAGAATAATGTATAAACTGAATGAATAATAAATATAAAAAAAAATAATAAATAAATAAAAAAATATAATAAAAAAAAATAAATAAATAAAATGCAGGCATATTTATTCTTGAAAAATTTCAATTTGGAGGATTTAACTAACACTGAAACACAAGCCAAACTCTTCACCAGATGGAGAAAACTAAGCAAACCAATAAAGAATAAGACAAAAATCCCTGCAAAGCCCTTCAATGGGACCAAATAACCAGAGATACAGATAACAGTTAAGTAGCATCTAATTTGAGGCCCTCATCACCAAGACAAACAAAATTCTTCATATGACATAACTAAGCAAATCAGAGAAGAGTAAGACCAAATATTCCCACAAAGCCAGACAAACCAAGAAACACAAGTAGGTTCATATTCTTAAACACTTGTATGCTTCACCTCCACTATTTACACAAGGTTTTCAAGGTGTTTTTATGGTACTATAGAGGCAGAATGACAAGATTAATTTTCTACATCAAAAACCTTGCTAGTCGTCACTCAGGCCTTGGAAAATAGTCGTGGTGAGAGAGAAGAGCATTTCTGAATATGGATCTCAAAAACAAAGCAGGGATCCAACACTCACATGATCCACAGACTTGAGGAGGTGTATCTCATTGGTGATCTGCTTCAGATTGTTAAGAGCCATGCAGGTCCCTTTCTTCTTCAGGATCTTGATGGCACACCTCTCAAGTGTCCCCTGAAGAAAGAAAAAGAAAGAAAGAAAGAAAAAGAAAAAAAATCCCATAAGCAGAGATTTGTAAGTTTTCTGATTTGATTTTTAAATGTATATGTGGGTATAGTGTGTGTGTGTTTGTATGTGTGTATGGTGTTTTGTCTGTGCCATCCTGCATGGGTTTGCTGACTTGGTATATGGATAGGTTAATAGATGGTGGACAAGAATGCATCTCTTGTATCCTATCACAACTCCAAGGATTAATTCTCTGTGTGCCTAAGTTGAATAGTAAATATGTACTTTTGTATACCTCTACTTTACTTTACCACTTTCTCAATATACAGAAAGTTAGGGATTGATGAGACAGACACCTCAGTCTATTGTCCCCTTACTCTCCTAGCCATACAAATCAGATTATCTCATTCTAACCATGCCAATCTAACCATGAGAAAAAGAACTTAAACATATCCAAACATCTTTACACTGAAACCCTTTAACCATTAATTTTGCTAACTATTCATTGATTTCATTCAGCTTCAGAAACTAATGTGGGGATCAAAATAGTGAACACTAGCCATTAATCTTCTGGCCTCCATAAACCCTTCCTAATGTAAATAAAATTGTCTAATAATACATAAAACTCATGGTAAAAATATGCCCCAGTACTGAAGAGATTATAATCAAACAATCTAAGCAAACACTAATTTCTTAGCTGATACACTGTTCAAGATCACACAACAGGTTCACTCATACAAGTCCATCACACACACACCCCTCACCTGTCTGTACGCCAACCGCACCTCACCAAAGGAACCCTCCCCAAGCCTCTTGGAGATGGTGTAGGTCTGAGTCAGCTCTCTGGGGTAGTCCTCTGCGTCATTCTTCAGGCAGTCGTAGAACACATACACTGCAGGAGGGATGAGGCTTAAGAATGGTACATTGTGGTGGTAAAGATAAAGGTTTGAGTCACGCTTCTTCATGAGTTATGAAATCCAGCTATTCATAAACTTAACACTCTTCACTACCAAGACATGTTTCCATATTCATTCTGCTTACTATCTGCTGATATTATACACCTTCAGAAACTTGCGTAGGGATTAAAATAGTGAAGATTCTAGACATTAATCTTCTGACTTCCATAGATCCTTAATGTATATAAAAATGTCTAATCACACCAAAAATTCATGATAAAGATGTGTTCTACTAATAAAGGGCTTAAGAATGATACATGGTGGTGGTAAGATAAGGATGTTTGAGTCAGGTATCTTCATGTGTTAAGAAATCCAACTATTCATAAGTCTAAGTATCCTGGTTGCTTCTTTCTACATGAAAAGGTTGTTATCCCTGATTTTTAATACAATAGTATAAGATCTTTATGTGCAAAAAAAAGAAATTTAGCTATTCATAAACTTAAGTATTTTAATGAATTCTGTGTAAAATAGCCATTATCCTTATTTTTTAGTACAGCATAAGAAAAATATGACAACAAGCAAACAGCAATTCATAAACACAAGTATACAAGTATCCTAATTGCTTCTTTCTTTTCTTATTTTTCTAAGGCAACAACAACATAAGAAAAACAACGAGTAGACAACAATAGACCAACTGTACATTTCTTGGTGGGGTTAGCAAAGCCAATCTCAAAGTTGTTCTGCAGCACAGTCTTGATTCCCTTGGTCTGCTTCCCGTTGATGAACATCCCGTTGAGCGACAAGTCCTCCAAAATGATCAAGGACTCCCCATCTGGTTTCTCCTCCAACATGATCCTGCACATACAAGGGACAGTTACACACACACACACACACACACACACACACACACACACACACACACACACACACACACAAGGCAATGGGACCGGATGAAGTCTCAGGCAGAATACTGAAAGAATGTAGGGAAGAACTAGCAAGTCCTATATACATCATAAAATGCTCAATAGAAAATGGAACAGTACCAGTAGAATGGAAAAGAGCTGCGGTGGTTCCCATATATAAGAGCGGAAGGAAGGAAGAACCTTTAAATTACAGACCAGTATCACTAACTGGTGTAATATGCAAGATGTGTGAAAGAATAATAAAGAAACAATGTATCGAGTTCCTTGAAGACAACAAATTAATATCAAATAGCCAATTTGGTTTTAGAAAAAGATGGTTGCGTGTAACTAATTTATTGAGTTTCTATTCTAGAATAGTTGATAGAGTACAAGAGAGAGAGGGATGGGTTGACTGTATTTATTTGGATTTAAAAAAGGTGTTTGACAAAGTGCCACATGCAAAATTACTATGGAAATTAGAGGAGAAGGGTGGCTTAAAAGGAAGCACATTGAGATGGATAGAAAATTATTTGAGGGGGAGAGAAATAAGGACAGTAGTTAAAGATATGAAGTTCAAGTGGAGAGCAGTAGAAAGCGGAGTGCCACAGGGGTCAGTATTGGCACCAATACTTTTCCTCATTTATATTAATGACATGCCAGAAGGAGTGAACAGCTACATAAATCTGTTTGCAGATGATACGAAACTGTGCAGAGTTATAAAGCAAAAGGAGGATTGTGAAATACTGCAAGAAGACCTAAATAAGATCTGGGAATGGAGTAAAAAGTGGGAAATGGAATTCAATGTGAACAAAAGCCACGTCAAGGAAATGGGAAAGAGTGAAAGAAGACCCGTGGGAATCTATAAAATGGGAGATGGAGTAGAACTAGAGAAAGTAAAAGAGGAAAAGGACTTAGGAGTGACGATGGAAGAAAACAATCAACCGGTAAGCCATATTGATAGAATTTTTAGAGAAACATATAATTTGCTAAGGAATATTGGAGTAGCATTTCACTACATGAACAAAGAAATGATGAAGAAATTGATAAGTACTATAATAAGATCCAAATTGGAATATGCAGGAGTAATGTGGTCCCCTCATAAAAAGAAACACATAAGAAAGTTGGAGAGACTACAAAAAATGGCTACAAGAATGGTTCCAGAATTTGAAGGGATGACATATGAGGAGAGACTAAAGGCTATGGATCTGCCAACCCTGGAACAAAGAAGAGAGAGAGGAGATCTGATACAAGTTTATAAATTGATCAACGGAATGGACCAAGTGGATAATGAGAAACTGATCCTGAGAGAAGAATATGACATTCGAAGCACAAGATCGCATAGTAAAAAGCTGAGAAAAGGAAGATGTCTGAGAGATGTTAAAAAATATAGTTTCCCGCAAAGATGTATTGAGACGTGGAACAGTTTAAATGAAGAAGTAGTGTCTGCAACGAATGTGCATACTTTTAAAATAAGATTGGATAAGTGTAGATATGGAGACCGGGCCACATGAGCATAAAGCCCAGGCCCTGTAAAACTAGAACTAGGTAAATACACACACAAGAAAGTTAGAGAGACTACAAAAAATGGCCACAAGAATGGTTCCAGAATTTGAAGGGATGACATATGAGGAGAGACTAAAGGCTATGGATCTACCAACCCTGGAACAGAGAAGGGAGAGAGGGGATCTGATACAAGTTTATAAATTGATTAACGGAATGGATTAAGTGGATAATGAGAAATTGATTCTAAGAGAAGAATATGACATTAGAAGCACAAGATCGCACAGTAAAAAAAACTGAGGAAGGGAAGATGTCTGAGAGATAAAAAAACATGGTTTCCTGCAAAGATGTGTTGAGACCTGGAACAGTTTGAGCGAGGAAGTGGTGTCAGCAAAGAGTGTGCATAGCTTTAAAGAAAAATTGGATAAGTGTAGATATGGAGACGGGGCCACACGAGCATAAAGCCCAGGCCCTGTAAAACTACAACTAGGTAAATACACACAAACAGATGCCCCACAACTCAAGTCTGTATTCTTCACTGCCTCTCTGTCTTATCTTGAATGTTTTAATGGGTTTTAGTGAGAGGTTCTGGTATTTTCAAGGATACTAGTGACTGTGTACCATGAATTGACACAGTTTAATGAGAGTTACTAGAGTTTTCAAGGGTATTTTTATGATTCTGCACTCTTCATTGTCTCTGTGTTTCATCTCGACTGCTTTTAATGGATTTTAGTGAGAGGTTCTGGTGTTTCAAAGAGTGTTTTTATGATTCTAGTGTGTGTGTGTGTGTGTGTGTGTGTGTGTGTGTGTGTGTGTGTGTAATAATAATAATAATAATAATAAACGGTTTATTAGTTAGGCAATGTAAAAAAAATACACTGAAAATGTACATGTACAATGTACAATGTGTGTGTGTGTGTGTGTGTGTGTGTGTGTGTGTGTGTGTGTGTGTGTGTGTGTGTGTGTGTGTGTGTGTGTGTATTTACCTAGTTGTAGTTTTACAGGGCCTGGGCTTTATGCTCATGTGGTCCCGTCTCCATATCTACACTTAACCAATTTTTCTTTAAAACTATGTACACTCTTTGCTGACACCACTTCCTCACTCAAACTGTTCCAAGTCTCAACACATCTTTGCAGGAAACTAAATTTTTTAACATCTCTCAGACATCGTCCCTTCCTTAGTTTCTTACTATGCGATCTTGTGCTTCTATAGTTATATTCTTCTCTCAGGATCAGTTTCTCATTATCCACTTCATCCATTCCGTTAATCAATTTATAAACTTGTATCAGATCCTCTCTCTCTCTTCTCTGCTCCAAGGTTGGTAGATCCATTGCCTTTAGTCTCTCCTCATATGCCATCCCTTTAAATTCTGGAACCATTCTTGTAGCCATTTTTTGTAGTCTCTCTAATTTTCTTATGTGTTTCTTTTTATGGGGAGCCCACACAACTCCTGCATATTCCAATCTAGGTCTTATTTTAGTATTTATCAATTTCTTCATCATTTCCTTGTCCATATAGTGAAATGCTACTCCAATATTCTTTAGCAAATTATATGTCTCTCTGAAAATTCTATCAATATGGCTTACCAGTTGATTATTTTCTTCCATTGTCACTCCCAAGTCCTTTTCCTTTTTTACTTTTCTAGTTCTACTCCATCTCCCATCTTATAGATTCCCACTGGTCGTCTTTCACTTTTTCCCATTTCCATGACATGGCTTTTGTCCACATTGAATTCCATCTCCCATTTTTTGCTCCATTTCCAGATCTTGTTTAAGTCTTCCTGTAGTATTTCACAATCCTCTTTTTGTTTAATGACTCTGCACAGTTTCGCATCGTCCATAAACAGATTTATGTAGCTGTTCACTCCCTCTGGCATGTCATTTATATATACGAGAAAAAGTATTGGCGCCAATACTGACCCTTATGGCACTCCGCTGTCTACTATTCTCCACTTGGACTTCATATCTTTAACTATCGTCCTTATTTCTCTCCCCCTTAAGTAATTCTTCATCCATCTCAATGTGCTTCCTTTTAAGCCACCCTTCTCCTCTAACTTCCATAGTAATCTTTCATGTGGCACTTTATCAAACGCCTTTTTTAGATCTAAATAAATACAGTCAACCCATCCCTCTCTCTCTTGTACTTTATCAACTATTCTAGAGTAGAAACTCAATAAATTTGTTACACATGACCGACCTTTTCTATAACCAAATTGGCTATTTGATAATATTTTGTTGTCTTCAAGAAACTCAATCCATTGCTTCTTTATTACTTTTTCACACATCTTGCATATTACACTAGTTAGTGATACCGGTCTGTAATTTAAAGGTTCTTCCTTCCTTCTGCTCTTATATATAGGAACCACCTCAGCTCTTTTCCACTCCACTGGCACTGTTCCATTTCAATTGAGCATTTTATGATGTATATTGGACTTGCTAGTTCAATGTGTGTGTGTGTGTGTGTGTGTGTGTGTATTTACCTAGTTGTATTTACCTAGTTGTTGTTTTACAGGGCCTGGGCTTTATGCTCGTGTGGCCCCGTCTCCATATCTACACTTATCCAATCTTACTTTAAAAGTGTGCACACTCGTTGCAGACACTACTTCTTCATCTAAACTGTTCCACGTCTCAATACATCTCTGCGGGAAACTATATTTTTTTATATCTCTCAGACATCTTCCCTTTCTCAGCTTTTTACTATGTGATCTTGTGCTTCGGGTGTCATATTCTTCTCTCAGGATCAGTTTTCATTATCCACTTGGTCCATTCCGTTGATCAATTTATAGACTTGTATCAGGTCTCCTCTCTCCCTTCTTTGTTCCAAGGTTGGTAGATCCATAGCCTTTAGTCTCTCCTCATATGTCATCCCTTCAAGTTCTGGGACCATTCTTGTGTGTGTGTGTGTGTGTGTGTGTGTGTGTGTGTGTGTGTGTGTGTGTGTGTGTGTGTGTGTGTGTGTGTGTGTGTATAATTCACCACGGTCACCTGCTGGTCACCCAGCCAGTCTTCTTCATTACGGAGCGAGCTCAGAGCTCATAGACTATTCTTCGGGTAAGACTGAGACCACAACACACTCCACACACCGGGAAAGCGAGGCCACACATTAAGAGGCTTGCCCATTTGCCTTGCCGCACCGGGACTCGAACCTGGCCCTCTCGATTGTGAGTCAAGCATGCTAACCACTACACTACGCGGTGTGTGTGTGTGTGTGTGTGTGTGTGTGTGTGTGTGTGTGTGTGTGTGTGTGTGTGTGTGTGTGTGTGTGTGTGTGTGTGTGTGTGTGTATTTACCTAGTTGTATTTACCTAGTTGTAGTTTTACAGGGCCTGGGCTTTATGCTCGTGTGGTCCCGTCTCCATATCTACACTTATCCAATTTTTCTTTAAAACTATGTACACTCTTTGCTGATACCACTTCCTCACTCAAACTGTTCCAAGTCTCAACACATCTTTTGGAAACTAAATTTTTAACATCTCTCAGACATCGTCCCTTCCTTAGTTTCTTACTATGCGATCTTGTGCTTCTAAAGTCATATTCTTCTCTCAGGATCAGTTTCTCATTATCCACTTCATCCATTCCGTTAATCAATTTATAAACTTGTATCAGATCCTCTCTCTCTTCTCTGCTCCAAGGTTGGTAGATCCATTGCCTTTAGTCTCTCCTCATATGCCATCCCTTTAAATTCTGGAACCATTCTTGTAGCCATTTTTGTAGTCTCTAATTTTCTTATGTGTTTCTTTTATGGGAGTCCACACAACTCCTGCATATTCCAATCTAGGTCTTATTTTAGTACTTATCAATTTCTTCATCATTTCCTTGTCCATATAGTGAAATGCTACTCCAATATTCCTTAGCAAATTATCGTCTCTCTGAAAATTCTATCAATATGGCTAACGGTTGATTATTTTCTTCCATTGTCACTCCCAAGTCCTTTTCCTTTTTACTTTTCTAGTTCTACTCCATCTCCCATCTTATAGATTCCCACTGGTCATCTTTCACTTTTTCCCATTTCCATGACATGGCTTTTGTCCACATTGAATTCCATCTCCCATTTTTTGCTCCATTTCCAGATCTTGTTTAAGTCTTCCTGTAGTATTTCACAATCCTCTTTTTGTTTAATGACTCTGCACAGTTTCGCATCGTCCGCAAACAGATTTATGTAGCTGTTCACTCCCTCTGGCATGTCATTTATATATACGAGAAAAAGTATTGGTGCCAATACTGACCCCTGTGGCACTCCGCTGTCTACTGTTCTCCACTTGGACTTCATATCTTTAACTATCGTCCTTATTTCTCTCCCCCTTAAGTAATTCTTCATCCATCTCAATGTGCTTCCTTTTAAGCCACCCTTCTCTAAATTCCATAATAATCTTTCATGAGGCACTTTATCAAAAGCCTTTTTTAGATCTAAATAAATACAGTCAACCCATCCCTCTCTCTCTTGTACTTTATCAACTATTCTAGAGTAGAAACTCAATAAATTTGTCACACATGACCGACCTTTTCTAAAACCAAATTGGCTATTTGATAATATTTTGTTGTCTTCAAGAAACTCGATCCATTGCTTCTTTATTACTTTTTCACACATCTTGCATATTACACTAGTTAGTGATACCGGCCTGTAATTTAAAGGTTCTTCCTTCCTTCCGCTCTTATATATGGGAACCACCTCAGCTCTTTTCCACTCCACTGGCACTGTTCCATTTTCTATTGAGCATTTTATGATGTTGTATATTGGACTTGCTAGTTCTTCCTTACATTCTTTCAGTATTCTGCCTGAGACTTCATCCGGTCCCATTGCCTTTTCCTCATCCAATTCCGTCATCAACTTTTTTTATTTCAAGCTTGGTTACTTTAATCTCTTTCATATAGACAGTCTCTCTATTACCCTGTGGTCTTTCAAATTTGGATTCCTTAGTAAAGACCTCATGAAATTTACTATTTAACAGTTCTGCCATACTTTTGGGTCTTCCACCATTCCGTTTTCTCCTTTTAACCTTTCTATTGTTTCTTTTTGTCTTATTTTTCCATTTATGAATCTGTAGAACAATTTTGGTTGTTCCTTATATTTTTCGACAATGTCCTTTTCATAGTTCTTTTCTTCTTCCTTTCTCACCTTAGCATATTCATTTCTTGCTGTTTTGAAGTTTTCCTTATTTTCTGGATTTCTGTTTCTTCTCCACCTTTTCCATGCTCCATCTGGTTTCTCCTTTGCCCTAGCACATCTTGCATTAGACCAATCTTTCTTTCCTTCTTCTTTAGGTCTATATTTCGGAACATATTCCCTGACCCCAGTTTTGTATATTTCCAAAAATAAGTTATATTTCTCTTGAACTGTGTGTGTGTGTGTGTGTGTGTGTGTGTGTGTGTGTGTGTGTGTGTGTGTGTATTTACCTAATTGTATTTACCTAATTGTAACATACGGGAAAAGAGCTATGCTCGTGTTGTCCCGTCTCCATATCTATTAATGTCCAGCTTTTTCTTAAAATCATGAATATTCCTTGCGTTGACCACTTCCACGTCTAAACTATTCCATGCTTCCACCCTTCTATGAGGAAGCTATATTTTTCACATCTCTCCTATAAGTGGCCATTTTAGTTTTTTCCCATGCCCTCTCGACATTCTTCCATTCCACATACACAGATCTTCCCTATCCATTTTTCCATGCCAATCATCACTCTGTATATTGCTATCAGGTCTCCCTTTCTCTTCTGTTTTCCAGGGTCGGAAGTTGCATTCTTTTCAGTCTGTCTTCATAAGTCAAATCTCTTAAGTCAGGCACCATTTTCGTTGCAGCCCTCTGTACTTTCTCTAGTTTCCTTATGTGTTTCTTTAAGTTCGAGCCCACTGTATTGTTGCATATTCAAGCCTCGGTCTTATCATTGCAGTAATTATTTTCTTCATCATTTCTTCATCTAGATATCTGACGCCACTCTTATGTTCCTCAATAAGTTCAATACTTCTCCAATTATTTTGTTTATATGTCTCTCTGGCGATAGGTCATTGGTAATTGTCACCCCAAGGTCTTTTTCTTCATGACTGGTTTTATGTCTTCATTTCCTATCTTGTACATACTCCTGATTCTTCTTTCACTCTTGCCAAACTCTATTTTCTTGCATTTTGTCGTGTTGAACTCCATTTGCCATGTACAGCTCCATTTCCATATTCTGTCCAAGTCTTCCTGGAGTAGTTCGCAATCTTTGTCACATCTCACTTTTCTTAACAATTTTGCATCGTCTGCAAATAGGCTCACATAACTGGACACCCCATCCACCATGTCATTTATGTAGACTGCGAACATTACTGGTGCCAACACTGATCCCTGTGGAACTCCACTCTCCACCAATCCCCATTCTGATGGTCTGTCCTTAATTATTGTTCTCATTTCTCTTCCTACCAAAAGTCTTCCATCCATTTTAGTAAACTGCCATGCACTCCTCCTACCATTTCAAGTTTCCAGATCAGTCTCTGGTGTGGTACCTTATCAAAGGCCTTTTTTAAATCCAGATATATTCCATCAGCCCAACCATCTCTTTCCTGTATTACATCTATCACCCTCGAATAGTAACATATCAGGTTTGTCGTGCATGAACGCCCTTTCCTAAAACCAAATTGACACTCACAAAGTATGTCATTTTCTCCAAGAAGTCTGTCCATCTAGTCTTCACCACCCTCTCACACATCTTAGCTACCACACTTGTAAGTGACACTGGTCTATAGTTCAATGGGTCTCTCTTGTTACCTGATTTATAGATTGGGACAATGTTAGCTCTTTTCCAGTCTTGGGGCACTACACCTTCCCTTAATGAGGCATCAATTACTTCACAAACTTTTTCTGCCAATTGCTCCTGCATTCTCTTAAAATCCATCCTGATACCCCATCAGGTCCCACAGCTTTTCTCACTTCTAAACTCCCCATCATGTTCTTGATCTCCTCCACAGTTACTTGAAACTCCTTCATAATCCCTTTCTGTTCCATTACCAGTGGTTTGTCAAAAGCAGTCTCCTTTGTGAATACCTTCCAAAGCATCCATTCATAGCCTCTGCCATTTCCTGGGATCTTCACTGCATACTCCATTTACTTCTAAACTTTCAATACTTTCTCTATTTTTGATGTTGTTGTTCACATGTCTGTAAAAAGCCTTGGTTGGTCTTTACATTTATCAATTATATCCTTTTCTTGTTTCTTTCTTTCTTCTCTTCTAATCAACACATATTCATTTCTTGCTCTTTTGTAACTTTCCCACTGCTTAATCCGTCTTTTCCTTCTCCACCTCTTCCATGCATCCTCTTTTCTTGTTCTAGCCTTTTCACATCTATCGTTAAACCAGTCCTGCTTTCCAACTTCTCTATGTTGTCTTATTGGTACAAATTTTTCTCACCTTCTTTGTATATTTTTATAAATTCCTTCCACTTTTCATTTGCTCCTTAGCACTCTTGAATTTCATCCAATTTGTCTCTTGAAAGAATTTCTTTAGGTTTCCAAAATCTGTCTTGGCATAATTCCATCTTCCCACTTTATATTCTTCATTTCTTCTAGATTTCTCTTCGTCTATCACCTTGAACTCCAAAACTGCATGATCACTCTTTGCTAAAGGGCACTCCACCCTCATCTCCTCAATGACCATTGGCTCTGTACTAAAGACCAAGTCCAGTCTTGACGATGCTCCCTCTCCTCCAAACCTAGTATCTTCTTTGACCCACTGAGTTAACACATTTTCCATTGCCAGTGTCAATAGTGTATTTCCCCATGTTGTCTCTGATCCTTCCATTGACCAGTCCTCCCAACACACCTCTTTACAATTAAAATCTCCCATCATTATAGTTCGTTCACAGCCACCCAACATTTCTTCCAGACATGTTCCTGTATCACTTATCATTTCTTCATATTCCTGTACTGACCATGCATTTGTCTTAGGTGGTACGTACACCACTATGTAGTGCCTCTTTTTCCTTCATTAGTTTCTGCTCTGATCTTTAGCACTTCTGCCTTTCCCATACCTTTTTCACTTGATCCACCTTTATATCTTTTTTAACCAGCAACATCACTCCTCCTCCCATCTTACCTACTCTATTTCTTTTCCAAACATTATATTTCCCTTCTCCAACCATCATCAGGTCTTCTCCCTCTCTCAGTTTTGTTTCAGTAAGACCCACAATATCTGGGTTCTTGTCCCTCAAGTAATCGTTGAGTTCTAAAATCCCCGATATCACTCCATTTATGTTGGAATACATTACATTTCGCTCATATGTAAGTTTCTTTAGTCCTTTCTTGCTGTACTTTTCTGGGTTATGTGTGTGTGTGTGTGTGTGTGTGTGTGTGTGTGTGTGTGTAGCAAGAATTAATAGTCTTTTGAAAGTTCCTACTAGTGTTTTCAAGGGTGTTTTTACAATTCTAGTGGTTATTTAGTAGGGATCATGTATCTTTAAAACGGGAAAGAACATAGCCAAAAGAAAAAAATAAATGTCTTGAAGTCTCCCTCTTCAATGAGTTCAGGTTACAGGAAGATGGAAACACAGAAGCAGGTAGGGAGTTCCAGCTACTGTAGTGTATATAAATCAACTTTACCATCTGCATACACAAATATATTCTCTAAACTAAAACTCACGGTAAGCCTTACTTGAAATGCACATTAGATATATAAGGCAGCAGGAGGCGGTCAAAGTTGGAGCTATTGAATTGGTGGTCTACACCTCCTCTGCCGAACGTATGACTCTTCTTGGTGAGGTCTGGCAGAGAGGAAAGGCAAAGGTGAGGCTGCTGACTCACACTATAGCAAAATACATCTTTAATGAGATGGATACACAACATAAAGGAACAGTTGTCTTACTGTATGAAATAAAAGGTTCCTGGATGGCAAACAGTCTCCCCCACACTCTCCCCAGAGTCTGTTCCAGCTGCTCGGGTTCATTGGCAAAGTCCTGCAGATCCTGTGTGTCCCGTAGTTGCTGTAAGGGAAGGATGCGAAAATATTCATAATAATCATTTAATTTAACTTTTTTTTTTTTTTTTTTTTTTTTTTACTTTTTAAATAATTTGATAGCTAGTTATGCTTTAATATTCAAGGTACTGTAGTTGCTGTAAGAGAAAGATGCAATAATAATGGTAATACTATTAATTTCTTAATTTAACCTCAAACTTTTTTTATTTACTAGGTTTTTCAGTATTTTCTAAAAATTTTATAGATAGTTAGGGTTTCATATTCAAGATCTGTAATTGCTGTACAAGAAAGATACAATAATAATAATAATAATAATAATAATAATTACAATTGCTTCATTTAACCTCATTATTTTTTTCATTTCCCAGATTTTGAGTTTTTCTAATAATTTGATACCTAGTTATGCTTTAATATTCAAGGTACTGTAGTTGCTGTAAGGGAAGGAAGCAATGGATACAATAGTAATAATGATCTCTTAATTTAACCTTTTCCTTTTCATTTACTGGGTTTTGAGTGCTTTTTAATAATTTCATAGCTAATCATGCTTAATCCAGGTATGTAAGAATATGAAGGTTAATATTGACTTTTCTAAGTTACAAAACAAAATATTTAGGACATTGTAGAGGGAAAAAGTAAAAAATTGTGGATGACAAGGAATAATGCTTTACAGGAGGAAAAAAATAAATATGTAGATTAGAAGTATTAAGAAGTCTCTCTCTCAGTTTTCAGTCACTGCTAATTTCTTTGTGCACATGTGTGTGTGTGTTTATCCCCTTGTGTCCTCCTGAACTATGGATTAGTTGAGCGTGAATCAAGTCACATATGTCAAAGTTGAGTGCACTTAAAGCTAGGTCAAGCATCAAAACAATATTTATGATCCAAGGAAAGTTTCCTAGACAGAACCATGTTACTAGTGGGGGAAAAATTCCCAAGACAACATAACTGAAGCAGATATATTCATGAATCATGATTGCTGTCTCATGTTTTCAAATGCACTAAAGTAGTATATCAAACAAAGCTGTATTCAATCTCTATATTAAAGTGAAAATCCAAACTCATTATGTTGAATGGTTCACCCACATCAAGCCTGTCTCACTGGTTGTCTAATGTATTCAAACAACTGGCTTAATATCAAAGGCAAGTTAACTAGTAGCACAGACTTCAGTTTTCCTATTGAATAGCCATCTACATTTCAAGATGTAACACCTGAAAATAACTGATTTCAAATGCAGATAAATATTTGGGACTCTCATTGCTGAGTGTTTTGAGGGTATCCTGTTATTTTCCCTACATGCAAAGTCACCACACCAAGGACTCATTTTGTCAAAACTGTGGAGTTGTTGGTTACAAGAGGTAACAAGAGGAGCAAATTTGTCCACCTCTTCGTAATGAGTCTGAAACATTTTTGAACTTTTCATTTCTTTACACCACTTCTACAGCATTTTTGTTTAGCTTTGATAAGTCGACCTACATGTATAAAGTCATATATGTATAGTGCTTGTGACTAAGAAGTAAAGCCAAGACAAGAAGGCCTATGTGATGAATGCAGTGGCTGGTAACACCTGGTGTATACTGATATAACAAGGAAGGCCTATAGAGAATTAAGTTTAACCTTACCTAGATTTCTTACCAAGATGAGGGTCTTGACCCCTCATCAGTCTCTTCTGCATCTTCCAACCAAAACTACTAGAGTACCACTGGAGGACTGGAGGATGGTTAGCTAGTTTTAGATGCAGAACATAACTCACATAAAGACCTAGCTAACAATACTCATAAAGACAATGATCCAGGAATTGTTCAAGCAGATGTTTGAAGGACTGAAGAAATTGAGCTAACACAACTATTTCAGGTAGAGAATTCCAAATGTTGATGACCCTGAATGAAAAGAAACGACTTCTAACGTCAATGGAGTGATGAGGCAATAAGATCTTCAAACTGTGGCCCCTTGTTCAACTCAAAGTGGCTTAGAAATTAGACAATCTAGTTGAGGACTCAGACCACTCAAAATCTTCCACACTTGAATCAAATCAGCTCTCAGCAATCTACCCTTAATAGAAAACTATTTCAGACTAGATATTCTTTTCGAGTATGGTAGGTCACCAAAACCTTCAACCTTTTTAGTCCACCTTCTCTGAACAGATTCCAGCATGCATACATCACCCAGGAAGCCAGTATTCCAAACAACACTACCAAAGTCAATAACTGGCCAAACATGTGTGACAAAAATCAGATACAGAGGCACCTCGATATATGAAAGCTTCTGTATACGAAAATTTCATTCTACGAAATGATATGCGAAGATTTTTTCGCTTCATATTACGAAAAATTACTCAGCATACAAAAGATATGAAACAAAACTTGAAATTCCTGCACGCACAAAAATTAAAAAATTCGCACCATTTAGAAACTGTGGGAAATTCCCACAGAAATTGTATAATAGTGTAAATAATTGTGGTAATTGGGCAAATGTAAATGTGGGTAATCGGTAATAATTAATAGTAATTAGTTGTGACAATAATAATGAGTAAAACGAAGAGTTTCGGTTATACACTCAAAACACCGAGTGGCTCATTAGCTTGGAGACAACCGAGGAGGTTCGGTTCTAGTATACTCGAAGCATCAAACTTGGAACGTAACCCGCCTCACGGGGAACTTGCCAGCGAAACAAGTCTTCACCACACCACAGCCGCGAACAGATCAAGATACCAAAGTTACTTAAGTGATCACGGGTTACTGGGAAGTTTACACGAGTATTATCAGGGATAGTACAAGACATATACATTATCCTTGAGGATTACTTTAGAACGCTCCACCATAAGGAATAGGAGCAACAAATGGTTCGCTCCCAGCTAAGTAATCATTATTACCACTGGCCAGAGGTTAGGTGTACTTAAGCTAGGGTGGCGTTACAAGGCGGGATAACTTATAATCAACAAGTAAGTGAATATTTATCCCTGAGTTTTGTGTGTAACTTGAACCAGTTCACTATTTATTCATACATCTTGAACTAAAGTGCAAATAAATTTACACTAATTTATAATTACCATCAATTTCCCTCTTTACAGTATCAATCAACGAAGTGCGATCAGACCACTCTTAACCGTGAGTAAACTGAGGGGAATTAGTGATTAGCCCTAGTTTTACGGAAATGGGTAAATAACTCAACGAAGGGTGATAGGACAGTTGCGAATTATTTTCCACAGAAACTGGAAAAAAAAAAAAATTAAGTGTTTGATAAAGTTAAGTGTTAATGTTTCCTGACATTTTCCATGTTTTCTGCCGTTTGCCCTCCTCCTCTGCTGCTACTTTCACTTTCGGACGTCACCTTACTCGAAAGGTAAGGTTCAACATTTTCGTATTATCATTTTTCATTCATTATTGCATTATGTTCTATCATCTACTTCATTTACAGGTATTAACGGTTAGGTTAGGTATAATGAATGATTCAAGTGTATTTGGCTCTTATTTCGTTCTGGTTTTACCCTTATTATAAAATTTAACGTGGTGTTTTCGTAGGGCTTGGAACAAATTAGGTGATTTACATGTAAAATGCGACTCATTATACAAAAAAATCATGATATGAAAGCCACTCCGGAACAAATTAATTTCATATCTCGAGGTACCACTGTACATGAAAGAAGGTGATTTACATAAGGTGCCTCTCAGAATGTTCCTGGCAACACCATTAGCTTTGCAGCAAATTTCATGGATGTGAAGGTGGAATTTCAGTGCTGAGTCAACTAGAATGCCAAGGTCTTGAACAGAATCTTTGTGAGGAATGGGGAGATTTCCTAGGAGGTAGACATGGTGAAAAGCTGGAATGTGTCTTGAGAAATGTATACAAGCACATTTATTAATGGAAAAGGAAAGACCCCAAGATAGACTTCTTTGGTATAGCAATGAGACATCATTTTATAAAGACACAATAGCATCACAAGCATTTGATTTCTTTGATGGAATAGCAAGATACAGTTTGAGATCATCAGCAAATAAAACTAATTTGCAATTAAGATGAGCGGTGACATGGTTAATATAAATAAAAACAATAGGGGACCAAGGACTGAGCCCTGAGGAACACCACTAGGAACATCAGATACATGAATAGAGGAGTGATGAACTAAAGATGTACCTATACCAAAATTTTGGCCGATTCCGATACCGATACCACCTAAATGGGCCGATACCGATACTACTACCAATACCGATACTACTACTTATAGTGATTACTGCACTGGACACTAGAGATGTACCGATACCAAAATTTTGGCCGATTCCGATACCAATACCGATACCACCTAATTGGGCCGATACCGATACTACTACTTATAGTGATTACTGCACTGGACACCAGGATAAGTTGGTGGACGGTGAGCGTTATCAGATGGGAGGCTTTGTTTTGGGGGATGCTGTAAGTCTTTCTGAGAACGTTTGTGAAATTGGAGCAATTCTAGAAGCTTTTTGAAGCCATTTGCAAAGGTAAATTACTCAGTAATTGGAATGAATATCTTCTCAGTCTTCTGATTCTTGTCAGTTATTTAAAATTCTTACTTTTTACTCTTTTAGCGACCATTTGGTCTTGTGCATTTTCATTATTAATTTTATTGACAATATTTTGGCGATCAAAAGTATCTTTAAAATTATTAAAATTGTAAAACAGACGCAAAATATTAGCAAAAGAAACTCATTTTGTTGTGTATGTTTCTCTTTAATTAAATCTGACATCCTTTGATATTAATTCATTAGACATTAGTAGACCAATTCAGAAAAATTAGCTTTCACCTAATCTTATCAATTAAATAGAAAAAAGTTTAGTTCATTCTAAATTTCTATTGTATTGCCATGATCTTAAATAATTAATATGCAACAAATTACACACAATGCACAATGCAATGATTACAAAACAGAATCATTACTTTCTTAGTTATGGAATTTTTACATCCTTAGGTTAACACAAGTAACTAAAAAATTAAACTTGCATTAAAATTAATATACATATATAATTCGAGCTTCCACCTATTCCAGTATGATATCTTGGAAAAGGCTAGCACTAGCACTGTTAATTATAAATCAAATAAGAATATGCTGTTATTTACAATAATGCAAAATGCCTAACTATATATGTATATATATATATATATATATATATATATATATATATATATATATATATATATATATATATATATATATATATATATATACCAAATCACTTTGTTGGATTCTCAATATCTGAAGTTTGACATTCTTAGATTATAGTTCAAAATCATAAGCTTTTCAACCTGTGTGAACTTTGTGTGGGTGGAGGAGCAGCGTCTGACTGAGAGACAGTGAGAATGCGTGGTGACTCATGACCGACCGTGTGACAGGATGCCGGGTTTCAGCCTATACGTGTTTCATACACATCCAATTTAGAGGTTGTGGCTTATTACCACAGAAAACAGTATTCTATGACATACGGTAATCACCACGGAAACTTAATACGCCGTATTATATCAATTTGGTATCATCAATATCTTATATAGAATATAATACTAAGTAGTAAATTCCTTTTAGGTATCGGAAGTATCGGCATAAAATAAGCCGATGCTGATACCGATATCGATACCCAAAAACTGGGCCGATACCGCCGATTCCGATGCATTGGTACATCTCTATGATGAACAACAACTTTCATTTTCCGACTAGTAAGAAAATCACAGACCCAGCCAAACAGTGGATTTCTGATACCAATTTGAAATAATTTTGATAATAAGATTTGGTGGTTCACAACATCAAAGGCCTTACTGTAATAAAAAAGTAGAACATCCACATCCAATCCTTGGTCAAGATGAAAAGTAACACAATCATAGGTAAGAAGTTGATCAGAAACAGAAAATCCAGAACGAAAACCAAATTGAGATACAGAGAGCAAGTTATTACTGTCCAGGTAACTATAAAGTTGAGAGGTAATGAGCCTTTCAAGAGTCTTAGAACAGACAGATGTTAGACTTATAGGCCTGTAGTTTGAAGAACTTGAATGTGAGCCCCCTTTAAAAAGAGGCATAATGTTAGCAAATTTCAAGAGGGAACCTTCATAAAAGAAATGCTTTGGCAGAAGATTAGATACAAAGGATAGCATAAGGCAGGGGCACACTTTCTGAACACAATAAAGGGGAGGCCATCAGGACCACAACTAGGAGATAATCTAATCTTATTTAAAGCCACTATAATATCACTTACTTTACTGTGAATTCCTTGAAAACAAAAAGAGAGTTGCCTATCTGATGGGGATGAGGATGAGGATCTGGCAGTGAACCTCAGACAAATACTGATGAGAAGCACCGTACCTAGCAATCTGCCATACTATTACAGTCCTCTACCCAAGACCCACTAAAAAGGGGGATTGATTTTCTTCCTTAAGTAACTGCAAAAGCTTTGGGTATCACCAGAGGCAGCTAAGGAATGCTCATAATTAATAATTGCAAGGTTAACATAATTTTTATGTTGAATATTCAGATCCCTAAAAAGAAACCAGCTCCTACAGTTAAAGGGGAAAGTTGACTGTGAGAGCTTCTTAAAAGCTTGTAGTTGTGCCAAACTACTCCCCGTCTCCTCTGGAGGTCCTTAGATATAGAACTGGCCCAAGGTGGTCTTCTAGAACTATCAAAATTTGTCTGGACTGGAACAAACACAGTGAAGGCATCCATTAGAATCTCAGTAAACTTTGCATAACACTGTTCTACACTGTGATCACTAAATAAGGAATCCCTGTCAATACCAGACAAATAATATTGCAGCTGGGGAAAAATTGCAATGAAACCAGTCAAAACGATCAGGAGGGATAACAGAAGAGGTAGATGAATACGTTAGTGTAAAAGGAATACCTACATGGCCACAGCCTGGAGGTGGAGCAATATTGTCAATTCTAGATACACAATCATGCTCGGAAGTAAGAACCAAGTCAAGAGTGTATTGCTAATTAACAAGTATTATCAAATATATATCCTATAATATTTTATCTTATAAATTGGTTCATCTTAAAAAATCAAAGTTTTAACGCAAAAATTAAAAGGAATAGACTGAGGGAAATTTTCAGAGGAAAATGATTGGTTGCATTGACGCTCGACTTTTATTATGCCGCTCATGTCGGCTTGCACTCCATTTGTCCCGCTAGGCCGCTACCATCCTCCTCCCCGGATCATGTTCAGTTTATCCACTCGTTTTCTTTGCCATTCTTTGCCAATAATTCCCCTTAATTCATAACCAGTCCCCTGTAAACCACCTTTAAGACTGACACTCTTCCTCATCCCTCCTCCACACATCTACTAATATCTTACGTTCCTGCAAGATTCTTCAGACCCTATGCGGAAATTTACCCTTGAAACCATAAATACAGCGTAAATTAATCAACTCCACCCCAAAACTACAATTCACATACTCACTAGCAATACACAAACACAAATACCACAACAACAACCAATGAAATTAAAGGAAATGATAAAATGGCAATGAAACGTGGACTTAAAAAAAAAAATCCATTTCTCCAAAGTTTCCCTGGTTCACCTCTTATTTTCTTCCCTCACCTGCGTGCTTTCCTGGCTGTTGACGGTGATTTCCTCCATCCTGCGAGCGCCAGTAATACTCAACTACCACTACCACTCCCAATTACGTCTGTCACATCAAAATAAGGCAGAAAAATGGCAAAATATTTAACTTGTTTACTCCCACACGAACTGCTTCCACCTTGACCTCCTCTTCTCCTTCTTGCGGCAGGTTGTGGATTTTGTCTTTTTATCAGGGTAACAACTTCAATTTGTTTTATTTATTTGTATATGTATTTTTTTGTTAATGATGTTTTTTTAAGTAAAGGATATTTTCAATTTATTTATTGTATTTTTAAGTTTGGAATTCTCTCTCTATCTCTCTCTCTCTTTACATAAGTTTGTTCAATGTTTAGGGGAGGCTGGAATGACCATGGTACAATAACTCGTTATTGTACCATGGGAATGACCTGATCTCTGTAAGATAACATAACACAATATAAATAATAGGATAACAAAGGGCCACCAGGGCCCATCTAGGTTATCCTGTATCAGTCGCACAGCGACCTCGTCATCAGTACTTAAAAGATACACTTACAAGTACACAATATAATACTAATTCTAAATATTTGGCCCATTAACAGGGCTAAGTCCTGCAGTGAATTCCTCTACAATCTGTGATCCCCATACATGGGGATCATGTCTTGTTTAACTATAGTAAATTTCTTATAAAAACTATCATGCAGCGCTATACATAATTATAAATCTAATAAATTTAAGTGCTTATCTAATCTGTTTTTAAACATTGTCAAACTAGTGCTATTTACAACCCTCTCTGGGAATGCATTCCAGAAGTCTACCACCCTATGACTAAAGAAATATTTTCATATATCTAACCTGCAGCCTTACTTTCTAATCTTCCTGCCATGATTTCTAGTCCTACTTCCTTCCTCTAAGGTAAAGAAAAATCTCACATCTATGTAGTTTGTATCTAAGAACATTTTAAATAACTCTATCATATCCCCTCTTATACATTTCCTCTCAAATGAAAACATATTTAATTCCTTTAATCTATCTCTATACTCCAGGCGCTTTAATGCTGGTATCATCCTAGTTGCTCTTCTCTGAACTGCTTCTAACATGTTGATATCCTGTCTTTAATGGGGTGACCAGGCCTGTATGCAATACTCTAAATGGGGCCTAACATAGGAATTATATAAGCTACGCACCACTTCCTTACTTTTATAACTAACATTTCTATTTATAAAACCCAGGATCCTATTTGCCCCATTTCTTGCTTCTAAACATTGCTTTGAAAATTTCATAGTCCTGTCTATCACTACTCCTAAATCCTTTCCCTCCTCTACTGCCTCTAGTCAACATCCCTCCATCTCATGGCTAAAGTTTGTGTTGTCTTTACCTAAATGCATAACCTGACACTTTTTAGAATTAAACTCCATCTGCCACCTGTCTGCCCATGCTATCAGCCTGTCCAGGTCTCGTTGTATTCTGTAATTGTCCTTTTCACCCTGTACTGCACATGCTATCTTAGTATCATCTGCAAACTTTGATACTTTGCTACTAATTCTTATATCTAAATCGTTAATGTACACCAAGAAAAGAAGAGGTCCTAGCACTGATTCTTGGGGTACTCCACTAACCACTTCCTTCCACTCAGACATTGCCCCATTTAATACTACTCTCTGTTTCCTATCAGAAAGCCATTCACTAATCCAATCAACTAACCTACCCCCTATCCCATGTAGTCTCAATTTGTACACTAGCCTCCTATGCGGTACCTTATCAAATGCCTTGCTAAAATCTAGATATATAACATCTATGCTATTTCCATCATCTAACTCCTTGGTAATATATTCTAAAATATCGAGCAAATTTGTAAGACAGGACCTCCCTGATCTAAAGCCATGTTGGGTATCTCTAATTAATGTATTCTCATTTAAATGCTCCCAAATACTACCCTTAATGATTTTCTCTAGTATCTTACATACTATACTAGTTAAACTGATCGGTCTATAATTATTTGCATCATCCTTCCTACCTTTTTTAAATATTGGTGTAACATTAGCTAACTTACAGTCCTGAGGTATCTCAGCAAACCTAAGTGATCTTTCAAAGATTAACTTAAGTGCTTCAGAAATACTGTCTACACCCTCCCTAAGTACTCTGGCATGTAGCTCATCAGGACGACTAGCTTTCCTCTTGGTACTCTGGACTGACAAGTAGATCTAAGAAACAACTACAAATATGTCAAAACAAGATTATTAGATTTATTTTAGGCTTAGACCCCAGATCTCATATAGGACAAGCGGAGAGAAAACAAGTAAATACGCTTAGTGTTAAGAATAGGGTAAAAGAATTAAAATTAAGCCACGCACACAATATTCATAACAACAGAGGACCAACATATCTTGCAGAACACTTCCAAAGGAAAACAGATACCAATACAATTAGGACAAGAAATAATGATTTGAACTTTTGTATGTCAATCGCACAGGGTCCCTCAGCACATACATTCTATCACACAGCCATTAGAGACTGGAACTCATTACCAAAAAAACCTACAAATCATAAAATCCAAACACCTGTTCAAAGTAGCTCTCAGGAAATATTTACAGGATGAAGAAAGAGCTGCTGAATCAAATGACTATGTTTATTTTTAACCATGACTGTCTTAGAATGTAGATTTAGGCTTTACTGTTAATTTTATGGAAGAGTAGGTAAATAAGTCTTAGATTTAGTATTACTGTGTGCCATCTCTATATGTATAATGACTCCTGTGCTGTCTGCCCCATCTTGCTGGATAGAAAAAGGGACCCTACTGGAAATAAGTTGTTAAACTTTAGTTGGTCATCCTGGAGGAAATATCTATGTACATTCAGTGGTTTTATACTATGCCTGTAATGCACATGAAGAATCCAAATAAACTTACTTACTTACTTACTTAGTTCAAGAATAAATTTCCTAATAATTCCCGGTTTTATATCAATATTTTCTTAAGCTCTTAAACTACTCGTCGCACTGTTTGTAACAGGATTTCCTATTCTTTCCCTAGTAAATACTGAAGAAAATTGTTCATTCAGTAATTCTACTACGTCTTCATTTTGATCCACTACTACATCATCTTTTCTGAGTGGTCCAATCCTATCCTTATTTCTTTTATCACTGACCTTGTAATAACTATATAATTTTTTGGGATCTTTACTCCCAGCTCTAGCTAGTTTTATCTCTGCCTGCCTTTTACTTTTTTTTATAACCTTACTCAAATCATCCCTGACCTGTCTGTACCTAATCAAATCTACATCTTTCCCACTTTTCTGCAACTCTCTATATGCCCTCTTCTCCTCTCTGATCTGTCTACCTATCTCGTGAGTCCACCATAATGGCTTCCTGTTTCTCTGCCTTATATCTTTGTAAGGGATACACTGCATCACTATATTGTTGTCTACTCTTTACATCCATAAAATCATCTCTCTCTCTCTCTCTCTCTTTCTCTCAGGTAAAATTATACACTACTGATAATTTCTAAACTTTTATTAATCACAACTGTAATCTTGTGGTATCAAAACCTTCTGACAAGACAATAACAACAATCATACGCAAATTGGTCAACAGAAACATTAACTTTCATGACTGAGACCACATCCTTCAATATTTTAGCACCTCATTCTGTCTACATAAAAAAAAAAAAAAAAAAAAACACACAGGATATAAATGTCATTGGGGTTTCTATGGTTCTTCATTAGACTCTAACAAAAGTTCCTGGGATTTTTAATATAATTTTCATGACCCTAGTAATAGTTTAACAAGAATTATGTACTGTCTTAACACTAATGTAAATTGCAGTGGATTATCAAGGGAGTTTTCATGATTCTAGTGATAGCTGAACAAGGAGTCTTCATTATCAATTGCCATTAATGAAAGTTACTGGCATATTTATGGTACTAACTGACACAAACTCTTCATTGCCATTAAGAAGAAACAGCCTGGAGTATTCAACAAATAATCTTTATGGCCTTTAGGAATAGTGTTCATAAGAGAACAAAGCATCTTAGAGTACAGGAGCCAATAGACTTAATGAAATAGTCTACAGGCAACAAAATATCAATAACATTACATGACAGCAAATTTACAATACATAAGATTACATATTTTTAGATTGTTTTCCTTCATAAAATATATAATTCATTCAACATTTGATATTTATAACTTCCTTATGCTTATGAACAAAAACATAACTTACAATAAAAGACATTACTAGGATTATTACAATAAAATTCACATACTAATGGTCATAATACTCTGATAATTTCTTCAGGAACTGGCATTTCCATGAGCATTTTCTCTTTAAATATACATGTACTTTGCTACCCTTGGCCAGTCCTTTCTCATATAAAATAAAGTGCAACTAAACATAATAAATACAAAAAAGATACGTTTAAACATCAAAAATTAAAACCAAATTAAGAGAAACAGAAGACAGGAGATAAGAAAAAAAAAAAAAATTAAACATCACTAAAACAAAAAAAGATACATTGAAACATCACAAATTCAAACCAAAATTGAGAGAAACAGATGAAGACAGAGTTTCTTACACCAGTCCTGCACACAAACACAGGAGGTAGCACATGAGGATCCTAAGATCTGTCAGCCCAGGTGCCAAAAGTGACGCTGGGCTTGGGAGGAGGTGTGGAGGTTCTGGTGCCTGATGGGGAGGTGGAGGAGGATGTGGAAGGAAGGGTGAAGTGTACAAATCCATATGCCTCCTGTAACTGATCAATAAGTTCCTTCTTCTCTGCTGGGGGAAGGAAGGAGTGCAGAGCAGCTTGGAAATTCTGAGGGAGGGGAAAAGCATTATTATTCAGTACTTCTTGACTCATAACTGAAATTGTATAATAATGACATCAAACACAAGGAAAATATTCTCTGTTGTGGGGAGGAAGGAGTGCAGGACAGCTTGGAAGTCCTGAGGGAGGAAAAGGATTGCTATTCAGGACTTGACTCAGATGAAAATGTACAATAAAAATAACATCAAATATTAAGAAAGTTCTCTGATGTGAGAAGAAAGGACTGCAGGATGCTTTTGAAGGTTTGAAGGAGGAAGAGTATTGTTATTATCAGCAATAAAATGAAGTGCATGAAATTTCAAGGTAATGTAAGTATTAGAGAGGAAAGTTTGAAAGTAATATTACCTACAGTTGAGTGATAAACCTATTTGTATGTACAGTTAGTGGAAGTTTTCTCTCTTTTTCTCTCTCTGATTATTATACAATGAAGACTCAATACTTGAATGTCTTTGAAGTTGAACTTTTCGATACTTGAATGCAAAAGTCTGACTTTGTACACAAAAAATATCTGGTACGCGAACGTCTGCACACGTGGGTGTAAACAAAGGCCCCTGGCCTCTCCCTTCCCCCCCTCTGCCAGTTGTCCCACTGTGGTCATGAGAACAACAACATTCTCCTGTGTTATGTGTGTAGTTTTTCATCTAGAAACTTACAAAGGCACCAAAGAGGCTTATTAAAGGTGAAAATATCTGGTACTCAATTGTCTGCACACATGGTTGTACCTAAAGGCTCCTGGCTTCCCCCTCATCCCCTCTGCCAGTTTTCATTTAGAAACTTATAATGGCACTAAAGAGGCATATCAGTGGTGAAAATCTAGTGAGAATGAAGCCAGCTTTCCACTCGTTGGTTCACAGAAATACACCAAATGACAAGTTACCAGACATTTTCATGGACGGTAACTCATCCTCTGACGAATAACCTCCCTCATCCTTCCCACCTTTCTCCCATCCTCTTCTATGTTATCTTCACTTATGGTAAGTACAAATAAAAACTGTAGAAAAAATTTACATCAAAATTTTTGTAAACTTGAGGTTTTGCTATGGTTAGAATAAATTACCTGACTCATAGGTATCGGCAGTCACATTTTTGGTACAAGAACAGCCATTTGGAAAGAATCAAGTTTGAGTATTGAGTCTCCACTGTATAAATCTTACCTTACTGAGATAAATAAAAATAAATGTAGTGGTTAAGAAAGTTAAAGTTAAGTAGAAGGGAAGTGTGGACAGGAACAAGTAAACAAGGTAGTACTAGTGGTGACAGTTACTTACAGCACGGGTAAGGTGAGCCTCAGTGAATCCCCAGCGCATCAGCAGCTTGTATTCATCGCTGAGTCGAGTGTCTGTCACTGTTGGATCGTCTGTGTTGATGCCAAAACTCACCTCATCCTCAGTGAATCTGTAAACACAAAACATTATTCCTTAAAACCATGAAAAATATACAAAAAACTTCACTTTCCTTCCTATTCTTTATTAAAATCTATATATCAACCTTGAATTTTTTATTTTTTGTTCTATCCTGATTGATAAACCTGAGAATTTTGTTTATGGTACACCACTTTGTTATGTTTCCTTTACTTTTCACGTTTTAGAATGAAGAATACAAGACCAGTCCCACAAGAGTCTTAACCTGAGTATGGGGTGCCCTGATTACTAACATAGAAAAATTTGCTTATGTTACACCAGCCTTGTTATGTTTTCTTTACCTTCAGCATTCTAAAATGAACAATACGTACAAGATCAGTGCCCCAAAAGTCCTAACCTGAGTATGGGGTGTCTCTTGGAGGGCGAGGAGAGGGACTGCATGGAGCCTGTGAGGTAGGAAGAGTGCGGACATGTTTCAAAGTGAATGTTTTCCCGCAGACACATCTTGTATATCTCCTCATCCTCCAACACTCGGTAGCCATGACCTATTCTCTCTGCCCCGAACATCTCCACAGCCTGAGGTCAAGAAAAGGTAGGTTAAGGAATGAAATTAGTGGATAAACACTGTACACGAACACAATAAAAGAAAATGATGTGATAAGGAACAAGCATGAGGAAAGATAAAAGGAAATACAAATGAGCAGGTTTAGAAATAACATAAATCAGTAGAATGCATTACTTAAAAAATAATCTATGAATTATATCTAAAATCATGAGAAAAAAAAAATCTTCACAAGAGATGTAAATGAAGATCTAGAAATAAATGATGGATCAGTGGAATAAATTAATTATAAATATTGCACAGGTGAGAAAAAGGCACCATTGTTTTGGCCACCAACCGTTTTGACACAATCCGCTGGCCCTGCCTCGCCTGCATGGATGGTTCGGTGGATGCCTTTCTCCTTGGCTGCCTCAAACACTGCCATGTCTGGATCCCTCTTGGTGAATGACTCATCTGGGAACGTTACATAAGTTAATACCTTTCACTACTACCTAGACATGCTTCCTCACCTCTGACTGCTCAGTTGGTATGCTTCTCCTTAATGACCAGTCACTAGAAACATCCTTACTAATAACCAGTCCCTTCAAACATCCTTACTTGTTCTACAGCCACATCTGATCTTTAAACTAGGTAAAAATTGCAAAATCTATTCTTTTTCAGACACAGAATATAAGCATAGTGCCTTGAATGTCAGAACCAGGTGACTAACAAGCTATATGATCAACAAGGCCTCTATTACTCCAGTTAGTACAGTTTATGCCTGTATTCAGAAATGTCTTGCTTTCTCACCATGACAATTTTCCAAGGCCACAGAGTTGACTAGCCAAGTTCTCAACATTTTTCTCTTCTTAATAAACTGGAAATTTTGCCAATATATTGACAGAACCATAAAATACCTTTACAAACATGAGTATCTCCAACTAGACTTTGGAAAACAGTAATAGTGAAAGAGCAAACCATTTTAGAATATGAGCTTTACTTTCGCTACTGGATCCCTCGTCTCCCGCCAGGTCGATGCCCACAACGCCACGCTCCTTGTATTCCTCACACAGCCGCAGCACCTCCCACGACCATTCTGCAGAAAGGGAATACTTGCTTCATCTGCATCACTACAGCCCACCTATTCATGCTGCCTCAAACTACATTGTGACCACAAACACACACACACACACACACACACACACACACACACACACACACACACACATAAAGAAAGAAGAACCAGATATTGTATGCCTGGTGGAAACAAAGTTAAATGAGGCAATAAAAATAGACATAGATAAAAGGTATAATATATGGAGGAGAGACAGAGTGGGTAAAGGAGGAGGAGGAGTCATGATGATGTTAAGGAAGGAGATAGTGGTAAATCAAGTGGAGTTTGGGGAAGGAAAATCAGAAATACTGTATGTTAAGATGCATATTAACAAAAGGAGTTAACAATCATTGGAACATATGTGCCACCAAAACAAACTCATGGACTAACCAAGAATATAGAGACATGATAGATGACACAATAAGGAGTCTTACAAGAATCATTAAGGAAAGGAGAAAAGTGATATTGATAGGAGATTTCAACTGTAAGGAGGTAGACTGGGAAAATTATGAAAGTGGTATGGGGGAAGATGCCTGGGAGATAGATTCCTGAACCTAATGATAGATAATTTGATGGTCCAAAGAGTAAAGGAAAACACAAGATTCAGAGGAAACGATGAGCCGGCAAGATTAGACCTAGTTTTTACAAGGGATATACCAATTAACGATGATATAAGATACAAGTGCCCATTGGGAAAGAGTGACCATGTAATATTAGAGATGGATATAGAAGAAGGAAAGGAAGATAGAGATGAATCATACAAAGGAGACCGATTAAATTACAGAAAGGCTGATATTGAGAATCTCAAGAACTATTTTAAAACGTAAACTGGGAGGAGATGGAAAACTCATTAACGGTTCAAGAGAAATATAACTTATTTTTGGAAATATACAAAACTGGGGTCAGGAATATGTTCCAAAATATAGACCTAAAGAAGAAGGAAAGAAAGATTGGTTTAATGCAAGATGTGCTAGGGCAAAGGAGAAACGAGATGGAGCATGGAAAAGGTGGAGAAGAAACAGAAATCCAGAAAATAAGGAAAACTTCAAAACAGCAAGAAATGAATATGCTAAGGTGAGAAAGGAAGAAGAAAAGAACTATGAAAAGGACATTGTCGTAAGGAACAAAAAAATTGTTCTACAGATTCATAAATGGAAAAATAAGACAAAAAGAAACAATAGAAAGGTTAAAAGGAGAAATGGAATGGTGGAAGACCCAAAAGTATGGCAGAACTGTTAAATAGTAAATTTCATGAGGTCTTTACTAAGGAATCCAAATTTGAAAGACCACAGGGTAATAGAGACTGTCTATATGAAAGAGATTAAAGTAACCAAGCTTGAAATAAAAAGTTGATGACGGAATTGGATGAGGAAAAGGCAATGGGACCGGATGAAGTCTCAGGCAGAATACTGAAAGAATGTAGGGAAGAACTAGCAAGTCCAATATACAACATCATAAAATGCTCAATAGAAAATGGAACAGTGCCAGTGGAGTGGAAAAGAGCTGAGGTGGTTCCCATATATAAGAGCGGAAGGAAGGAAGAACCTTTAAATTACAGACCGGTATCACTAACTAGTGTAATATGCAAGATGTGTGAAAAAGTAATAAAGAAGCAATGGATCGAGTTTCTTGAAGACAACAAAATATTATCAAATAGCCAATTTGGTTTTAGAAAAGGTCGGTCATGTGTGACAAATTTATTGAGTTTCTACTCTAGAATAGTTGATAAAGTACAAGAGAGAGGGATGGGTTGACTGTATTTATTTAGATCTAAAAAAGGCTTTTGATAAAGTGCCACATGAAAGATTACTATGGAAGTTAGAGGAGAAGGGTGGCTTAAAAGGAAGCACATTGAGATGGATGAAGAATTACTTAAGGGGGAGAGAAATAAGGATGATAGTTAAAGATATGAAGTCCAAGTGGAGAACAGTAGACAGCGGAGTGCCACAGGGGTCAGTATTGGCACCAATACTTTTCTCGTATATATAAATGACATGCCAGAGGAGTGAACAGCTACATAAATCTGTTTGCGGACGATGCGAAACTGTGCAGAGTCATTAAACAAAAGAGGATTGTGAAATACTACAGGAAGACTTAAACAAGATCTGGAAATGGAGCAAAAAATGGGAGATGGAATTCAATGTGGACAAAAGCCATGTCATGGAAATGGGAAAAAGTGAAAGACGACCAGTGGGAATCTATAAGATGGGAGATGGAGTAGAACTAGAAAAAGTAAAAAGGAAAAGGACTTGGGAGTGACAATGGAAGAAAATAATCAACCGGTAAGCCATATTGATAGAATTTTCAGAGATGTATAATTTGCTAAGGAATATTGGAGTAGCATTTCACTATATGGACAAGGAAATGATGAAGAAATTGATAAGTACTAAAATAAGACCTAGATTGGAATATGCAGGAGTTGTGTGGACTCCCCATAAAAGAAACACATAAGAAAATTAGAGACTACAAAAATGGCTACAAGAATGGTTCCAGAATTTAAAGGGATGGCATATGAGGAGAGACTAAAGGCAATGGATCTACCAACCTTGGAGCAGAGAAGAGAGAGGGATCTGATACAAGTTTATAAATTGATTAACGGAATGGATGAAGTGGATAATGAGAAACTGATCCTGAGAGAAGAATATGACTTTAGAAGCACAAGATCGCATAGTAAGAAACTAAGGAAGGGACGATGTCTGAGAGATGTTAAAAATTTAGTTTCCGCAAAGATGTGTTGAGACTTGGAACAGTTTGAGTGAGGAAGTGGTATCAGCAAAGAGTGTACATAGTTTTAAAGAAAAATTGGATAAGTGTAGATATGGAGACGGGACCACACGAGCATAAAGCCCAGGCCCTGTAAAACTACAACTAAGTAAATACACACACACACACACACGAACTATAATGATGGGAGATTTTAATTGTAAAGAGGTGTGTTGGGAGGACTGGTCAATGGAAGGATCAGAGACAACATGGGGAAATACACTATTGACACTGGCAATGGAAAATGTGTTAACTCAGTGGGTCAAAGAAGATACTAGGTTTGGAGGAGAGGGAGCATCGTCAAGACTGGACTTGGTCTTTAGTACAGAGCCAATGGTCATTGAGGAGATGAGGGTGGAGTGCCCTTTAGCAAAGAGTGATCATGCAGTTTTGGAGTTCAAGGTGATAGACGAAGAGAAATCTAGAAGAAATGAAGAATATAAAGTGGGAAGATGGAATTATGCCAAGACAGATTTTGGAAACCTAAAGAAATTCTTTCAAGAGACAAATTGGATGAAATTCAAGAGTGCTAAGGAGCAAATGAAAAGTGGAAGGAATTTATAAAAATATACAAAGAAGGTGAGAAAAATTTGTACCAATAAGACAACATAGAGAAGTTGGAAAGCAGGACTGGTTTAACGATAGATGTGAAAAGGCTAGAACAAGAAAAGAGGATGCATGGAAGAGGTGGAGAAGGAAAAGACGGATTAAGCAGTGGGAAAGTTACAAAAGAGCAAGAAATGAATATGTGTTGATTAGAAGAGAAGAAAGAAAGAAACAAGAAAAGGATATAATTGATAAATGTAAAGACCAACCAAGGCTTTTTTACAGACATGTGAACAACAACATCAAAAATAGAGAAAGTATTGAAAGTTTAGAAGTAAATGGAGTATACAGTGAAGATCCCAGGGAAATGGCAGAGGCTATGAATGGATGCTTTCGGAAGGTATTCACAAAGGAGACTGCTTTTGACAAACCACTGGTAATGGAACAGAAAGGGATTATGAAGGAGTTTCAAGTAACGGTGGAGGAGATCAAGAACATGATGGGGAGTTTAGAAGTGAGAAAAGCTGTGGGACCTGATGGGGTATCAGGATGGATTTTAAGAGAATGCAGGGAGCAATTGGCAGAAAAAGTTTGTGAAGTAATTGATGCCTCATTAAGGGAAGGCGTAGTGCCCCAAGACTGGAAAAGAGCTAACATTGTCCCAATCTATAAATCAGGTAACAAGAGAGACCCATTGAACTATAGACCAGTGTCACTTACAAGTGTGGTAGCTAAGATGTGTGAGAGGGTGGTGAAGACTAGATGGACAGACTTCTTGGAGAAAAATGACATACTTTGTGAGTGTCAATTTGGTTTTAGGAAAGGGCGTTCATGCACGACAAACCTGATATGTTACTATTCGAGGGTGATAGATGTAATACAGGAAAGAGATGGTTGGGCTGATGGAATATATCTGGATTTAAAAAAGGCCTTTGATAAGGTACCACACCAGAGACTGATCTGGAAACTTGAAATGGTAGGAGGAGTGCATGGCAGTTTACTAAAATGGATGGAAGACTTTTGGTAGGAAGAGAAATGAGAACAATAATTAAGGACAGACCATCAGAATGGGGATTGGTGGAGAGTGGAGTTCCACAGGGATCAGTGTTGGCACCAGTAATGTTCGCAGTCTACATAAATGACATGGTGGATGGGGTGTCCAGTTATGTGAGCCTATTTGCAGACGATGCAAAATTGTTAAGAAAAGTGAGATGTGACAAAGATTGCGAACTACTCCAGGAAGACTTGGACAGAATATGGAAATGGAGCTGTACATGGCAAATGGAGTTCAACACGACAAAATGCAAGAAAATAGAGTTTGGCAAGAGTGAAAGAAGAATCAGGAGTATGTACAAGATAGGAAATGAAGACATAAAACCAGTCATGAAGAAAAAGACCTTGGGGTGACAATTACCAATGACCTATCGCCAGAGAGACATATAAACAAAATAATTGGAGAAGTATTGAACTTATTGAGGAACATAAGAGTGGCGTTCAGATATCTAGATGAAGAAATGATGAAGAAAATAATTACTGCAATGATAAGACCGAGGCTTGAATATGCAACAATACAGTGGGCTGAACTTAAAGAAACACATAAGGAAACTAGAGAAAGTACAGAGGGCTGCAACGAAAATGGTGCCTGACTTAAGAGATTTGACTTATGAAGACAGACTGAAAAGAATGCAACTTCCAACCCTGGAAAACAGAAGAGAAAGGGGAGACCTGATAGCAATATACAGAGTGATGATTGGCATGGAAAAAATGGATAGGAAGATCTGTGTATGTGGAATGGAAGAATGTCGAGAGGGCATGGGAAAAACTAAAATGGCCACTTATAGGAGAGATGTGAAAAATATAGCTTCCCTCATAGAAGGGTGGAAGCATGGAATAGTTTAGACGTGGAAGTGGTCAACGCAAGGAATATTCATGATTTTAAGAAAAAGCTGGACATTAATAGATATGGAGACGGGACAACACGAGCATAGCTCTTTTCCCGTATGTTACAATTAGGTAAATACAATTAGGTAAATACACACACACATACATAAACATGTAATTTGCTAAGGAATATTGGATTAGCATTTCACTATATGGACAATGAAATGATAAAAAAATTGATAAGTACTATAATAAAACCCAGATTGGAATATGCAGGAGTTGTGTGGACTCTCATAAAAAAGGAACACATAAGGAAGTTGGAGAGACTACAAAAAATAGCTACAAGAATGGTTCCAGAATTTGAAGGGATAACATATGAGGAGAGACTAAAGGCTATGGATCTACCAACCCTGGAACAGAGAAGAGAGGGATCTGATACAAGTTTATAAATTGATTAACAGAATGGATCAAGTGGATAATGAGAAACTGATCCTGAGAGAAGAATATGACATTCAAAGCACAAGATTGCATAGTAAAAAACTGAGGAAGGCAAGATGTCTGAGAGATGTTAAAAATACAGTTTCCTGCAAAGATGTGTTGAGACTTGGAACAGTTTGAGTGAGGAAGTGGTGTCAGCAACAAGTGTGCATAGTTTTAAAGAAAAATTGGATAAATGTACATATGGAGATGGGGCCACATGAGCATAAAGCCCAGGCCCTGTAAAACTACAAGTAAGTAAATACAACTAGGTAAATACACACACACACACACACACACACACACACACACACACACACACACACACACACACACACACACACACACACACACACGATATTAAAAACTACCGACCTATCTCTATGCTTCCAGCCTTCAGCAAAATTTTCGAAAAAAACTAACCTATCTCTGTGCTTCCAGCCTTCAGCAAAATTTTCGAAAAAATAATCTGTTAGACTAATAAATTATCTAGAAACTAACAGTCTCTTAACAGAAAACTAACAAGGCTTCAGAGCTCATCATGACTGAATCTGCAATATTCAACTTGTTAACAACGTGTATTCAAGTTTAGAAGAAAAATGATGATTGGTGATTTCTAGACCTATCAAAAGCTTTTGATATGTTGGATCATAAAATTTTATTGAGAAATTAGAACATTTAGGAATTAGAGGTTTGACTAAAGTTACAAAAGATCTTGATTGTAGAAAACAGGCAGATATTGAATAAAATTATTCCCCAATGAAGTCCATATATAAAGGAGTACCACAGGGATATTAGGATACTCTTTGGTCTATATAAATGATATAGAATGAGTACAAAATTAAAGTTTGTTATATATGCTGATGATACAACTCTTATTAAAAGATAAAACATAGATTCTCTGAACTAGATAATATTTGAATTAAATAAAGTAAACTTATGGAAGATCTAATAAGAAAACTTAACATCTCAAAAATCATTCTATACTTTTTCAAAATAGGTCAGAAAAAATCATATGAATCCAGTGTTATTAGATGGTGAAATTATAAAACAAGTTAATTTTACAAAATTTCTTGAAATCATTATTGATGAAAAATTAAACTGGAAACATCATATTGATCAAATTTGTTTAAAAATTTTTAAGATGACTGGAATATTGATAGAATTTGAATAATTTAACAATTGAGGCTATGATCAGATATATCATACTTTGTGATCCACAATATAATGGTGTCTATATGGGCATGTACTTGGATAAATAGAATAGAATAGCTCAAAACAAAAGAGAGTACAAAGAAATGAAGATGATGAAGAGACTGATGAAGTTTTCTGACATTCATAAGATTTCACATTATCATTAATATTTAAAACTAGAGAACATAATAATTCAATATTTAAGTTAAATGAGAATTTAAGAAATACCAGAAGTAACCATATTAATTTAATTTGAGCATTCAGAACAACATTATTCAAAAACAGTGTAGAGAGCTTTGGAGATTAAATAGCCTCCCTCAGGATAAAAAGAACCACAATCAATATCCATAAATATAAGAAAGAAATAAAATCTTATGCTGTCTCAACAATAAATCCTACTTATGCAAATTTCCATAAATATGTACTCAACAGTATAACTGTCAATAATTTGTTCTCACATTTCTAACAAGGTAATAGTTAGAACGTCCGTTAAGGAGCTGCAGCTCAACGGACCATAGCTAATGTAAATCAAAACTATGTATGTATCATGTCATGACTGTACTGTATATTAGCAATAAAATTTAAACTTACTTACTTACACACACACACACACACACACACACACACACACACACAAAGGAATATAAGTGTGGTATATGTGATTGTCTCACAACACACACAACAAATATTTCACACTGTACTACGTTTTGTACCGTAATAACAGAAGAGCCACTTAGCAGGCACCTTTGTAAGGAACTTGGAGTGTGAAATAAACATGTAGACCAAGTTTTACAGGTCTCCATTCTTACCATACTTTAATATATAGATGACTACTCTGCCATCCAGAATACATTACAATAAGGGAAAGTGAAAGAAGACTCATCCTCTCATCACTCACTTCTACACACACTATCACTATAAGAACACAGAGATGTTTCTAATCTTCACAATTCAGACCATATGGATGATTCTGTTTCTTACTGCCATGAAGAAACAACAAATAAGGAAGAATATGAGAGAGAGTAATGGTAAGAACTAATACAGGTGAAAGACATGTATTAATAGAAAACACATGAGTACTAAAATGGTTCACTCTTCCAACAACAGCAGACTCACCCGAATGCCCTCGAATGCAACACAGAATCACCCGGACCTTTGTGCCAAATTGCTGTTCCCCATGAGACAATCCCTTCAGCACCGCATCCAGAATGTCATCCACCACCATCTCTGTTGAGGAAAATGATACTTATTCATTCCTCTAAGGTGTGAAGTGTTATAGAGATAGACAGATGGAAGGATAGATAAATGAAATGATAAATCAGTAATTACCTAGACAGACAGAAAGATTGGTAGATATAGACAGAGACATGTTTTTCCTCATTCACTCATTTATCTACATTCAATCAAGAGGTGTTATCAACATACTTAATATTTTAATCAAAACCAGACATCAGTTCCTCACCCTTCACTCCATTGACAGAGCCATTGACGTGATTGACAGACACACACACACACACGCTCTCCGTGGAGAGTGGACGTGCCTCCTGCTCAGAGTGGCATCTAACTAACACTCCACACGCTAAGCAATGTGCTTGAGTGAGAATCGTTATTGGTATTGAGGGGCAACCAGAGCGAGTGAACGAGTGTACAGAGTGAACGTAGCCTGGTGGCGTGTACATAAGAGTGATCGGAGGTGTGAGAACCTCCACACTCCAAACGACAGAGCGGGAACCACACAAAGGCCAGCCATAGCAGCCGCCAACGCATCCCACCACACACACGTAGCTACCAGGCCTGGCCCCCAGTGACCACACACCCACATGCTCCCAGGAAGAGTAAAAAAATGGATAGACCGGTAAGAAATAAATTACCAAATTCAAAATATGTTGATGAGGCCCAGGGAGCAAAGCCGAAAGTGGCCAGTCAAAGCATGAGTCCATCTTCAACAGGGCAACAATGCAAGGTAGATTGGTAATGTTGGAGAAGAGATTTGAGGAGTTGGTGAAGGAATTAAAAGTTCAGAGGAGTGAGGAGGAGCAGGATAGAGAATTCGCAAGGCTTTGAAGGAAAGAGTTAAGAGACTGGAGGAAAATGAAAACGATTGGTGGATGAGAATGCACACTTGAGAGTGGAGGTTGAAAAATACAAGAGACGGTTGGAGGAGAAAATGGAGAGAGTAGTAAAGGAGAAAGATGACTTTAAGGAAATGATTAGTGAGCAGAATGAAAGGTTTGAAAGGGAATGGGAACTGAAGAAAACACAATGGACTGAGTCGAGGGAAGCAGAGATGGTTGGATTACAAGAAATAATTAAAGATCAGTTGAAGGAAGACAAAAAGAAAGGTCCAAGGAACTGGTTAATGTAATGAAGAATAAGGAAACATTGATAAGAGAAATAGCAGAAAAGAAGAAGAGTGTGTTAATATTTGGGATGAAAGAACAAAATATAACATATAAGCCTAAGAGAATTAAGGAAGAATTAAAACGGTAAGAGATCTGTTCAAAAATCTAAATGATGATGAAAAAAGACCTACAAGAAGAAGTGGAAGAGATCCATAGACTGGGTCCGTATAAGGAGGAGTGAGCAGACCGATTAAAGTAGTACTGAAGTCACAACAATCTGGAGGATATCCTATATAGAACATCAAAGTTAAGAGAGATAGAAGGTTGTAAAGAGGTGTTTGTGAGAAAGAATAGAAATGAGGAAGAGAGGAGAAGATATAAGGAATTGGTGGAAGAGGCGAGAAGGAAAAATGATGAGCGGTCTGAGGAGGAAAGAGAAAAGTTTTTGGAGAGTTATAGGAGAGAGAGTCAGAAAGTGGTATGTGGAAAGAAGGAATGCGGAGGAACCCCTAGAGGGAGCAGTGGGTGGACCGTAATGTATACTAATATAGATGGGATACTGTCAAGTAGATTGGAATTGCAAGACTATATGATGGTGGAGAAGCCTGATATAGTGTGTTTGACTGAGACAAAATTGCATGAAAAACAAAGATAAATTTGGATAATAAATATAATATATGGAGAAAGGATAGAGAGTAAAGGTGGAGGAGGAGTTATGATTATGACGAAGAAATAAATAAATGTGGATAAGGTTTGGTATGGGAAGAACAACGCAGAAGTGATAAGCATAAGGATAAAAAGTGATGGAAAAGAATTAATAATCATGGTGACCTATGTACCTCCTAAAACAAATTCTTGGACATTAAGGAATACGACAATATGATCAAGGATACTTTACAGAGTTTGGAAAGTGTATTATCTGGAAAAAGAAAGGTGATACTAGTAGGAGATTTTAATTGTAAGGAGGTGGATTGGGAAAATCTAGTAAGTGGTGTTGGAGAGGAAGCATGGGAGAGAGATTTCTTAATCTAATGATGGAAAATATGATGGAACAGAGGGTGAAGGAAAATACTAGATATAGAGGAGATGATGAACCGGCTAGACTGGATTTGGTGTTAACAAGAGAAGTGTACCTATGTGGAGATATACAATACAAATGTCCTTTGGGAAAGAGTGATCATGTGGTTATGGAAATGCAGATAGCAACAACACAGCGAAGGAAAGATGAGACATACAGGAGTGGTAGATTGAATTATAGAAAGATGGACACAGAAAGTTTGAAAAATTATTTCAGAAAATTAGATTGGGAGGAGATGTTACAAATCAGAGAAGTGCAAAAAAATATGAGATTTTTATGAAATATTATAAAGAAGGAGTTATGAAATTTGTACCAAAGTATAAACCGAGAGAGGAAGGAAGAAAGGATTGGTTTAATGCAACTTGTGTTAAGGCTAAGGAAAAGAGAGATGTGGCTTGGAAAAGATGGAAAAGAGCAGGAATATACTAAATAAGGAGAATTATAGAGTGGCGAGAAATGAGTATGTGAGGGTAAGGAGGAGGAAGAAAGAAAATTTGAAAAAGATATTGTAGACAAGAGTAAGGAACATCCAAAATTGTTTTACAGGTTCATAAATGGTAAACTTAAAAGAGAGAGTCCATTGAAAGATTAAAAGGAGAGCAAGGGATAGTAGATGACCCTAAGAATATAGCGGAATTGCTAAATAATAGGTTTCAGCAAGTATTTACTAAAGAAACAATGTTTGTAAAGCCTCAGAATGTACAAGGAAATGTGCACATGGATGACATTAAGATACCTAAAAGGAGTTATATAAAATGTTGGAGGAACTTAAAGATGATAAAGCGATGGGACCAGATGAAGTTTCAGGAAAATTATTGAAGGAGTGTAGAGAAGAATTGATTGATCCATTATATGATATTATAAGGTGTTCATTAGAAACAGGGAAGTACCAGTAGAGTGGAAAAGAGCTGAAGTGGTGCCCATTTATAAGGGAGGCAGTAAGGAAGAGCCTCTTAACTATAGACCTGTGTCTCTAACAAGTGTGGTCGGTAAGATTTGTGAGAGGGTGATAAAGAAATATTGGATACGGTTCCTGGAGGATCATAAGTTATTATCGGATCATCAATTTGGCTTTAGGAAAGGGAGGTCATGTGTAACAAATCTACTGAGCTTTTATTCAAGAGTGGTTGACAAAATACAGAGAGAGAGGGATGGATGGACTGTGTATATTTGGATTTAAAGAAAGCTTTTGACAAGGTACCTCACATGAGACTGTTATGGAAATTAGAGATTTATGGAGGACTGAAAGGAAAAGTGTTAAAGTGGATGGAAAACTACTTGAGATGGAGGGAGATGAGAACGGTAATAAGGGATGCAAAGTCGGACTGGTTGGTGGTGGAGAGTGGAGTCCCACAAGGCTCAGTGCTGGCACCAATACTTTTCCTTGTATATATTAATGACATGCCAGAGGGAGTAAACAGTTATATTAATTTGTTTGCGGATGATGCGAAGTTGTGTAGGTGTGTGAAGAGTGAAGAAGATTGTGAAATTTTACAGGCAGATCTGGATAAGATTTGGGAGTGGAGCAAGAGGTGGCAAATGGAATTTAATCTGAGCAAAAGTCATGTGATGGAGATGGGAAGAGTGGAAGACGGCCAAGAGGGTCATATAAGATGGGTGAAGAAGTAGTGTTGAAAAAGGTGGAAAAGGAAAAGGATTTGGGAGTGATAATACAAGACCATGGGCAGTTTGAGGCTCATATTGATAAGATGTTTGGAGAAACGTATAATTTGATAAAAATATTGGATTAGCCTTCCATTATATGGATAAAGATATGATGAAGAAATTAATTAGTACGGTAATTAGACCAAGATTGGAATATGCTGGAGTGGTTTGGTCCCCTTATAAAAAGAAGCATATAAGGAAGTTGGAGAGATTGCAGAGAATGGCAACAAAAATGGTTCCGGAATTGGCAGAAATGACCTATGAGGAGAGATTAAAAGAAATGAATTTGCTTACCTTGGAACAAAGAAGAGAAAGAGGAGATTTAATACAGGTTTATAAACTGTTGAACGGACTGGATGAAGTGGATAATGAGCAAATGATGTTGAGAGAGGAAAACTTAAATAGAACTACAAGATCGCATAGTAAAAAGATAGCCAAGGAATATGCTTGAAGGATGTGAAGAAATATAGTTTCCCACAAAGATGTGTGGAGGTGTGGAATGGTTTGAGTGAGGAGGTGGTGTCAGCGAGGAGTGTGCATAGTTTTAAAGGAAAGTTGGATGTGTGTAGATATGGAGACGGGCCACACGAGTATGATACCCAGGCCCTGTAAAATTACAACTAGGTGAATACAACTAGGTGAATACACACACACACACACACACACACACACACACACACACATATATATATATATATATATATATATATATATATATATATATATATATATATATATATATATATATATATATATATATATATATATATATATATATATATATATATATATATATATATATATATATATATATATATATATATATATATATATATATATATATATATATATATATATATATATATATATATATATATATATATATATATATATATATATATATATATATATATATATATATATATATATATATATATATATATATATATATATATATATATATATATATATATATATATATATATATATATATATATATATATATATATATATATATATATATATATATATATATATATATATATATATATATATATATATATATATATATATATATATATATATATATATATATATATATATATATACAGTATATACAGTATATATATATATATATATATATATATATATATATATATATATATATATATATATATATATATATATATACATACATACATATATAAAAAGCTAGATTTTAAATTCTTCTGAAAGAAATGCATCATAATTCTTATATCAAAATACAATAACTAAACCCCAACATTTTTTTCTATCCTTGAACTAAAACTTTATAGCACTTTATGGACTCACACAATGGCCGGCAGGAAGATACCGAACGCCTGAAGAAAGTGGGCGAGGTCCTTGGGCTCCTGCACCTTCACCGCCTCCTTCAGGTCTGCCAGTGAGCCATTCCCAGGCAGAGGAAGGCCCTTCTGCCTGAAACAGTATGCAGGGTTAAGTGTTTTCAGAGGTGTCTTTTTCTTGTATAAAAATACCAGTTGTATTAGCATGTATCTTTTATGTTAATGTTAAATTGTTGCTAAACTCACACCAAAATAATAAATAAATATCTATGAAAAGCTTATTAACTTCTACAGCTTGGTCCATGTAAAGGAATACACAAGGTCGTTTAGAAGTACGGAAAAAAAAAAAAAAAAGAATTTAGTCAACTTAACGTTGAGGAAATTTCATGTTCTTTAAATCTATTGTCTTTATGAATAATGATGATAGCTTTTGCCAGCAGCCAGCCAGCCAACCACCCAGAGAGAGAGAGAGAGAGAGAGAGAGAGAGAGAGAGAGAGAGAGAGAGAGAGAGAGTCTTAAGATAGTATAGTTAATGGTGTATTTCAAGGAATGACTAACCTCGTCCTTGGGCTGAAAAAAAAAAAAAATGAGAGGAGGATGAGAAGTTTGGTGGTAGAGGAGGAGGTGGAAGAAAAACATCCGTGCAACCAAAAGGAGAAAGAAATTAAAGGATGAAAAACAAAAAGAAGAAAGAAAAAAAAATGAAATATGAGAGAGAGAGAGAGAGAGAGAGAGAGAGAGAGAGAGGCGTATACGATGCAGGCGTCGCACCACCACCACCACCACCGCAAGTAGCGAGTTGGCGGATGGTGGACACGTGTGACTGTGTGAGGCGAAGAGTGACCGGGTGCACGCGCGATGCTTTTGGCTCGTCCCCTAAGAGACAACGGCAACACCAGCCTAATATTCTATCCCACCGGCTGGCATTGGCACAAAACTGCTCCCCCTCACACACGACTATCCCCTCATGCACTAACAAATAACCGTTCACATCACAAAGACCTCGGCAGAGAAAATTAAGCGTCACACACACAGACTCTCAGACACTCACACACGTATAAGTTAGTCACGTAGCCAAATTCTTAACCTCAATTAGAATATTTTACGCGTTTTTGCCCGTATTCAGCGAAAGACTGCGAACACAAAGCTGCGTCTCTCACAAGATTTGTTTCTCGTATTATTATTTTTTTATTTTTTTTTAAAGTTTAAACAGGGATAACAACACGTACGTAAAAAAAAAAAATATGATTCGTGAAACTTAATACTATTGTTCTAAATGTTCCGTGAAAGTCAATATACTCGTGATCAACTGGTACTTTTATATTGTATCTATTTGTTATTTTTTGTGGTTTAAATGCTAAGGTAACAGCACCTCTATAGGGAATATTGTCTTAATTAAATGCCCACTGAAAACATACACTCGTGATCAGCTTATGTATTTGTTTCTTGCGTTTATATTTTCAGTTTATGGTTTAAATGTAAGGATAACAACGAGAGAGAGAGAGAGAGAGAGAGAGAGAGAGAGAGAGAGAGAGAGTAATGGCTGTCTCAAAATAATGAAGTAGCCAGTGAAAGCAAATGCACTCACGATCTGCTAGTCATCTTCACTTCACAATCACTTTCACTTATTGCAACGTTTGCCCTTGATTTGGTGTTATCTGCTGTCATTATAAAATCTGAGACATTCCTAGGATTAATATAAACGTAAAATAGAGAGCATGGTGATTTGACTACTAAACTGTACTACACTGCCTTTTTACAGGAAACTATTGTACGGCAGTGAAATATAGATAGTACGGTAGTGAAATATAGGACAGGAAACATCTCTGCACGGTGAAAATTAATAGGCTACGTAACGTACATGAGGTGAGGCAGTATTATAAGCTGTACATTCATCTCATTCTTCAATCAATCCTGAATCTCTTATGCGTAGCAAACTAGTAACACGATATGGGGTATAGTATTCTCTTTTCGTGACTGGGAGTCTTAATTAATTTTCAGGATGTGTAATCATGTTTTTCGTTTTATTTTCGTGTATCATTTGCTATTTCGTTTCCATAGGATACTCTTTCCGAAGACTAACAGTCATCTTTCATTCCCAGAGAGAGAGAGAGAGAGAGAGAGAGACTGAAAAACAATGACGCGGTAGTTTTTCATGACCACACAACCGCACTTCCCTCACACTGACGCGTCGCCATAGAGTAAACAGCAACACAACCATCACCCATTTGACACCACAAATATAACCCGATAACAGCTGATAACACACATATAACCGCTTTTAAAATGTAATATTAAGTTGCATATGCATTACTTAATACTGTTTTGCTTGTGAGGACAGCAGTTAATGGTGATGTTGACGGGAAAACTGCAATTACTTTGTGTTACTCACCGCATAACCTCCCAGATGGTTTCATGTCTTATGGCGCCGTCAAGGTGAACGTGCAACTCCACCTGAGGAAGGAAGATAGGATATAATAGAAAACTCAACTTTTTTATTGCTAAGTCGTAACTCAAGAACAAATAAGAATGGGAGATGGAAGAAGTGAAGAATACGAATAGAAGGATCGTGCAGCATAGAAACACGACAGCTATAATACATGATTGGTTATTCTATTGATGTCGTAACCCACGAAACACCAAGAAGAGATGGAAGATAAAAGGAAGAACATTAGAAAAGAATGGGAGAAGGAAGAAACGAAGGAGGAACTAACATCAGAGCAGATCAGATATACTATAAGATTCAACTCTTAGACAACCAAAGCATTAAGAAAAAAAAATCTTAATGTTTCAAAAGATATACGTACAACACATTGATTTTGAAGAAGACAAGAAAGCAAGGAGTCAAAGAAAGACAGAGACCACACATTTGATGAAAATAATAATAATAATAATAATAATTCACATCACGGTAAGTATATTCAGCGGTTCACATGTGCTAGATAAGGCTGGCCCAATGGTTAGGGAGGCCACGCCGGGTTGCTATGGTGAGTGGTAAGTGGCTGGGCAAGATAGGGTTAGGTAAGGCTGGCACCTGACAGGAACCACCCACCAAAGTACTCCATTAAGTCACAACACGTCTTTAATTGTCCCACACGGCAGACGATGACCTCAACAGCTTCTCTTGAGTTCCTCTTGCTCGTTCCTCTCACTCGCCTCGACCAGCATTCCTTCCCAGTTCATCTTACAGAATGCTTGCTACCTTATTTTTCCTACTTTCACTCAATTCTTTCTTATCCTTCACTTTGTTTTCCTATCTTCAATTCAAAAGTAGTAAAGAGCTTCATAATGTTTAAAGATAGTATATAGATCTTAATGGAAGCTAAAATAAATAAGAGACATACACTCTTAAGATGAATAGAAAATAACACAAAAGATTAAAAAGAAAAAGAAAAACTTAATATTTCTATCTCAACGACAATTTTTCTAATCTCGTAAATTTACTGACCTTGCATCTTCTATATATTCCTAAGGTCTTTTCGAATCCTTTCTGCCACTCATGACAAAATATTGATACACTGCCTTGCTACCATAGTGAGGGCTGCCAGAACAAACAAACACGCACCTCAGGAAGGGAGGAGGCAAGGGAAAGGGTAAGGAGGAGCCGGGAAGCAACAAGACAGCCATTAACAATTTCTGAGACACCCACGCGGGCTTAGAATGACTCGCCACTTCTCTCTCTCTCTCTCTCTCTCTCTCTCTTTGAAACCTTCCTCTTCTCTCTCTTTCTCTCCCTTCGTTGATCAGGAGAGAGAGAGAGAGAGAGAGAGAGAGAGAGAGAGAGAGAGAGAGAGAGAGAGAGAACAACAGACTATAGTTTGTGCTTATATTTATACATGTGACAGTTCCTGCAGATTTTTGGAGGCTGTGATAGTGACAGAACCCTAAACTTACGCTAACCTATTATATTGAGGTTTACTTATGGCATATTTTCAGGGCCTTCGTCTGGGAATACCTTAGGAGCGAGGTCATCCCTAAAATGCCATGTCCGTGGAACAGGTTAGGGAGGAGAGCGGGGAGTGGAGAGGGAAGGATGGAGGGAGTGGCCTGTCAGTGTGTGTGTGTGTGTGTGTGTGTGTGTAAAGGTTAGGAATACTGTAGGGACCTTGAAGCAAGTTCGTGTGGGAGTAAATGATGATGATGATGATAATACTAATAATAATAATAATAGAGATAATGAATTGTATAAAAAGAAAACGCATTAGTGAAGGAAGCTGGCGTATAAAATTTTGAAGTACGGTTTGCTGAGGAGACTAATCAAAAAGAAAAAAAAAAAAAGAGGTTTAGGAGTACAAAAAGCTGAAAGACGTTGTTGGATGCTAAACTCCTATTAAAAGAATATAGAAAACGAAACTTGAAGAGTAAGAGAATGAAGATAAAAAAAAAAAAAAAGTAAGGATGCAGTCCAACTCGTCTCTAAAGAAAGAAAGAAAAAAAAAGGAAGAAAAAAATACGCATTCTATCTAAAATAAAAATAGAAACTGAAAGCGAAAACCACATTTTGTTGACCGGATGCAATATTTATTTAACACTATTTATTGGAAACTCGACTAATTATCTCTGTTGCAATATGAAATGGTCACCAGTGTTAGAGAAGGGCAAACAAATACAGCGCTTTTCTTTATAAATATACGTGTGACAACAGTGTTATTGTGTTCATGAGGTTATGCTTGCTTATCGACATCAGGAAGTTACATCATAGATAATAATGACAAAAACAAGGCAGGCTCAGCAGCAGGTGGTTTGATAAATAGGTTTCTTTACGCTTAACTTTCACGTTACATCAATGGAAAGTGTTGCTAGACTTCTATTTCCCAAGAATTGTATGGGTCATTTCATTATACACGAATTATACGTCAATATCCTTCCATCAATGAGAAAATCATCATGGTTATAGTTACGAATATATGTTTAACTCTTTTACTACTGGGATGCATTTTTATCTCGAGTTTCGGGTGGGATTAGACGATTCTATTTGCATTAAGAAGCGTCTATGGAGGTCAGAAGATTAATGACCAGAGTCTTCACTATTCTAATCCTCCATATAAGTTTTTGAAGCTGTATAAAATTACCAAATAGTAAGCAGAATAAATAGGAAAACGCGTCACGGTACTTAAGGGGTTAATCTATTGTTTGTGTTATCTGCTGTACTATTTCAGTTTGCATGGCAACATCACAATTTATGTCTGTGTATTATGTAACTGCAGTAACTCCAACACACACACACACACACACACACACACACACACACACACACACACACACAGTTCTCAATATCAGTTAATCTCAATAAACATGAATTCCTCTTAATATTCTAGCTTAACATTATTCATCTCCAAAGTCAGACTACTTCGGTTAAATTTGTTTATCATCATTAATAAGCTATTATCTATTAGGCTTAGGTAATATATCATACACAAACATCATTCAGTCCTGATTAATTATCTGTATAGCAACTGTTCACGTAGCACACACACACACACACACACACACACACACACACACAGTCCAAACCTTGTAAGACGCTTTCTAAACACACACACACACACACACACACACACACACACAGTAGCTCGAGGCAAGAATATCACGGTGAAAACACTAAGAGAAACCTTATTTCAAATCATACGAGTCATTGAAATTCCTCACTTCCTTTGACTCACCACTACTACCACCGCCACTACCCGCATACCAGCCTCCACCACCACCAGTACCCACCACCATTACCAGCCTGCCCATCTGCCTCTTGTGTAGCCGCTCCCACCACCACCACTACCACTAGACCTTCATCCTCTACAGCGACAGAGACGAAAAACGTAGGAAAGAAATGCACTAAGGAATGAAAAACTTCAGAAACTCCATCTATCACCTTTACGAAGTTTATAAAGGCAGTTGTATCGTGGGTTTTTAGGGTGTGTCGGTTTATATTGTTTAAATGGTAGGTTTAAATATCAGTCGTGCCAAGACAATCACTCAAGCACTCAGACATTCAGATAACAAGACAAGAAAGAAAATACCTTCCCTTTATCTTATTACAAACTTAGGGACAAACATTCTAAGCAGTCAATGCAAAATGTCAGAAAATCGTAGGCTCAGAATATCATCAGAGCATCAAACTCACCCGTGACTTAGGCCGGTGTTTGAGCGGCTCGTTGAAGATCATCACTACTTTCTGGACCGCACTCTTGCTCACTCCACACTGCTGTCACACTCACCCCCACGCTGCAGCCAGAGTTGCCAACTTGCCAACTCTCAGTTACTACTTGTCGCTAGACTATGCGTGGTGGTCGCCTGTGTGTGTGTGTGTGTGTGTTTATCTATACAACTATATAGATAGAATAAACCCTCACATGCCCCCACCACACAAACGTAACTGTTGGATCGTGCCACCTACCACAAAATACAAAGAAATTAAATGATTTGCTCTCTCTCTCTCTCTCTCTCTCTCTCTCTCTCTCTCTCTCTCTCTCTCTCTCTCTCAGTAGTTAGTAGTTACATGGTTTAAAAAAAAAATAACAAGCATATGACGCACGCTCCGAGGCCTCTGTTTAATGACTTGCCGTAACCGCGCTGTTCAAAATCCAAGACTCGTTTTCTTCCAACGTCCTCGTGTGGTGTCGAGACAGGTTTTGACGCGTTCTGGTGCAAGTTAGGGGTTTTGAATAGGTTTTTGTGGCTTCAGTGATAGCTTCGTAAAGACTCCGCATTGTTAGTAGGAGAATGAAACACTACTGAGATATCTGAGTTGGCTTCTGCAGATAGTTTTAATGTCATTTTAAAATTTGTCTCCATATTTACTATCTGTTTCTGTGAAGTTCTTCTAAGGAATAACTGTATTCATCATTTAGAAATTAAGTACAGTTACAGTTCTTGAGTCTTTATTTATGACGATAAGGTTATATATATAGTGAGCAAGGTAGAGGGTGAGAGTGGCTATAGTTGCCGCTTCATTATACGTTTTCTGTCGATGCAGTGAGAGCGAGAGTGAGAATGGAGGCTGAAAGCGAAGCGCAATGAAGTGTGTTATTTGCACTTTCTATTCACTGATAATCGACAGTTGTTGTATTGACTTTATACCAAGATTCTTTAGTGTGAGTTATTCTGTCTCTTTTATGAATCAGTGTTATGTTCTCTCAATCACAAATGCTTTCAAAAGCCCGCAAAGATTGTTATTTTGATTTCCGTGGGCACTTTTTTTTTTTCCGAATGGTGTGGGATTTTGGGGAACTTTTTACTCTTCATGTAATCCTTGCCCAGAAATTCTCTTATAAAACAATAAAAGGCAAGATAAGGCATGGAAACTTTTGACAGCGGTCTCTGCAACGCGGGCTGTGCAAACTTGGCCGTCGATTATCTAGAAATAGTCCTTCCGTTTTCTCAGCTAGTACCTTGAGCCTTTGTTTACGCTGAACACCTGCTGAGAGGTTTTCTGCACCTGTACTATCAACACGACTCAGGGAAAACGAAGTAAAAGAAATCAAACATAGTAAACTCTCGTACTCGGTGAACCTGCCAAACGGAATATTAAAACGTAATTAAACCCCTTCAGTATCGTGCCGCGTTTTCATATTCATTCTGATCACCATTTAGCGATATTATACTGCTTTAGAAACTTACGTAGAAATTAGAATAGTAAAGTCTCAGGACATAAATCTTTTGACGTCCATAGACCCTTCCTAATGCTAATAAAATCGTGTAATCATAACGCCAAAAATCAAGGAAAAATGCGTCTTAGTATTGAAGGTGTTTAAGTGATGAAAGGTGCATGAAAGGAGTGAAATAAGGGAATCGCGTGCCATATAAGAGATTCACAGAGATACGAGCACTTAATGGTATAGAGTTAACACTGGAATGTAATTTGCTTTCGTGGACAATAAGATGAGGATGGTTACTCTCTCTCTCTCTCTCTCTCTCTCTCTCTCTCTCTCTCTCTCTGTTTGTTTACCTTTTTCTCCCGTAAACTCCGTGACGGTGGGCGCCCAGCGAGCATTTTACCTCCGAACAAGTATACAAACAAACATCCATCTCTCTCTCTCTCTCTCTCTCTCTCTCTCTCTCTCTCTCTCTCTCTCTCATCTTTATTACACCATTCCACTCAAGATATAAGCACATTTTTTTTCCATACCTCATTAGTCATTACATGGATTATCAATTTTTTTTTTCTCTCTGTAATCGCTCGCTACAGTCAACATAAATTTATCACACAATCTCAGTGACTCATAATAGATTGTAGCATTCAGTCCTGCCTTATATCCTGGTCTGTATCGGTCTCGTTGTAAGATAATCACTGTTTGAAGGGTGCGATAACTTGGCCGGCTTGTCGGTGCCAGGCGAGGCGTGGGAGGGAGGGAGAGAGGCGCGGTCAGCAGGCTGGAGAGTATCGGAGTCCGTGTGACGCCTTGTCTCAGCTACAAGCGCTACCCAGTCCCTCTCGCTACTCAAACCCCGTGATTCCTGCCTCAAGGGTGTGAAAATTTATGCCAGTGTCGATTTAGAAGAATTTTAAGAAGAAACAACCGGATTTATGTGACTTTTTACGTTTCTCGCTAAAGCTGTGAGGTGAAACTGAGTGTAAGGGATGATTGCTAGACAAGAATCTCCAGTGCATGTAGACTGTGAGGATTGAAATGTGTGGATTGTACAAACCAAAATACGAAAAGAGATTGAATAACGAAAAATAAATTACATACTTGATTGTTCATTGTTTTCTCTCACCAAAGTTGTCTCAAGAACAAGAACGAAACAGTTTGAGAGCTCCCACGTATCCACACAATACAAAAATGAACAAGAGTTACAAAGGCTGATCAAGAAGTGTTTTTCCCCCATTACAACAATCAGAAGTGAAATTTTGACCTTAACAAATAATTAAAGGATAAAAATGCATCCTTGATATAGACTAATATAGAATATAGACTAACAAAACAAGCCAGAACAGTAATAGAACAAATGGGAAATCTAGTTCTTTCCGCCATCCAGCACAAGAAGATAACTGACGAGGCTCAACACCAACTATAATTATACACTGAACTGTTACCATCTTCACCACCACCTCCACCGCCACCACCACTGACAGAATGCATGTGGTAGGTTGCCTGTGTGTGATGTTGCGTATGGTGGTATTTGTGTAGTGTGATGTGCTGTTGTGGTTTGTGGTGTTGAGTACCTGAGTGGTGTTGCGTGGTGTTATCTATGTAGAGAGGGTACTA
>NC_059283.1:7866011-7913511 GCF_017591435.1 Portunus trituberculatus | reverse complement strand
TGATGAGAAGGAACGTTGGACGCCCTTCATGCATATCCTGTCATCTGTGCTTATTCTTATTTCTCTAGTGTGTTTATTAGCGCACATGGCAATCTTCCTCCTGCTCCCAGAGAGACGGAATATTCCAAGTATGAACCTTTTTCCATGACTGTATCTCTGTTCATGGCGGAGTTCATGTTCTTGACGTTCTTCCAGCTCAAGTTCAGCCATGTCACCTGCATCGTGTCGGGTGTTCTCATGTACTACTTCCTCAGCGTGTCTTTTCTGTGGATGAACGTGATGAGTATTGATATCTTTCGAACGTTCTACTACACCAGCAGTTACCGCACTAAATCACGTAAGATCTTCACTCAGTACTCCCTCTACGCGTGGATCTTACCGATAGGGGGCGTGACTTTGGCTCTGTTGGTGGATGAGATGTGGCCTGATCTCGTTATAGCTCCTCACTTCGGCACGGACACCTGTTGGCTTAATAACAAATGGGGTCAGGTCGCTTTTTTCACGCTTCCTTCTGGTATGGTCATTCTAGCTAACCTGGTTCTCTACATGGTGTCCGTTCGTAATATCTACACCCAGATTAAGAGTGGTGAGATGGCGTCTTCCACCATACGCAAAAGTGACGGGTCTAGCAAGTACAGCGGAGGGAACTTAAGGATTTCAATTGATTCTTCTGGTAGGAGAGTCAACCGAGCGTCGAGCGAGAAAAGCAGCCATGGATCTGAGTCACCAAACTGCAAAGAGAGAATTCGAAGCAGATTCACTAACGGTTTCTTAAGGAAGCATCGAGGAAGACTGATTCTGTACTGCAAACTTGCTCTCATTATGGGCATGACTTGGATCTTCGCCTTCATATCCATTCACACTAAGAGCATCGTGTTTGAATACCTCTTTATCATCTTCAACGGCCTGCAGGGAGCGTTTATCTTCGTTGCCTTTGATCTCAAGAAAAAAGTATGGGAGGATTTGTTAACCAAAACCAGATGCTGCAAGAGACGTGGTGACTACAGCGTTGGAAACAATTCAGGGAAAGTCACGGGTTCATCAGATGGGGGATACAAGTCTAGGCCCTACATGCAGAGATTTAACGGCTGGCGAAAGCACTCTGCTTCTCTTGGAGCCAGCAGGAGCCAACCCTCACACTCCACAGCAGAGATCGAGGTGTGAGGCTGAGGACAGAGGACGATGAATGAAATATGTTAGGTTCAGCAAGATAGGATGCTAAAGGTGGTGTCACGTGGCTGTCTGACTTGGCGGAGTAATGCAGGACTTCTTAACTTTGCTGCTACAGAGGTACGTAACGAGCTACTTAAGTGTCACGCTTCAAAGGTGTCTATAATAAAGAGCTGTTTGGGTTCCTTGCTACAGATTTACTGAAGTTTGTTATTCCAAGGATACTAAGCTACTCAAAATGCAAAGATACTTGGAATCACTTCAGTTTCCAGCGACGGTCTTGCCTAAGTTTGTCGCCGTGCAGTCACTACGGAGCTACTCAAGTTATTCAAGTTTGCAGATCCGTATTTACTTATCACGGTGCTACTTAAGTCAACCGTTAGGAAATCAGGGAAGGAGAAAGAAAGAATGAATAAATACGCTTATTTCTGTCATCTTGTGTTAAATGTACTCTACTGTTTGCATGTATATATATACTATGTGTGTATGTATGTATGTATGTATGTATGTATGTGTGTGTGTACGTATGTGTGTATCCCCGAACCTTGTACTAATCGTCGTACTTAAGTACATGTATGTACGTTTCTGAGTGTTAAGGTACGAAATACATGTAGCCATAAACTCTTGGAATCAACATTATCGTACATAAGATGACGGCAAAACGCAACTGTACCATATACTATTTACTAACTAAACGTCATAACGTGATGTCAATCCTGTAACGCATTAGTATGCTTGTTATGGCTGTAACACGTTAATTTATCGACATATCGCTTAGGATAGCGTCAAATCACGTTTTTAATTTCGCTCGCTGAATGCATGTTTCGTATAGCTCAGAACAGTAAGAACAAAGCCTTAGTACGTTAGAATTACATTAAGCATGTAGTACGAGTGTTTACGACTTTCCCTTATAAAACCTCCATGTAAAGTTTTCTGCGTTCCATTACATATTCACCTTCCATTCGCACTGCATCCCTGAGATCATCACATAAATACTCTCCTATCATGTTATCATTATTATTTTGTCATATTATTAGTAGTATACACTAGTAAAGGTTATTGTTGTTAGCGGTAACTCATCTCTCGCATCGCGACAATTTCTTGCTGTTCAGTACGTAATATTGTAGTGAATAAAAACTAAAAAATTCACCTTTGCATTTCATTCCAGCAGCAATTCCTTCCATAAAACAGCAATGGCATGTCGATCTCGGTGGACGGAAATACAAGATTACAACGATCTTATCTTGTAGCATGTCGCTCTTCACCAAAAATGATCACGACGTCCGGCATTACCTCGCTCACTCCTGACGAACTCACGTCACACTGTCAGTAATGAATATAAAACAACAGCAGCTAGCAGCAGCAACAACAGCAGCAGCAGCAGCAGCAGCAGCAGCAGCAGCAGCAGGAGGAGGAGGAGGAGGAGGAGGAGGAGATATAGGCAGTGCGGCCGAGTTTACGATATCATCCAATGGGACTCGACTCTGCGGGACTGGACTAGGGCGAGAGCAAGGACGAGGCCATCCCATCCATGTCCCAAACGACTCCGGAAAAGGTAGCGTCAGTTTTTTCTCCATCCCAAGCTGAGGTAGTGATGGGGCGGTAAGCTGGACCCTGCATCACCCTACCCCATCCACCAACCCACCCACCCACCCACACACACTCACTCACACACACACACTTTCTCTCTCTCTCTCTCTCTCTCTCTCTCTCTCTCTCTCTCTCCACCTCACGTCACACTTATCACTCACTTATTTCTGGAACACGCTAAGATTTAAGCCCTGGATTTTATGTTGTCACGCTTCTTGCTTCCACTGGAGAGAGAGAGAGAGAGAGAGAGAGAGAGAGAGAGAGAGAGAGAGAGAGAGAGAGAGAGAGAGAGAGAGAGAGAGAGATTAATCAAGACTTTCTTAGATCCTTGATAAAATTTCGTCGATTCAGTTTCTTAATGTTTGCATAAAGTCTATAGCATTGTCTTTATTGATGATGCTCCCATTGCTTAAAATTCACCGAGGTAGGAAGATTGAACCTGGAAGAACACGAGAAGGATATAAAGGTGATTGAGTTGGCTGTTATTTGCAATTTTGTTATCATATCATCAAATCTATAATCCTTTCTCCTCTTCACACCAAGTTCTGAGGTCTCTTATAAGTAATCCTCTTTTGCTAACATTTCAATTCTTTGCCTGTTCTTCAGTCTAATATTATTTATCATAAACTCGTAACCTTACTCTTGGTTGTTAATTATATTACTTTATCATCCATATAAATTAGTAACTATGTAGTATCACTTTCCTTTCAGTATATTAGTTAATTAGCTGGATAACAGGATGATTATTGCAAACAAGTTATCTGTAGCAATTTTGGAACTCGTGCAGGATCTTCATACTTTCCTCCTCTATAGTTAGAGAACAGAGAGAAAAATAATTAAAAAGTAAATAAGTTTCCTTTCAGCATATTGCAGTACATAAATAATCTGAAACAAACTTTTAACTTCAAAGAAATTTCCTTGTTTTAAGGAAATTTGTGTTGAAGAAGGATATTATCAAGGAAATGCAAAAATCTACCTAAAGAAATGTAAGGAAATCCGGATTCGTCAAGGAATTCTTTTAAAGAAATATCAATGTATGTATGTATGTATGTATGTATGTATGTATGTATGTATGCACTTATACACAATAAATCTTTCATGATAATAGCATACTCGCAAACACACCAAAAACACCCAAACACTCAAAACTAAGCCAAATCACACTCAAAATACCAACATACACAAAACTCGCTAGAAATACCTACTATACACGAAAACCATCCCTCACATACCCAAATAATTCCTCACACACACCCAAAACACTCAAAACACTCAAAACTAACCTAAAACACACTCTAAACACCATATAACCCCTTAGAATACAGTCACAATACACCCAAATATTCAAACACACCACATTCAAGATACGCAAAATATACCTAAAAATATCTAACACACACTAAAAACACACCAAATGCACCCAAACAATTTATAAAAGCCAAAACACCCTCCAACACTACCAAACTCACTTGAAACATCTCAAATATACCTAAAATACATAAATATGCATTGTAAAGAAAGGAGAGATTAAAAAGGAGATTTAGTTGAATATTCCTGCTTGGCTCCTCCTCTTCCGCTTTCCTATCACCTTTCTTCTTTTTTTCTTTCCTCTACTGCTTCTATCTACACACCTGAGCCTAGACACAAAAAAACACGTAGAAGTCACTATATATTACGTAGACCAAATATTGACGAACCATGGGTATGTAAGAGAGGGACGCCACCCGAGAGTTAGGGTGAGTCATCCCATCTTGGCTGTGACATCAAAGGGAGCAGGAACAGCGCAGACTTGGCTAAATTACGTAAAAGAAAAAAAATGCATAAAAAATGAGGCCACGGCCGAGTTCTTGATATTTTGTGACTTGATAGATACTTTAACATCAAAACATCTCCTGCCTAACTAGTTTTAACGAACTGTGTAAATTAAATATATTGAAAATACAAAAGAAAACTCCTAAAAAGTCCAGCCATTTTGGTTTCATACCTCTATCAAAAAATATCAGACAATATTAACTCTCTCTTCTCAAGCATCCAACACTTACCTAAAACCAAAAGTGAACGAATGAAGAAATATCTAGGTAAAAAAAAAAAATATATATATATATATATATATATATATATATATATATATATATATATATATATATATATATATATATATATATATATATATATATATATATATATATATATATATATATATATATATATATATATATATATATATATATATATATATATATATATATATATATATATATATATATATATATATATATATATATATATATATATATATATATATATATATATATATATATATATATATATATATATATATATATATATATATATATATATATATATATATATATATATATATATATATATATATATATATATATATATATATATATATATATATATATATATATATATATATATATATATATATATATATATATATATATACGTATATATAAACTCATTAAGAATTCTAGTGAAGTCCAGCCATTTTCAATTGATGAGTATCTTTACACATTTTACAGGGTCTCAGCTATCATTTAATTAATTCTTCAACGAGTTAGATTGCGAAGCAGAAACGTAAACAAAGGAAAAAAAAAGTTCACGTTTAACAGGACGAAACGCCATTTCATAATTCACATGTTTGACTCATTGGGTTGTTTTCACATTTAAAAGAGTACAGGCGATTCTTTGATACCAAAAAGGCCCAGTTATAGCTTGAAACAAAAAAAGCTCCAAATGGGAAATCGTAAAGGAAATAAATTTAGTAACTGTTTACTGATATTGAAATTCATAAGAATTCTCCTTGCAGTTTGAATTAAATGAAAACAGAGTCTTGCACTCTCGACACATCTGGGACTACGCACTCTGGCTGGACCACGGTTCACACTTGCTCACGCTACTCATTTCAAAGCTTGTGACTTCGACTTTAACATTCAGTTACGTGAGAATCTCGTAGGTTACGCATTATCTAAGCACATTAATTGTCAAGTATAAATATGATAGGATATTTGCACTGTTGCTTGATAATGACATAAGGTTATAGCAATATTGCGGAAGATTTGGGTATATTTGTGCTCTGAAAACTTTGGGCGAACGAACACACAACATCATGGCCTCTTTGACAGTGTAACAATTTGAGGGAATCCACAGCAAAAATGTATCTGCCAATGTAACTACTGAATGACAAGCAGTCACTAGTCGTGTAACGGCTTATCTGGCATATTGTGTATTAATGGATACTGGGTATATTACCTGTAATACCTTATAAAGTAGGAAAATGTGACAGGGGAAGTGATACCTGGGATCTTAAGGGCTCTATTCACCTCTATTATTTGGTCTCAACACCGCCATAGGCGCTCACGTATTCTAAAACAATTTTGTTAATCTTTATAAAAGGTCCATGTCACGCACAAACACGAAACTCACATATGTAGAAGGCTTGGTGAACTTGCCGTAATCATAAAAATTATTAAGGCGCACGCGTTTAGTTTGGTTTGTGGGTATAAACAGGGATTTGTGGGTAGCGGCATATAAGGATTTCATGGTATCTATAGAGCTTATCCCTCCAGTCACTCGCTGCCACTCGAGAAGCATAACGTTATCATTTTCTAGGTTCTTTGTTAGCTTGTTATGGTACGTTAGGTTAACGCCCTAACGGGGGGTGTTCACCCCCATATAGGTTAGCTTAGGTTATGATAGTTAATGTCCTAGTGTGAGGGGTCCATGGGAGGCGCAGCCAACACAATTAGGTTACATTAGGTTAAGTTATGTTAAGTTAGTTTAATGCCTTAGCGGAGGGGTTAAAGGGGGGGCTAAGTTACATTAGGTTAGGTTAGGTTAGGTTAGGTTAATGCCCTAGCAGGGGGGCGGTCCAGTTAGGTTACATTAGAGGTTAGGTTATGTTAGGTTAGATTAGGTTATGCTTGGTTAGGTTAGGTTGGAAAAACTTGAAATATTATGGAAATTTTCCGTAGTTTTTTTTTTTTTTTTTTTTTAATGCTCATATTGCGTTATTTTCCCCCACCAAAACCCCCGATTCCCACAGGCCCCCAAGCTTGTTTGGGGGAGTGGGGAATGGAGGGGAAGGGAGGGACAGACTTGTTATAAAGAATTACCAACAGTTTTTTTTACACTTAACAGATTTACCTGTGACGTCTGTGACAAGATGTTTTTGAACAATTAAGGTAGACGCAGATTTGTGCTACAAAAATCATATGGACATGTGCATCCAGCCTCTGCCGCGTGTACTAGGGCCGTCACAAAATATTTCCTGCAGAAATTAATGTGTAATGTTTTATTTGAGCCTTGCCTTCAGTTATCCCATTCCCATAATAATATCTTTACATTACGGTGGAATGAGGCTATCTCAGCTTGGTGTGATCCTGCGACTAAAGAGTACAATAGTTTTTCCAGCGAGCGACGAGAGAGATTCGTCTGGCAGTGTTACTATCGTTTTCAGTAGAAGCGTTTGCTTATATGGGCAAACGCTTCTCGACCATTCCCCTTCCACAAAGTGCTACTGAAAACGCCTAATAATGCACTTGAACACAAGCCTGTTATGCAAACACCAAATGTAAATGAACTCCCAATAAAGGTAAAAGGAGCAACACTTGTGCCAGGGTGACAGGCGAAAAAGGCAGATCAGGATACGAGGGGAAGCAATAATATTTCACCTGACATTCTCCTCTCCAGTAAGGGCGTTTTCAGTAGCGGCGCGGCTGGGGCCAAACGGAGTCAAACGGAGGCAAGTTTTCGCAAACGCAAGCAAACGCCTTTCCAAAGCGTTTGCTCTCGTTTGGCAAACGCTTTTTAGCCAATCAGCGTGGAGCAGCCCATCAACCTCATGGAATGAGATCAAGAAGGAGTTACATTTCGAATAAAACTGAATAGTTAGACGTATGTTAGGCCATAGAAGTGGGTACTGTAGATATAGATTTACGTTTACATATTGTGCGGCATACTGGAGAGAACCGATATAAAAAATACGGCGTGAAATAAATGAAGGAGCTGGTGGTAGCTGGTGACATGTCGCATTTATCCGTCCTTGTTGTGGGTGTTGTCCGATTCCATACTTCCAGTCGTGACTACGATACAATAATGGAGTTACTTTTCTGTTATTAGGTGAAAAATGATAATATTTTGCAAATCCTTATATCATAAAGTAATGAATGATGGTAAAAATAGATTATCTGCTAATTATTGACGTAATTCAATTGTATAGGCATCAGAAAACCGCAGCCATACATCTACAATGGAACATCTTCAAAATAAGCCCGCGTAGATCAAACCACTTCCAGGACTGAAGACCTGTTGTTTTTATGAGTATTGCGCTGTTCGGTCCTCGGCATATACAAATGATGAAACACTGGTGACCTATAATACTCCCCATCAAGGAATAAATCTCCAAACTCTTCCACCATGCTACTGTGTTTACGTCTTGACCACAGTGCTGGCTCAGGCGACTGATGTGTACGATAACTTCTCCCAGGGATTGAGATCACAGTGACACGGTCGTCTGGCACCACCGACGGTGTCCTCAGCACTGTCCTGTTCAGCGTGAACTCAAACATGTTTGGCCTTGCGGTGACGCTACTGAAAACGCCTTAACTATGCACAGGCAGTAACTTCTATAGAAGATTTGAAGACTTGTCTTGTATATGTTTAGATCAAGCGAATAAGCTTCCGAAACTGTTTTAAGGGCGGAATTTGGGATATCAGAATATGTTAGCGGGGAGGAAAGACGGAGATAAGGCGTCTATACCACAAAACAGCGGCCACGAGCTGGAGGTTATCCGAGTCCACTGCTGCTCTCTCTCCTTTTCATCATTATTTACTCTAAGTTCTCTTCGTAATAAGCAAAACAAGAACAGACAGTTTGTTAATACTTAAATGGCGGTGTAAAGATAGATTAATAAGTATAGATAATTTGATAGGTTGACACATAAATAGATAAACAAATATATGGATGAATAGGCAGGTAGATATATAAATTTGATAGACAAAAAGATAGATATGCATGAGAAAATGTATATATTCCTCTATTTATCAACCCCGGTATACAGAGTGTCCCATGAGTTAAGCTACATACTTTGGCATGCGATAATTCGTCATTCTAAGTGTTAAATACCATATACAATACACATATGCAGTGTTTTGCTTCATTTGCGAGAAATTAACGTGGAAGAGTGCAGTGCGATGTGTGTAGCGTAAAATCATGTTCCTTGTAAAATCGTGTACCACCCGTACTGCATAAGCACCACTCAGGGAAAAATGTCGTACCCAGCCGGCAGTATGCCTCGAGTGAACAGTGTGCCACTCCTAGCTTTTTTCACCTAGATCTAGTTTTTTTTTTTTTTTTTGCAGTGATCTAGGTTTTTTTTTTTTTTTTTTTAAAGTCTATAAAGCTAGGTTTTCTTCTGTTAAATGCACATGTATATGTACTGTACATGTCTAAATCTATACATACACATGTATATTCACATGTGTACAAGACCTTGTTCAGTCATATGTTTGCTCCAGACAGCTTCCCACTTCTCATCCAAGTCCACCAAAGCTGGAAAACACTAGCACTTTTTCCGTCGATTAATGCGATTTCCGTTTATTTTTCAACTTTCCGCATGAATTTGTCAGATGATAGGGATCGTTTCCGTCTGCAAATTTTCCGCGTCTCCTCAACCTGCTTCAGTGCTTCTACGTGCATTGGTTCTACCACAAACCATGAACGCGACGACTAATGTTTTCTCTCTCTCTCTCTCTCTCTCTCTCTCTCTCTGAGAGATACTTTACAATCATTCCGGACCATTGTGATAAGAGACCGTCACTGTCTCAGTGAGAAAAGACTGGCCCATGAAATGCTATGGTCACACTACAGCTTTTTTCTTTACTATGACGTCCCCGACGGTCGTAGGAGAGCTGTCGCCGGCAGCAATGACGTCATTTTAACGTTTTTTTTTTTTTGCCTGTCGTAAGATGTCGTGAGTCAAGTCATACGTCAACGCGGCGATATCATACCATGTCGTAAGATGTCCTTGTTGTCACACGACATCGTAGAAGCATTACGCCAATCGAGCGCTGCATTCGACTGTCGATAAGAGAGTCACGACAAGCAAAGCCATTTATTTGATCAGGCGCACGATGACGTACGATGACGTTATAGAGAGATACGATGTCGTATGTGCTGCTAACGACATCGTTCGACATCGAACGAGTAAAAATTCGTTAAAATACTGAGTTACGACTGGTCTTTGAACATACGTCTGGCAGTAACGCACAAAAACGTTGTCGCTAGAATCATCGTGACCAGTGTGGCTGCTCGTGCGTTGTCGCCATAAAAAAAAAAAAAAAAAAAAAAAAAAAAACTAGCCCCAGTTTACCCACCAAAGACGTTGGGGCAGAGGAAGGTTATAATGGGTATGATGTCCCATCGTCGTCGCAAGATCTCTTTGGGACATCCTTAGACATCGCAAGCCCATTGGACATAAGCATGTTGAACGTTGTTTAGCAGCACGTACGACATCATATCTCTCTCTATAACGTCATTGTAAGTCATCGTACGCTTTGTTTGTCCTGACTCTACCCGACAGTCCAATGCAGCGCTCGATTGTCGTAATGCATCTATGATGTCGTGTGACAACAAGGACATCTTGTTACATCGTGCGATATCGCCGCGTTAACGTACGAATTGACTCACATTTTACGACAGGCCAAAAGCCGTTAGAATAACGTCATTGCTGCCGACGACAACCCTCCTATGACCGTCGGGGACGTCGTAGTAAAAAAAAAAAAAAAAAAAAAAAAAAAACGCTGTAGTGTGACCCCAGCATTATGGAAGACGCAGGTGAGGCAGATGACAGCCACTTGCCATGAGGGGTGGACGCCCGATGCCGCCAGCAGGCTGGGCAAGAATCAACGACATGCTTGGTGTAAACAGTTCAATAAGGATTAGCGTATTAGCTTGGCTAATCAACTTCAATCATGGATTAGGATGATTCTGCATGAATTTATTAAATTCAGTTTGCTTGGTGTGATGAAAAAAATGTTAGAACTGCTCAGTGACAGTGTGATAAGACCGCTTACAAGTGTCTTGTCTTCATCTGAACGCCGACTGTTCAATAATTCATCGAAATGACTGCCATAATTTTTTTATTAAAAATTCGCAAGAAGTAAACAGAGTACAGGAGCATTAAAATAATCAATAACATTAAATTCACAGCTCCATCACACAAAGCGTTAAGAATGGACAAACTACAAGAATCTTAATACATCAATGAACAGCTAATGGAATATGAACACTGAAGCACAATACTTAACAAACTTCATTATAGATAACTGACATGACAAATTATTGCTACACTCACAAAAAATAGTAGTATTCTCCAGGATAAAAATTATCAATATTTAAAAACAAATCAAACAACACAAGTTATGTCAACAAAATCACTGTAATTCCAATGCGGGAAGCTGACTAGAGTAATCATGGCATTATGCAGTAACATCAAATCAAAATAACAAATTACACAACACTAAGGCAATACTTCCACCCTGGCACTGAACCTGCCAACCCCACACCAAAGAAGCATTCATTTACCTCATAAGAAATATATCAAAGTTAAAGTTAATGAAAAAAAAAAAAAAAAAAATCTTACTACCATAATGATATGCAAGAAAGCCAGAAGCACTGTGCAACACTACACAGCATATCGACCGTGGGTGTTCACATTCTTCCCTGCGGCTTCCATGTGCATAATCTTAATTAGATTCAAGTCATGAGATCCTTAAGAACATTTGCTTAATGAACATGTACATACTTAAATGTAACTTAATAAGTTAAGTAAATATCAACACAAAATACATTATGGCAGTTCTTGTCCATGTATGCTTTGTGTTTTTTTTATTTTTCTCTTATGTAAATTCGAACTATATTGATTATCATTCCCAACACCTGTTGCACCACAAACCCACTAATATCTTCCATATATGACTACTAAATGAACACACTGGTTGCTGTCACTTTCATCATGGCTCATATCAGGATCCCCAACACTATCAACTAACTCTAGACATCACAACACAGGAAAGGTTTACATTTATGACTCTCTTTGACTCAGTCAGGTACTGCTTAGGATTGTAGACTGAAGTCAAATACTAATATAACACAAGCTAACTAGGGATGCTGGTCTTCAAAAGTGAAGGCCCATTAGTGTATGTCCAATATTCACACACACATATAAGTATACATGCATATATTTACACTGTTTGCAAGCTCATTGGTAATATCCTTGCCTGTCACTCAGTAAGCCGAGGGTTGCACCTCACTTAGGTCACTAAAGTTTACACGAATGAGTGAGTGGTTAATGTCCGTGTGAAGGATCTCAACATCATCCACACACCAGACAATACTCTGACAAGTTCTAAAGTCTCTCTGGGAAGGTGAAGGCTGATGAACATTATTCCAGCACACAATCCTGAAGACTGGATGAATAACAAACACATGCACACACCTCCAAAGGAACTTTGGTGCTCACACATTATTAAAAATGTTCTGACTGTCATGTTGACAGATTATTGCTCAAATTAAAGAATAGATAAAAGCAAAACTTCCCATCTAAGAAAAGTTTTACCTTGACAATCCCAAATTTTGTCCTATTTCTGACATTTCCTTACTGAGATGAAATGAAAACAGGTCATATAACAAAATGATTTATGCCATTTCATGACACAATCCTTTCCATTACAGTATCATGTACATCCCACCTTCATGAACAGAGTTCACTTAACATATGCATACAGTATGTATACATTATCAGACACCACTTCCTAGGAACTCCTCAGAAAGGATGACTGTGAAAGATGAGTTTCCTTTTATTACCTATTTGCATGTTCTAATCCTCTCATTTGCTTTCCCTTCTTTTCTCTTGTGCTTTCTACCATTCTGCCTCTATTCACAAGGGAACATTTTCTGCCATACTCACAAATACCGTTTTCCACAATTTATCCCCTGACTTGACAACCTTTAATTTTAAATTCACACTCTTGTTTCTGTCATCATCCACTCTACACACACTACAGGAACTTCTCAAGTAACTCACTTTAATTGCCTGGATCTTCAGTCTTTGTCTCTCAATTTGCACCCAATTCCTGTTATCACATAACATTAATTGATACACGACACAAGTACACTTTCAGTCACTTATTCCTTATTCACACTAGTTGCATTAATATCACACACAAGACTAATCTCCTATGAAAGACTCTTACAAGCTCTGCTCCTGGGTCTGGGCTAAAAACAATAATACTTCTTTATGACTACAATAATATATGGTATTACTTCCAATGTTTTACCTTATAACTGCAAATACCTAATGTGATGACACCAATAATAAGTCACCATAAGTCTTAAGGGTCCAGTAAATCTTCACAGCTCTTGTCACAATGAGCGTTTATGAGCAGAGTGAAAAACAATAAATAGAAACACAAACTTTCAAGAAAACAATGCAAATATACAATTCAATATTCAAATTAAGAATTAAAACCAGAATAATTACTTGAAAAATTTCCATACATACAATAAATAACATTATCATACAACACCCTTCCTTCACAATTTCAAAACACATCAAAAGGATCACATAAACTGCTTAAAACTTAGTAAGAAAATAGATTTGGATAAATAAACATTACCAGTCTCAATTAAAAATCAACTAATCTAACACACATCAAACTTCCTGAGTCCATTCACTATTAGACAGATCTCAGCTACCCTGGTCACACTCAGTCCTCACACTTGAGCCATGTATCTTAACGATTAAGAAATTGCTTACTACTCCCTCACCTCCACTCCTAAAGCGACACACTACATACATTAATGAGTCCATAACAACACCTTATATCATTCATTGAGCCTAAAAGTATACCTACATTCCCTTTAGTTGAAAAATTCACCACAACTCTCTTAGCTGCCTTACTTTTACTCTTTTCCTTCACCTCCACCTTCTTACTTAAACTTGATCTTGTGTAGTTTGAGCTTAAATCCGAGGAGATCTGAGAGGACGCCAGAGCACGCTGAGAGAACCACCAGCTTTGTCACATTGTAGAGAAGTGGATTAGCTGACAGACCTGAAATCTTGAAAGGTGATTCAAGCTCCTGAAAAAAAGAGAAATATATGTAGATTCTCTGAAAAATACAAATAACCACAAACACACCACATAGTGTAGTGGTTGGCACACTTGGCTCACTGTCAAGAAGGCCTGGATTTGAGTCCTGGGCGCAGCAAGGCAAATGGGCAAGTCTCTTAATGCATAATTCCTATTCACCTAGCAGTAAGTAGGTACAGTATGTAATCTGAAGAATCATGGTCTCGCTGTCCTATTGTGTGGTGTGTGAGTGGTCACAGTTCTACCTGAAGGTTAGTCAGTATTAGCTCTGAGCTCTTTCCATAGGGGAACCATGACTGCTGTGGTTAGTGAGACCTGACAGGGTAATAAAATTAATCCCACTCACGATATAAAATATGACTAAAGTGTTCAAAGCAAAATGTCAAACCTTGAGTAAAACAGACACCAGCTTGAGCACATTGTTTGCCAGGGTGAGTTCATCCTTTTTCTGTGGCTTCTGCTCCATGTGCAAGTACATGTTGATCTGCTCTGTGATCAGGACAGACAAGCTGGAGTACTTCTTGTTGATCATGGCACCCAGTGTCATAAAACGAATCAGGTAGATGCCAATGGCAAAGCACCTACAGAAACCAAAGGAAAGGAGGGATTATTGAATATCAATATGCTAAGCACTTTTGCATATATGGATGAGATACACACATTCTTTGTAATGCAGTGTGTTTCCAGCCTATTCTTTCTCTATGGTTGAGTACACTAGCTCAGCACCTTGCCCTGTTTTGCCTCCAGCACTCACCACAGGAACAGTTCAATGCTGTACATGGAGTTCTGGAGCTTCTCATCTTCTCTTAGCAGCTCAAAGCACAAGTAGCAGACCAGTAAGAGTGTGAGGGCAAAGGTGGCAGACACTATCACATCTACTGATCTCTGAGGGCCACGTTTCTGTGGAATGATTTACACAAAATTTTCACCTTTCTGTCTTTGAGAGGCTTAAAGTTAAAATCAGAAGTCAACACTTGTCCAATTTGTTTACACTTGTTTTACATCTGCCACTTGTCAGAAACAAAATTGCAACAAAATATGTATCTTGGCACTATTCATGACTGTTAATCCTAACATAGCAGTGTCTGCCAGCCTGTGTAGCAGCTGGAGCCACACTCACCCTCAGGCAGGAGCGCACTGACAGCCACGTCTTGATGTTGTGAACTTTGTTGAGGCGGAAATGTGGCAGATCGTACTTTCTGAAACATGCAGACAAGTTACAATGTGTCACTCTACTCTGTGCTGCACAGAAATTAACTTTCTTGTTATGTAATATGTGTACTGGCCAGGAATTACAAAAACATATCATTCACTCATTATTATTGACAACATGAATGAAGTAGTAACCTGACCTGGCACGGCGGGCAGAGGTCAGGTAACAGAAGTGTTTGGCATAGAGAAACCGCTGCTTGAAAGTGCGTTCTGCCACAGAGAGCAGAAAGAAAAACCCCGAGGCAAGAAGGAACCGATTGATGCAGCTCAGTAGAATCACTGATGATGCCCTGGACATAAGAATTACTATTAAACATGGAACTTCAGAAAAGCAAACAAACAAACAAACTAACACACATACTACACCAAACACTCTTAGTAATACTGCATTCTTAGAGTTTCCTTATGCTTGTCTGCACTTAATTATTAATAGAATCAGACTTCCAACACTGAAGTAAAGAAAAAATTGAGTAGAGAAGGTAGCAGACAAAGGTGACAGACCCAGGAATACTTTACTTTTCTAACCTTCAGCCTGAGATTTGTCAACTACCTTCACTACTCAACTGTCCATAAAACTCTATCAAAGAAACATTTCTTAATCAACAAAGCCTCAACAAAATCCAGAAACAAGTTGTCAAATGGAGCACATCTGAATATTCCCAAACACACAGGAGATACTTGTGACAGAGAGGAAGCAAAGAGAAGCAGACCCACCAGGCACTGCTCCCAAAGAGGTCTGAGAGTAGGGTCTTGAAGGCATGAGATAGAGCGTTTGGCCAGTCCTGGGAATCCTGCGTGACTAGTGCATCAAGAAGGGTCACCAACGCACCATAGTTAAGTCGGCACAAACTGGGTACCAGGGCAATCACTATGGCCATGGTCAGTCCTGCAGAGGGAAAGCATTGAATGATATGAAATGTTAACAGACAACATAGTCTACTTCTAAGTAAGAAGGAAAGATATCATTACCATGATGATTTACTCCTTTATTTTGCTTATTTTTCTTATGTAAGAAGGAAAATCTGGCCATAAACTATTCAACAAAAAGGCTTACTTAGATGCCAGTCCCCAGCAAGTCCAAGAGGGTGAGCCAAAAGAAAGGGATAAATGTTCTGAAACCTTCCTCTGTTATGAGTTCACGTTATAGGAAAATGAAAATACAGAAGTAGGTAGGGAGATCCAGAGTTTATTGTGATAATGCCCACCTATCAGTAAGAAGTGATAAAGAACAAGTAGATAACAAAATACGTACTGTAACTCTGCCGCAAACTCACCAAATTGAAGATACACGGTGGTGTGGCGGAGGCTGTCAACCTTGGAAATGACAGCTGAGGAGATGTCCAGCACTGAAAGGTCCACTTTTTTCACTTCCACACCCTCAAAGATCTTGCAGCTCACTGGGGCAGAAAAAAAACATAAATAATGAAAGATTTAAATAGTACTGAATGCTGATCCTGTTTGAAAGTATATGGAAGTACAGAGGATTGATAACAGGATAAAAGTATCAAAAAAGTTTAGCTCATAACTACATTTCCATTCTAAATAAGATAATTAGAATGGCAATGGAAGAAAGGACACTGGGATAAAGACAGCATCACAAACAACAGTACTAAAGAATGTGGCCACAGAACATACACATTTACAATATAAAACACCTGGATACATACAAACTACACATCACAATAACTCAACACACCTTTCACCGACACATTTGGGGTGGCAGTGATGATGGCAGCTGGTGACCCTTGAATATTCCAATCAAGAGTCTCGGGCCGCAAGAAACCCGGAGGCTGTGAGGAGCGTGGCCCGTCCTCTTGGTCGTCCCAGCCGCCTTCACTGTCACTGCTATAGCTCAGGTCATCACTGTTTGTGGTGATGCCAGTCCATTCAAACTCAGAGTGCTGTAATATGAGGGGTTCTATTATTTCTATCTTAGCTTTTTGTTGAATGATTTATACAAAGGGTTCTATTATTTCTATCTCGGTTATTGTTGTATAATTTGCCGTGTGATTTGTAAGAGGGATTCTATTTTTCTTATCTTAGGTTATTGTTCCATGATTTGTACACCTAACCAACATATTTAAACAGAATTATGAGGTTGATCTACACTCAGAGTGCTGTAATATGACAGTTACTGTTGTATCTATTGTTGCATGATTTGTACATGAAAAGGAAAGGAGGAAAGAATACAAAGAATTATAACCAGTCACACACTTTTATTCCTCTAGATTTAAGCAGAATAGTGAAATCAATTTGTATATGGGAGTCCTGCATTCATAAATTAGAACAATGACCTAAATTAGTCTGTTCAAACTTTAGCATTCACATATTGCAATTTTCCTAAACCAGAAAGAAGAGAAATGGATGCAAGTTTAATGAAAGCATGAAGGGCGATTGAAAATAGCTAAAATTTGAAAGAATACATGCAAGAAAAACTCTCCTTCATACACATCTCTAAGTTCATTTGCTAACACTCCCTTTCTTTCAAATATAATACTATCTGAGAGGAGTGTCAGCCTTACCTTGCTTTTGGAGTACTGGGAGGTGGGGCTCTGCTCACCGTCACTCTCACATGAGGAGTTACAAGAACTCCTCTCAACAGACACAGGGAACTTCTGTGGGGAGCAGTGGTGGTTATGGGGTTGGTGGTGGGGATGGTTATGGTGGTGGTGATGATGGTGGTGGCTGGCAACACTAGCCTCAGTCAGCTGTTAAGACAGAGGTATAGGTGTAGGTACCATCAAGGTGTTAAAAAATCATGGTATGCAATAACTTCACACATACACAAAATGTAAAAAAAATGGCAAAGAGTAAGTTACTGTTATTGAAGCGATAAAACATACCTTTTGTATGATTGTGAAGTCATAAAAAACACAACTAGCAACCATAATGCACATACGGTCATGGTCAAAAGGAAAGTAACCAACAGCACTCGCCTCCACTATGCCTCACAATGTGTCTCACTCTGAACTCTAAAGACTTATGATATCAGGACCACAAGTGTGAAGGACAAGGTGGTGAGTGTATGGTGCTTTGGTGGGCTTGCTGGCCTGATATCAAAGCAGATAGATAGGTAGGTAGATAGGCAGACAGATAGATAGATAGATAGAAAAAAGTGCTATGATCTGCAAACAAACTCTTTATGAAACTTGACAAGCGATGGATATTCAACAGATCAGAGGACTTACATTTGAGGGGAAACACTAAGTAGTGGAAATGAAAGAATTACATTAACCAAACTTCTGACCATGATTATAACTCCACACATTGAAAAATCATTTCAACCGAACAAGCTTCCTGTCACCTCACCTTGGCACCACAACAGGAATATGCTGGTGGTGGGTGGTGGTTGTGGCACCTGGTCATTCCCCTCCATCTCTCAGCATAAAGTGCCTCCTCCCCCTCCCCACTTTCATCATGCTGACAGACCTTCCTACAGTGTCCTCTGTGCCTCACACTGGGCAGGGGAAGCTTCAGGTGTTTATCAGTTACTGTTCTTTCATCCCTGGCAGTCTCTGTTGTTCCTTCTAGTCCGCTGTCGCCCTCATCACCCTCTGTGGCAAGCTGAGATGGAGATATGACTGTCTGGGTGTCCTCATTCTCTGACTGACTGGTGTAGCTTGGGTTGGGTGAAGATTTGGCTGAGAGGCTTGAGAAGAACTTGCCATCCTCAGGCCCTCCACTGTGGATGTCTGGGCTGCGGTCAGAGGAGGAGGAGGTGGTAGTCCCCTGCTCCTCAACTTCCCCTCCACCTTCTCCTCGAGCCTTGAAAATGATGATCTGTGGCTGCACATCAGGGCTGGTGGAGGATGAGGCAGGGGACACACAGTTCTCTGATGCTGAGCGAGGTCGAGGAGGGTGAGGTTCCTCCCCTCGTGGCTCCTCTGAGTGAGATCTGAATTAACAAAATATTAGTTACTTTAAAACATTAATATAAAAGTATATGTACAGAAAAAATTTGAGAGCATTTTTTTTTTTTTTACGTTAAGGCCTATAGCGCCTGTAGGCACACTTGGAAGCGCTGTTCAGCTTCTGCCCATTAATGGCGCAGGCAATTTTATTTATAGCGGTACCCATATTAGGGCCCATATCACTGCCCAAGCTCATCTTGGGTGTAACCACCTAGAGCCTGGGTATCATGGTGACATGTAGGTAACTTTAAACCACTCGACAAATGGCAAAGTGTTTAAGGCTGTACGTGGTGGGATTCGAACCTATGCGTGGACGTCTGCCCGATCCCACGCTCACCACCTTATCCACTATGCCACCGCCTCCCTATTTGCTTTTTTCAAACTCAAAAGAGGACTATCTTAATCATGAACTGCTCTTGGCAGCCAGAAACTACAATCTGGCAAGCCATCAATAGAAAAACAAGGCTGATTTAGGCAAGAATGCATGAAACTTTCAAAATAATGACAAATGTATTTATCATCTCTATTCACTACCTAAAGACACAAAAATCAATAAACCAATTCAACTACTTACATGGATATTTTTCACATACAAGAGGAAAGTCAAGAGATATTACCTGAAGTTTTTTAGAGATCTTGTCTTGACTGGAGTTGTACTTTTCTTAATGAAGCCACTTGTCAGCTTGGCCACGTCACGTTTCCAGCAGTCACACACAACATTCTTACCTGCCATGGAATAAATAAACAAAAGAAGGTAAAGACAAGAGTGATTTATATCATAAATCCTCATGAAATAAAGATGGAGTTGGTGATAACACGTCTACAGGCTCACCCACCTCTTCCTGACATAGCCACACTTCTCCTTACAAGTCTGGCCGTCCTGCGTCCCACACCACACCGCACGCTGAGACACCTGGCACTGTGACTGGGGGAAGAAGGACCCCCTGGATGCCGTGTACATACTATCTGAGAGTGGATGATGCTCAACATAACCAGTGCCACTGCTGGCAGGACAGCCTCTGACACTGACAGGTCCTGTGGGAGAGATAATATTGTTAGAGTGAATGTGTTCGGGAATCACATAAATATAAGCAAATTATGTATGTGTAAATGTTCCATTGCTATTGAAAGCTTGAGGTACAGACTTGTTATAGCATGCTCACAATATGTTACTAGGATGAAGTCCAACTTTCTGGATTAAAACCAAGGAATACTGCCTAATAAACAATACATCTGGATATTTCAACCATTTATTGTCTGTAAGAGGTCTGTAACTCACTCTCCTGCTTCAACCCACCCACCTTCATGAGGTGTTCATCATTGCGGTTGACTAGCACCACTGCACTGCAGTACACAATAGAGCAGTAAATGAACAGCACAACCAGGAATCCGCAGAAGGATGTCTCACGTACCCACCAGTGGGGATACAGCGGCAGCAGAGCAATGCGAGCGATGCCATGCAAGCCTGCCAGCCACAGGCCTGAGTGTGGCTTGGCCTTGGGGAAAGTAGAACCTGAGGACAAGATGTACCATCTCAATACCCAGCAGTATTAAACTTCTAATTAACTTTTAATTATATGTTACCATCTTGTGTCTGTATAATTCAATTTCTGCACAAACCCTTCATCAAAGGCAATAACTTGACAGCCAAAGAAAGGCACAAGAAGATATCCTGACAAACACACACACACACACACACACACACACCACATAGTGTAGTGGTTAGCACGCTCGACTCACAATCGAGAGAGCCGGGTTCGAGTCCAGGGACAGAGAGGCAAATGGGCAAGCCTCTTAATGTGTGGCCCCTGTTCACCTAGCAGTAAATAGGTACAGGATGTAACTTGAGGGGTTGTGGCCTCCCTTTCCCGGTGTGTGGAGTGTGTTGTGGTCTCAGTCCTACCCAAAGATCGGTCTATGAGCTCTGAGCTCGCTCCGTAATGAGCAAAACTGGCTGGGTGACCAGCAGACGACCGAGGTGAATCACACGCACACACGCACACGCACACACACAACACACCTCTAACTAAGTCGACATCAATAAACTCTGTCTTGGGATTGGCAGTCTTGCGTGGTGTGTAGGAGAGTCCCTGAAGGATGCGCTGTTCCACAGTTGTCTCCCAGGACTGTTTGTCGTAGAGGCTGATGCGCCCTTGGTACCAGCCCAGAGCAGACTCCAGTACCATCCTGTTTGGGCACAGTTTGAGGTGAGTACATGCAGAAGGGCAGGTGTTTGTTGTACATATGTTGTACAGGATATGACGAAATTAACCAAATGGTCTAGGAACATATCTGACAGACTAGTACTGACTGCCAGTGTTAGTACTATTGAGAAAACTTGAAGATGGAATTCCTAGATGAGACTTATGTCCTGTGGAAATTGACAGTGCTTGATTTCCTTCTGTATTAACATCACATCAGAGAAGCATGCACTGTAACAAAGCAATCCTACTCAGCACTGCACCGTGAACTAAAAGAAATGTTGCCTCACATTATGATGGGTGGCACAGCATTCCTTGCCAGTTGTGCCCAACTGGCTTTCTTCAGCATGTTGATCAAGATCAATACAAATAAGATGATAAGACAAAAAAATATCTGTTAATTTTCTTCAGGCTGAAAAGGGTAGTAGTAATCTTCTGGCAATCTAGGTATGGAAATTATTACAAAAGAAGGTTACAGAGCATGAGTGTTATCTTGGCTTGATAAGATTGTAGATAAGAAACAATAGCCCTTCTTCAGTATTCCATGGTCAAGCATGGCATACATACACAACTGACTCTGACTCTCTCGCAGGGTAAGAAACCAGCGTTTGCCATAATGCACAACTACCAGCCACAAACAACCACTTCACATGCACGTGCACACACACACACACACACACACACACACACACACACACACACACACAAGTGTGAAGAAATACAGTTTTCCACACAGAACTGTTGAAGCTTAGAATGCATAAGACAGAGAAGTGACCGAAGTGACAAGATGAAGTTGGATAATTTTTGGGATGACAGAGATGGGACAGCACAAGCATAGCTCCCCTCCCATATGTTACAACTAGGTAAACACACACACACACACACACACACACACACACACACACACACACACACACACACACACACACACACACACACACCCGGTAGCTCAGTGGTTAGAGCGCTGGCTTCACAAGCCAGAGGACCGGGGTTCGATTCCCCAGCCGAGTGGAGATATTTGGGTGTGTCTCCTTTCACGTGTAGCCCCTGTTCACCTAGCAGTGAGTAGGTATGGGATGTAAATCGAGGAGTTGTGACCTTGTTGTCTCAGTGTGTGGTGTGTGCCTGGTCTCAGGTCTATCCGAAGATCGGAAATAATGAGCTCTGAGCTCGTTCTCGTCAGAGACTGCAGCAGATCAAACAGTGAATTACACACACACACACACACACACACACACACACACACACACACACACACACACACACACACACACACACACACACACACACTAAGAAATGCCATGTAATGGAAATGGGTAAAAGTAATAGAAGACCTACATGGGAATATAAAATGGGAGAAGAGATTATAATGAAAAGAAGAGAAGAGAAAGACCTGGGAGTGTCTTTCTGACTCCAGAAAGACATACAGATGGATTATTTGCTTCAACATACAAGACACTAACGAAAATCAGGGTAGCATTCAATTACATGGATAATGATGAAAAAGATAATAACCACTATGATAAGACCTAGACTAGAATATGCAGCAGTGGTATGGTTGTCATATAGACAGAAAGATATCAAGAAACTAGAAAGGATACAAAGGGCTACTACAAAGATGGTCCCTGAAATAAAAGATCTTCCCTATGAAGAAAGACTGAAGGAGATGGAGCTACCAACTTTGAAAGATAGACGGGAAAGAGGAGACTTAATAACGATGTATAAGTTAGTAAACCATATGGAGAAGATAGATAGACAAGGCCTGGTAACACTGACGGAGCAGGGAGACAGACAAACAAGAAGACATTCCAAGAAAATCATGAGAAGTCAGTGTCATAGGAATATCAAGAAGTTCAGTTTTCCACATAGGACAGTAGACATCTGGAATGGATTAAGTGATTGTAACAGCAGAAAGTGTGAGCAAATTTAAGGAGAAGTTAGATAAATGTAGATATGGAGACAGGTCACTATGAGCCCTGCTCGAACCCTGTAACATACAACTTGGTAAATACACATATACACACACACACACACACACACACACACACAAGGCAAAAGGCAAATGGGTAAGCCTCTTAATGTGTAGCCCCTGTTCATGTAGCAGTAAATAGGTACGGGATGTAACTCGAGGGGTTGTGGCCTCACTTTCCCGGTGTGTGGAGTGTGTGTTGTGGTCTAAGTCCTACCTGAAGATCGGTCTATGAGCTCTGAACTCGCTCCGTAATGGGGGAAGACTGGCTGGGTGACCAGCAGGTGACTGTGGTGAATTACACACACACACACACACACACACACACACACACACACACACACACACACGTAGTGCAGGGGTTAGCATATTTGACTCAAAACCGAGAAGGCCCAGGTTCGAGTCCAGGGTGTGGTGAGGCAAATGGGCAAGCCTCTTAATGTGTAGTCCCTATTCACCTAGTAGTAAGTAGGTCCAGGATGTAATTGAAGGGCTTGTGGCTTTACTCTCCCGGTGTGTGGTCTTAGTCCTACTCGAGGATTGGTCTACGAGCTCTGAGCTTGCTCCGTAATGGGGAAGGGTGGCTGGGTGACCAGCAAATGACCATGAATACACGCACACACACATATACAAGCATTACCTTGCACCTCAGTCTTCAAAGGTGGCAAGGATACAGTACTGCCCCTCAATGACCCCAATGTGTACCTGTCACTTGCACACTACACATACCTCCCATAAAGCCACAATACCACATCTGGCTCACCTCTGCTGCATCATAATGGAACTCTTCTTTCTGGCACCTAATCTGTTCAGCTCATTGAAAAGTTTACATTTTCACAGATCTGGCACCTTGCAAGCCTGGCTCTATTCAAGCATCACTGGTAAATAGTCATGCTTAGTATAACCTTGCTCTTTAGTGAAAGCCAATGTTACCCTGTGCCAACAAACAAACTTAAAGATTATCTTATCCTGACAGAAAAAAAAAAAACTGGCATCCAGGAAGGCTGTTCACTATTTTTTTTTTTTTTTTTATTTCTGCTGCACACTAAAGCTTACCTGGTGACTAGCATTACAGGTGTCACCAGGGGGGTCCCCAATCTTCCCTGCCTACTGGCAGTGCCCTAAATAAGCCATCAGTACCACATAGGCAGGAAGACACCAGGTCAAGCTGTTGATACTCTAACAACCACAAACCTTACCCCTAGAGACTTCCTGATACGATAATAAGTTTGACCTTCAGTTTATTCTACTGATAGGATGTTCATGATAAGATAAGCTGATCCTGCATCTTTTCACATTTACAGACTAGTATCACAAAGTCAGGGCCATTTCTAGCTTTGTGGGGGCCCTAGGCAAGATGATGGGGGGCCCTAGATTTCAATTTTTCGTCGGAGCCTCTGGATGACTTAGGAAATTTAAATTTTCCAAGCTACCCGGGGGGGCCCCCTGGTGGCTTGGGGGCCCTAGGCAATCGCCTTGTCCGCCTATAGCTAGAAAAAGCCCTGCACACAGTAGTCATGAATCACGCTGATACGTATCATACCAGACTGAGGATGTGGCAAAGATTTACTCCACTATTCCCAACACTGACGGGAACACCAAGGCAAAATAAATCATGGAGCGTTTTCTTAGGCTATGTATTAGTTTACTCAGTTTCCTTCTCACGGACCAACAATATATTCATGTCAATTTTACTTATACGGCCCCGAATACCTCGTCATCACCTGTATATTCCTGAGAGGCCGCCGTGTTGGTTCAAAATTCGATAAACAATAACATCATCTCAGCCTCCAAGCCAACCTGAGCCTTATTGTCTGTCTAGAGGTAGCGGGGTCATATTATTTACCTTCTTGTTTCTATTATTGTTGGTTAGAGAGAGAGAGAGAGAGAGAGAGAGAGATGCTGATTCTGAAGCTTATCATTATTATTGTAATATTTTTCAAATGTGAAAGGATGCCTGGCTTACTTCAATAAAAGTCTAAAAGAAATAAAAGAAATACAGAAGCAGGCAGGGAGTTCAGCAGGAGTGTACCAGAAAAAATGATGAAAGATTGAGAATACTCTGGTCAACTCTTGCACTTAACCATTAATGCCCCCAACACCCACACCCCGGCACCCAACACAGTCTTGTCACTACCCATCCATGCCACCTTAACTGGTTAATATTTCCATTTCTATTTGAAGACAGATAAATAAGCAGATGGTGTGATAGATTGATAGATAGATAAACAAGTAGATGGATGGGTACCTAGGTAGATAAATAAATAAAGACAGATTCGGAGATATATAATTGATAAACAAGAAGACAGATATGCATGAGAAAATGTATGTATTCATCTACTTATTATTAATTCACTCTGGTATATTGTCATATATCAAGAATAGAGACAATGGAAATAGAGAATTAAAGAAATATCATAGTTTACCTTTCAGATACCTAGTTTTTCTTCTTTCCCGCGGGAAATTCAAGTACTCGCTGCAAAAGAAGATATCATTTAATAGCTGCTTGGCCAAATAACCATAGCTGGACACGATAACGAAAAGGAAGATGTCACAATAACCAATAAATCAATATATTGAATTTGTATATCTTATCAATAATAGATATAGTAATAGAGAGATTTTGTACTATAAACACTGCCATCACAGACAGTGGTGGTAGTGGGGAAGGGATGTTCAAGTGTTTGGTTTGTTGTCTGTTCAGTCTTACCACACAACCAGACACAGCTGCATACAGCTATAAATACAAAAAATACAATCAAATATACCCAAAACACTCGTATACACACTCAAAACCACCCAGAACCAACCAAAATACCAAACACACGTATATTTTGCATACTGTTACGACGCCCGTCCTCACAGCCTCCACAACCGTGACAGGAACTCGACCATTTATCACTGCGGTTGTCCAGAAGACAAGGGATAGGGCAGGTAACACACACGGGAAAACAAAGGCGTAGAGCCATTGGCAAGAGCGAGGCACGAACACAGATAACGCAGCAGTACCAAGCTGCGCCAGGGTTTCTGGTTGACTCACAGACACAGAGGCAGGATAGTGATACACTGGACACAAAAAAAAAAAAAAAAAAAAAAAAAAAAAAAAAAAATAAATAAATAAATAGATAAATAAATAAATAAATAAACAAAAGCGAAAGATCATTCAATTAACAACAAACCGGCTGCTGCTCAAAAGAAGAAGAAGAAGAAAAAAAAAAAACCACTAATAACGTGCAATACAAAGCAAGACGGTTAGCCCGTCGCCTTTTACTCTCCGACTTTATTTCATTCATTTCACCCTCACTATACTTCCACTCTCTAAATCTTCTTTCCCCCTACCTATTCTATCCCTCAACAAACAAGCAAGCAAGCAAGACTCTTTATCCGCCCAGCGCCCATCCACTTGTGACTTCAGGCAGGCCAGCGCGGTGAGTCCCCTGCTTGTAGCCACCACCAATGTTGCCATCCTCGAAGCATTGCCACCGCCATTTTCACTTCCTAGGCCGCCGCAACAATACGAACAAGTGGGAATAAGACAAGACAAGTGTAAACTAGTAGTACAAGCCGTCAATGTAACATTAACACCTTCACCACAACCCTCCATAGTGCCTCATTTTCATCTATTTAAAGTATTTATAAGGGCATTGATTTGTTTTTGTTTTCTTTACATATGAGAGTGAAATTAGTTCGAAATTACCCAGATATTGGAAAAGAAAACGAGGTAAACGAGCAGAATAGAGATAAATCGTCACTATTATCAACTGTTATTTGCTTCTTTCACTTCTGTAAGCCAAACATGTCTCAGAATGGAGCCAGTGTAACATTTCATATCCCGTCGTCAAATGTTACCGTTATGGCTTAATTTTGTTGTTATGAAGTCTTTGCCCAGGGGTGGGTGGCAAGGCCCATCCTCCTCCTTTGTTGTAATTATTTATTAATTCAACAATAAATGTATCAATCAATCAATCAATCAGAATAAAGGCAACATGGCGGCTGCCTTTCCCATTTATGTTACCCACCGTGGTCCCTGGCGCCCTGCCCCAGCCAGCAGGTTCCAATACTTTTTTTCATATATTTCCTAACAGTAATGTTACTCTTCCATGGTATGTTTTTATTACTTCTATAAATATTTCATTGTGTTTGAAGTGTGTTCCGCGCCTTTGTTCGGTAAGTATCTAGGATTTAATGTTGTTTTATGGCGCAAGTGTGAGCCAGCTCAACTGTCAAAATTTTCGATTTTCCGTATGGAAATTTTAAAATTTTAAGCTATAGTTGGGCCTTTATGATATCAAAGAATTACCTATGCTCTTTTAACTGTGATATCAACCCACTGAGTCAAATATGTGGTGTCTGAAAGGGTGTTTACTCCTATTAAATGTAAATTTTAAATTTTGTATTTTAATTGTTTACGTTCCTTTGCTTCACAGTCTAACTTGTTGTAGAATGCCCTGAAAGATAGCTCAGACTCTGCGAAAAGTGTTAAAATACTGGCAGAATGAAAATGACTAGACTTTACAAGAGTTTTCAATGACTAAATTCTAATGGTTTTGTTTCACATAAATATCTTTTCATTCATTCACTTCTGGTTTCAAATTTGTGTTGGGTGCTTGAGAAGAGAGTTCATACTGTCTAATATATTTTGAAAGAAGTATCAAATCGAAATGGTTGGACGTTTTAGGAGTTTTATAAGTGAAAATATTTTTATGCTTTTAACATACTTAACTTGCACAATTCTTCAAAACTATTTAGTCAGGAGATGTTTTGATGTTGTGGATATTAGTAAGGTTTCTCTCAAGTCATAAAATATCAAGCATTCGGCCGTGGCTTCGTTATTTCTATAGGTATATATTTTTAAAAATCATTTACGTAATTTTGCCGAGTCAGCGCTGTTCGCGCTCTCCCTGATGACTTCACAGCCAAGGCAGTGACTCATCATAACTCAGGGGAGGCATCTCTCTTCTAACACCAACAGCTCGTGAATATTTTGCGTAATATCTAGTGTTTTCTAAGCGGGTTTTTTTTTTATGTATAACTAGGCTCTGGTGTGTAGATGGAAGCAGTAGAAGGAAGAAGAAAGGAGAAACAAAAGAGGAGAACGAAGAAGAAAGGAGAAAGGAAGGAGGAAGAAAAAAAAAAAAAAAAACAGAGCCAAGCCACAATACTTGTCTCCCTCGCTATCTTGCCGTTCTTTAAAAATGCATTCCGGGGTTTTTGAGAGTATATGTGGGGTGTTTTGATTGTTTGGTAATGTTGCATGGTGTTTTGAGTGTATTTAAGGTGTTTTAAGACTGTTTTGGGTGCATTTGAGTGCTTTCACTGTGTGTTAGATGGTTTTAGGTAAATTTCACGTATTTTGAGTGTGTTATGAGGTTGTTTTAAGTGTCTGGTGTGTTTTGATAATGTTTGAGAAGATATTTAGGTGTCTTATGGCGTTTTGAGTGTTTCTCTCTTAGGATAATTTTGAGTGTTTTAAGTGGTTTGGGTTATATGTTGATGTCTTTTGGGGTGTTTGGGTGTGTTGTGTGCTGTGTGGGCGATTTTGGTGTATGCTGAGTGTTTCTAGTGAGTTTTGAGTATGTTTGTTGAAATTTTGAGGAATTTCGTGGTATTTTGAATGTGCTTTGGATTAGTTTTGAGTGTTTTAAGTGGTTTGGATATGTTTGAGTGTGTGAGAGCGGTGTTCTGGGGGTGTTTGGGTGTGTGTGAATCTTTTGAGTCTGATATTATATACATTCATAAGTATATACATAAATCCATCCATCCATCCATAGATACATACATACTTTATATTATTATGAATGATAACAAAAAAGTAAGAAACTTCTTCATCCTTTCCCGTTAAAAGAAATAGTTAATAATGACAGATTGATAAAAGGATTAATCTGTATGTCAGATAATTTACGTTAATGTGCAATATTCTTAGCCCACCGTACAATGGCCACCTGTGTTTGTCCTAGTCCTTCGACTCGTCACTGCTGCCCAGAGTTGCCATTTTAGCGGAAAAAGTGCTAAATCTAATTACTTTTTGTCTCTAAGTAACTAAATTTTCAATTTGGTTACTCAGAGACTTTTTTTTTTTTAGCTGCTCTTCATTGAATTTGTATGTATTTTTACTTATGTAAAATTACTACCCAGAGGAACAATAACTAAATAAATTTGCAAGTTGTGTGATGGTTGCACTGAATAAAGAAGAGAAGTTGGTGGGGGAGAGAGATGTTCACAATCAAACCGACAAATCCTTCGGGTCAGGCTGCCACATATTCTCAGTCTAAACATCACAACACACTAAAAATACTTATTGGAATTACTCCTACAGGACTCATAACATTTGTGTCGCGTATGTATGGAAGTAACACGTCAGACCGCTATACTGCAGAAGCAGAGTTCATTCATAAAGTTGAACCAGGTGATGCCATAATGGGCATCACCTGGGGTTTCAACATTGGTGATCTAGTACTCCATGCAGCGTGGTGCAAAACTACACATCCCACCATTTATAAGGAAAGAAGCCAGTAAAGGCAGGATGCTCACACAAAGTGAAATTGCTAAGACAAGAGATATAGCACCAGAACATATACGTGTCGAGCGAGCGATTGGAAGAATGAAACATTTACACTATTAGGACAGACAATTCACCAAAGGATGTGGCCCATCATGGATCATATTGTGAAAATAATTGCAGCATTATGCAATTTGTGTAGATTTGACTGAGAGCAGCTATACAAGGCTCATTATAACCACCTAAAGCTTATCTATATGGTTATGTAAATAAAACTTGGGTGTTAGGGACCCATGTGTGAACATCTGTCTACCCCAACACTCTACCATGCAAGTGTCGTGCTCCGAGCTGTTGCACGACGTTGCACAAATTGTCTAGCTACTGGCTATAAATAGTCAAAGGTTTTTTCTATCTTTAATTAACAAAACTAATATCTATACATAAGGTGTTCGATACGGCGCCGACAAGTAACAATCACAACTCTTTCTGTTGCCTTCTCCACTGCAATTATTACAATTTCTCTTACAAACATCCTTAAGAACTGCATTAATTTCGTAGATATTCTCGCATCAAAACGGATTTCACTTCAACCATCATCCACAATATCTTCATAACGTATTACAACATCTGAACCCGGTGCTTTATTTCTCCGTAAATCTCATACGTAGTACGTACAATATTACCCCTTTTTCCCAGCTACCCGTATATAAGGATGACCTTTACTTGGTACATGAATGCAAGCAACCACATGACGTACCACCAAATATATTACCATACACATATAATTACCAGACTCCGTTCAACAAAATGACAACGTAACACCACCGAAATATAATGACAAATATTGATATCTCCACACAAGTGACTTCCCTCAAATAATCTCTTTCTCTTGGTACCCATACATGGAACCACGTTAACTTCGTACACAATTACACACTAGTAAATATGTTATGTAACTTATTCGTCAGAGCAACACACATGCACATACGTAGGTAGCCGTATACAAATTCCCTTACTCATAGATGAAAACGCAAGTATATAACGACGTCATTATGAACCAAAGTACAACCACATAAACCATAATAAACTAATACCACATAATACCTAAACCTCCTATCATGCTTCTTCCTCCATTCTAATTTACCTCAAAGACTGCATTGCAACTTATAAGCTCCACTTACTGGTTATATATGAAGTACAAAACGCCGCCCTCAGCTATGCAGCCGAGGGTGGCCCGCTTAGAGCCGCGGTTGTCCTCTCTGCTTCCTCTCTCCTCTCTCTCTCCTCTCTCTCTCTGCCCCAAACCTCTACAATTTCCCTTCAGGAACTTATGGGGGCGTGTCTTGACCCACACAACACGCCCCTCAGAATGTACCATTCACCAATCAAGTACAAGCTCAAATGAACTCCACGTGTGGTACGAACAACATCCAAGACGACAACACTACCACTGGATGTTTACATGACCTGGGCGACACATCTGCCCGGGCTGCCCTGGGCCAAACGGCCTGGGTCATTAAATGTTTCCCTTTGACCCTCCTGCCCCTCCTACTCTCTTTTATGGCTGGATACGGTTACACACCGCATACTGGCGAACTAGCATACTTCCATATATCTTCATTTCTTGTTTCTTATATTTTTCATATTTCACTTATGATGTGCTTATCTGACACAAGTCTTATCACCTGTGTAATTTTAAAGGGTATGTAAAGGTATTTATTTCTGTATAACTATTTGTTAATAAACATGTATGAATCATTGTGGTATGGTAAATCATTATTGAAAATGAAGAACACAGACTTTATTCCTGAAAAGAAATTTAGAATGTAAAATAATACAAATTTAAGTACCATCAAGAAAAAAAACAATATACTTACACACCATATACAGATACAACACTGTGCAAACAACTACAGTATATACAAAACAACCACACAAGGCAGAAACAAATATGCAGTCATTATGAAGAGAAGCTCTTAAATATTATTTTCCTCTGGAGTTATTTTTGATTTTAGGAGATTTGGCAGGATAAATCTATAATAAAAATTCATGGAAATTTCTGAATTATTATCAAAGAAAACTTTGTCAAAATATATCCTTTGGACTGTTAAATGGGGAGTTTTTTGTGTGAACATTACAATATCACACCCAGGGCCGTTTCTAGCTATAGGCGGACAAGGCGATTGCCTAGGGCCCCCAAGCCACCAGGTGGCTCCCTGGATAGCTTGGAAAATTTAAATTTTCTAAGTCACCCAGGGGCTCCGACGAAAAATTGAAATCTAGGGCCTCCCCAAACATCATCTTGCCTAGGGCACCCACAAAGCTAGAAACGACCCTGATCACACCAATCCATCTCGGAAACACCTAAATGTGATTGAATTTGTGTGTACCAAGGAGAGGGATTTTTCAGTACAATGTTATCATTTTCCCCAATGGTTACATGGTAGGTATTAAACAGAGCTATTTCCCTGCCACTAAGAAATCTGTACTTATCACTATAAGGGCATTTCACTTCTAATAATCCTTTGCCACAACATTTGCAACTGACAATACCATCAGGAGTTGCTCGGAGCAGTCTTTATTTATAAAAAAATCCACACCCTTGAAATTTGAATTGTTTGTGTTTTTTTTTTTCATTTCATTGATGTATAGCTTCTTTGCTATGGGCTCTGTTTCCTTACCATATTTAGTACTCAAATTTCCTTTCAAGACTGAGAGTTCCATTATTTCACTGACAATGTAATTTTTACTATCGCTGCCCTTGTAGTGCACTGCCTAATAAAATATTGTAGATGTCAAGGCTCCAACTCTCTCCAACTGGTGGGTCTGTTCAATCTAGCTGGGAAAAGCACTTGTCCATAACGGTGCACGTTGAGCCATAAATGCACGAAAACTTTCCCCTGGATTGAGTTAGTTGCAAAGGTACAGGCTCTGTAATGTTCTGATTGAGGGATTATTGAACGTTCTGTTGAGGTGTCCACCCTGCAAATCATTAAATGCAATTAAACATTTATAAAAAGGCAAATGAATTATCTCCAGGGACGGAGGAAAAACATGTTGCCAACATACAGTAGACTTTGTTATGAATGAAAGCTCACAATGCTGGTACTAAGAAGTATGAATGCAAAAAAACGTAAGACAGCAGTTGTATTAAAATCCTATTAATGCTGAATGCCATAAAGATTTACTAGACTTATTGCCAGAAACAAGTAACATACTGAAAACATGCAGCAAACTGGTTTCCAAACATTAAATGCAAACCAACTCCTTTCAGACCTTGAACCCAAATTCTTCAGGATCTGCGTTCATGAACCAGCCATAACAAATTGTTGCTATTAAAACATACCTGGGATCTAGATAGACTGCCTTTATATGTTTGGTGTTGGGACGAAGCTTGTTCCACGTACATGGGAGATCAGTGCAGGTTGATGCTGAAGCATGATCCCTCTACGTGCCACAAAGTCTTCAATGCCAAACATTAGGGCCACAACATTCTTGCAACTCCCACCATCTCTTCAAAGTAATAACAAAACAAAAACAAAGTGAAATGGTTTTAACCACCAGTGAAAGTTTCAAGCTTTAAAAAGAAATATTTTTAATGGTTTGGTTAGGTTTGGTTTGGTTAGGTTTTCATGATTGTCGAAGGGAAGTCTTGTAGAAGAGATATGTGAAAAACTAGTAGTGTTTCTTAAGGAATGTAATGAGATACTTCATGGAACATTAATATAACAAATCTTTACCAGTTGTTTCATATGAAATTTAAGAATTTTTTCATGTAAGAACTTCCTATCAGCCTACATTATTACTATATTAATTGAAAGTTACTATGTTCATAAACAAATCACATGTAATGTCCATTGTACTTACCCTATGCACTGACAGCCAGCAGTCTCAATCGTTCCTGTGTTGTTCAGTAGAAGCCACACTTGGTATGGCTTTTCAGACTGTGCAATCTGCCTCCTGCACAAGGCCAGTACATAGGTCATGTTGTGTTCCTCTTGCCTCATTTCCACTTTATCAATGTGCTTCTCCATGAATAGCTGATACCCCTTTCTTTTTCTTACAATATAGCTCGTTCTGAGGACCAACCTCCCTTGGAAAGGAGATAAACCAGGCATTTGGCTGATGTCAGGTGAGAAATGGATGTTAAGTCTGTATCCCACGAGGTTTTGGTAAGTGGGTCTGGAAACAATATTAAATTTTCGTTTAGGGAAATCGTTCTTCTTGAGGTAGCAGCTGCCTCAAGATCACTTCCTTTCAGTTATGCCTTGATTAGCGATGGCCTTCTCAACCATACAAACCAGATCAGATAGCTCTTGCTTTCAGGAATGCCCTTAAATCCGCTGAAGTCCAAGATGTTGGCGTTGAGAAATTCATTTTTGTTTTGGAGGTGGTGCAGGGTGCGGTGTAAGCGCATGTGTTGTTGTGGCCACGGTCCAGATATACAAGGTCTTCAATCCGTGCATCCACGGTCACGTGTCTATGACTCATGTGAGCCCCGGGTCGGTGTGATGCAGGGGCCCAGCTAGCCAGTCAGACCCTGACCCCTGCCCATGTCACACGCACCCAAGCAACCGTGCGCCAAGCCATAATCTGACCTTGCCATCTTGAGACCAATTTTTATTTTATCTTTATAATGCCCAATAGTTGTGCTGTGCGTTGCTGCCATAATACAAAATGAAAGACAAAGCCATACCTACATTGCACTTTTCCATACACTCATCTAACTGATCCAGAATGATCTCAAAGTAATTATTTTGGTTCATACGAACATTCTTAAGGAAAAACACTACTTTTCCAAGACCATAGTAAGAAAAACAACCCCACACCATCAAAGAATGTGGGTATTTTACTATGTGTGTTGTGTAGCAAGTCTATTGGTTAGGTGAGCATGTGTGAAGTAAGGTTTTGAAAATAAGCGACAACTCCGGTATCCCAAGTTTCACATATCTCCACACAGTCGTTTCACTCACTCTATCCAGCAAAACAGGGTTCCTGGCTTTAAGTTCCTTGCTGTGTATGCAAGGGTTGGCCTCAAGCTGTCTTCAAATAATGTTCAGAGTTTTCTGCTTCACACTGCACTTACGCCCCTCAGGCTTGTGAGGTGGTGGCGAAGCGTCTCTTCCTTTCTCACGAAAAATTTTGGTCCAACGTTGAACAGTTCTGAGAGCTATGCCAGTGTTCGCAGCAATTTCTTGATTTGACTTGATTTGACAAAGGCACAAATAACTGAGATTTGGACCTTACTAAATAGTTTTCTAGGTCTCATAATAAGTACTAACAGGGCAGAATGGTAAGCTAACGCATCCACAAAAAGGGGCCATGATGGTGAGGGGTGAAAGAAAATTCAAATTCAAGCACACGAGCGACAGGCGAACGTTGACTGGGGCTCACGTGACGTATATGCGCTGCCGAGACCAAAATAAGCCAACCGGATGGAACCATGCGTGCTTTGGGATCCGAGGGGTCTTCAAGCGCACGGGTTCGAATCCTGTCCACGGTCCGAGTGTAGGTTGGACTTCCTCACTCGGGGCAACGGTTTCCTAGCGGGTGGGCTTTGAGATAGGAGGTACCCCAAAAAGTATCTCCTTTAGCCCATAAACTCCCGTGAATAGTCCACATGGTATCTGGACCATGGTCGCCAGTTAAAAAAAAAAAAAAAAAAAACTTGCTCTAGTTTACCCACCGAAGACGATGGAACAGAGGAAGGGTATGATGAGCATGATGTCCCGTCATTGTCGTAAGATCTCTTTGGGACATCCTTAGACATCACAGGCTCATTGGACATGAATATGGAGGGGCCTCCTCCAACACCAGGAGTGAATATCCACCTTCAGACCCCCCGGAAGGTGGACGTCCTTCGTTTTGCGTGTCCTTTTTGAACTGAAATACTCTCAACCGTTACGACAGTCGTATGCAGTCGCAGAAACCTGGCCTGTACAACCGTCGGGGGCGTCGTAGTAAAAAAACAAGCTGAAGTGTGATCCCAGCATTAGCGACATTTTGCTATCCATCTAAACTAGATAGAAATATAGTAACTGAAAGTTGGCAACTCTGTCTGTATCATGCAAAGCGTTAGTGATGGTTGGTGGTGGCGGTGGTGATGTGAGCGAGAGATATTAAACTATTTTTAATCATTCACTTTCTTTATGCATTGTCTCCTAAAGATATAAATTAAGATTACTTTGCTGCCATTTCTTGTTTAATAGTATATATATATATATATATATATATATATATATATATATATATATATATATATATATATATATATATATATATATATATACATATAGAAATACACCCTTTAGTATCAACATGCATCTGTTTCAGCTGCCTTGAGTATAAATTATTAATTCCTTTCCTTCCGCTCGAAAGGAGAAACTGCCTTACAGGCTCATACGTAAGGCATACAATTTCAAATTTCCTAATCCAATAATACAGTAATTTGAGTTTCTGACATAAAGATTCTTCATGGAAAGGCTTCATTTGATGATACAGTGTGCGTTTATTTTTCTAGGAAATACATCTTAAATATTAATCAAATATTTGTTCTATTAACTAAGTACAAGAAAAATCTTCCTTAGCACTCTCTGAATGTGTTCTAAACCTCTAATAGTTGTGTATGGAACTTATTCTTCGGGCAGATACAGCTCCTCTTCCTCCTCCACATCCAGCTCCGGCAGCAGTATCTCCTGCGGTAGCTCTCTCGCCAGGCCGGCCATGCACAAATGCCTCCTGACGCAGGGGCTCGGGCAGCACCTCTGATCCTCCTGGCAGTACCCGTCAGAGGCACACCATACTTGTTTCTTAGGGTTCCCCTTCGCCAGCACCTGCAGATGGACAGGTGAGAAATCACTTAATCAATTGGTCCAGGTGTTATTCTTATGCTTTTAACTTGGTTTGTTTTCTTGTTTAGAAATAATGTTGCATTTATTCGTTTCACTTCCACATTTCTAGTGACTAGTTTTGTATTGGCACTGTAAGATCGTAAAATCGTACAAACTTACTGCAATGAGCTTAATTATCATTACGAACATAGGAGTTTAGAACAGTGTTGAATTATTACATTCTATGCCGTAATGTTCACTAGAGAATCGTGTGTGGTAAGCCCTCATCCTGTGCAGTCTTATATTGGTTCGGTGAAATCATCTAAGCTCATTGGAAGTAAGGAAAAGGTGCTTTAATGTTACTGAGTTGAGAATACCATGACTTAGTACATTCCACGCCTCAATGCTCAGTATACATAGGTGGTCACTCACCACTGCCGGGGCCGTGCCATTCAGGAAGATGCCAGTGGATTTACAGATCTGGTCATCCTCAGGGGGGCAGTCCAGGGTTGAGTGCAGCTCGTGGTCCCTGGGAACTGTTAGGGAAAGCATGGTGACGCGTGGTAGTGTAGACTATTTCAGTGGTAGTTAACATATCTGACCCATAAGAACATAACAAGACACTCGTTAATCGTCCGTTACCTGTCTCTCTGCTCTCAGGTACTCACCAGGAAGGGAGCCGTCGTCGCAGCAGTAAGGACGCTTGTAGATGCAGTAGTACCGGCAGCTCTCTTGTTGCCAGTCAGGGGCGGTCATCTCTGTACGTGAGTGTTAATTAGAGATTATTTTCTTGCGTGTTTGGGTTTATTAAGTGTGTGTGTGTCTGGGATAGGGAAGGTGCTGTGGCTGGTATTAACTCTTTTCTCTCTTAGACTATTTTCTAAGGCCACATAAATGATCAACCCTTAATGAAAAGCTTTAGTGTGACTTCATCTAGAGCAGGGGTTCTCAATCTTTTTATCGTTAAGAACCCCCTGAGTTATAAATCTATCTATCAGAACCCTCAGTATTATCACATGAAACATGGAAGTCAACATGCAATGGTACTGCAAAGGATTTTATTAGATCAGCCACCTAAGTACCCCTGGAAATCTTATGAACCCCCTGTGGTTTCGCGCTGTCAGGATGGCCACTGTCTATGAGCTACATCATTAGGTCTCTATGACGCTGAACACGTCTATGCAGAACGGTTGGGTTGGCAATAGACAATCTTATTATCAGACTTTGATTTCTAAGTTATGAAAATAAACTCATTTACGGGGCTTCATATGTTCATGGTGTCTTGTAGTCTACTTACTAACCTAGAAGGAAAGAAAATATCATACTAACTTCGAGTTATCAATTGAGGAAGAAGTAATTTTGTCCCAGGAATAGAGCTAGATGGTATATAAAAAAACACAATGCATAGTTATAACCTAACTCTACTATTATAGCTTTTTTTTTGTCGTAGATACATGTTTAGAAATACTTTACCTATCTTGATATCTCCTTATGTGACAGAAGAATATCCAAAAATATACGATATGCAGTTGACCATCTTTTCTGTGAAATATTACGATATCTGTTGAATCTGGCAACTTCAACGGGAGTTTGGGTCCTCTCCTAGTGTTTCCTTATATTTGAAACATTGATATTTACACGTCATTGTGATCAGGAAATAAAGGAAACTAAGTTTGCTTTTTCTAAGAGCATGAAATAGAAAAATTTATGTCTACAAGTGGCAGTTTATGTATAAGACAAGCAAACCTGTGTGCACTCATCCACTCTATCCAGAAGCTTAACTAATTTTCAAAAGTTCCCCAATAGTTACACAACTACCATTGGTCTACTGTTTCTATCCAGTTATCTACAAACACGTACACATTCACGGCAGCAACATGCAAAGTACACTAAATACTCCGGAGCAAAGCTGCCTCACCTTGTTTCATTAATCAGCTAACTCTTGCACACTTTCAGACCAAAGCTATTTTTCATTTACCATCGACGATTTTATATTCGAATCAAAATTAAACGACGATTGAGAACTTTCGGCCTAAAGTTGTTGAGGGCCGTGACGGCCTTGGGCGCCGCACGGGGGAAGGAGGTGGCTGTCGGGTCCGGCCTGGGGCCCAAGGCAGGAACTGGCTGCAGGTCCTGCTTTTCCTTGGTGGCCTCAAGCTTCACTACTAGTCGTCCACTTGCAGCGCCTCACACTAGGCAAGGGTCGCCATAAGCAAGAGATCAATGTCTACCACTCACCGGATGGTGCCGTGAGGGGCCCTAAAGGGGTGATAAGGGCTCCTTGCATAGAATATGATGGTGAGTGGTGTGTACGGGACCTCTGCTTATAATGACACCGGGCTGAACAACTCGCCATGAACGAGGGCACGCTGTGCGCCATGAGCCAGGCACTGACAGTACCAGTGGTCCTTTACATTAGGTTAGGTTAGGTTAGGTTAGGTTAGGCTAGGTTAGGTGAAAAGGACTCACTTTATGACAGTGTTTGGGGAGTGGTGTGTGGCGGGTCATTGCTCATGGCGACCCGTGTGAGGCATTGCAAGGTTGCATCGTCACTGCTCTCATAACCACGGGACTGGGGTTGACCCTTTTGGGTAAAAAGTTTCGTCCCAGTACCTGTGTAGGTAATGATACTTTGGATCGTTTCGCCATCGCCATCGCCGCACCGTTAGCCTCGATAAACGGATCGTTATCCTCGACAAACACATCTTTACCGTGGACACTGGAATCGCAACCTGTCGTGGAATCCCATTGTTAACGTGGACTCATTTTCCTTTGCGGCTTCAAGCTCACTGGTTGTCGTCAACTTGCAGCGCCTCACACTAGGCAAGGGTCGCCTTAAGCAGTCTGCCGTGTCTACCGTCCACCAGATGATGCCGTGAGGGGCCTTTAAGGGGTGATAAGGGCTCCTTGCATAGAGTCTGGTGGTGAGTGTGTACGGGACCTCTGCTTATAATGACACCGTGCTGAACAACTCGCCATGAACGAGGGCACGCTGTGCGCCATGCACCAGGCACTGACAATACCAGTGGTCCTTTACGGGGTGAAAAGGACTCACTGACAGTGTTTGGGGAGTGGTGTGTGGCGGGTCATTGCTCATGGCTACCCGTGTGAGGCGCAGTAAGGTGGCAGCGTCACTCTCCTCGCACTCACGGGTCTGGGATGAACCCTTACGGGGTGAAAAGGTTCGTCTCAGTACCTGTGTAGGCAAGTGAACTTCAATTGCGTCGCAGTGAGGTGGCAGCGCCACTCTCCTCGCACCTAAGGGTGTGGGGTGGACCCTTACGGGGTGAAGGGGTTCGTCCCAGTACCGGTGTAGGCAAGCGAAGTTCAATTGCGGCGCAGGAATGTGGCAGCGTCACTCTACTCGCACTGAAGGGACTGGGTAGTACCCTTACGGGGTGAAAGGGTTCGTCCCAGTACCTGTGTAGGCAAGTGGACTTCAATATTGTGTCGCGAAATCGCATCGTGAGAACTGGAACCGCATCGACATCGTGAAAACCCGCATCGTTACCTTGGTAACTGGAGTTGCATCTTGATCGTGGAAACTCGCATTATTATCGAGGAAACTGGAATGGCATATTTATCGTGGAATGGCATCGTTATTTTGGAAACTCGCATCGCTATCGAGGAAACTGGAATGCCATTGTTATCTTGGAAACTCGGAGCGCTATCGAGGAATCTGGAATCACATCTTATCATACACACTGTTATCGTGGAAGCTCTCGTGATCGTCGTTCGTTTCGTTATCTCTGAATTACTTAATTAGTCTTGGTATTATTCTTAGCCTCCGTAATAATAGAGATGTTGGTCATTTTTATCTTATCTTTTTTACTGTATTTTTTTCAGGGTATAGTTTAGTGTTCTTCAACCTTTTCTAAGTTCGTGCACCTTTTCGAGAAGCAAGGATGACTATAAAAGAAATGCATCAATATTTGTAATTTTCCCCTACTTTAAGACTGAAGATCGATAGATAACATTATTGAATATCTACCTGAATCTATAGTTTTTCGGTCCTAAACAGTCGCTATATAGTGGGAAATATAGGTACTATAACAAAATGCCACATCTGAAACACATCAGGCCCGTGGTCCGTCTAAGTTTAATATATTACTATTGTGAATAAATCGTAATACTTTGATTAATGTCAATAGGAGAGGACCCAAACTGTCACATTTTCAGTGTTCGCAGGTTGGTTTAATTCAGGAGAGAGTCAGCATCGTCTCGCGGTACAGAGTAGTCGTCTCTAAACACTGTATTACAATGTATCTATTGATTTACCATGCTTTTACTCCTTCCAGTATTTTTTCTGTTCTTATTCTACCATGGTATTTCTTTATAGTTACTTGAGTTTATACGACTAACATCATAATATAGAGCAAAACATAATTGTCTGGTGTACCAAGATCTTTAATTTCTAGAGACTTAAATACAGCACGGAACCTTAACACACATTTCACCTCGCTTCTGCACAGGTTAATTCTTCACAAGGAATGAGTAGAGCAATATTTGTTCCGTTTTCTTTATGAGAAACAGAAATAGTCCGAGGGTGCTGCAGTGTTTTCACCACCGTGTTCCTAAGCTCTGTCTTGCCATAGCCTGAACATGGTATTCAGTTCAGTTCAGTTGATAGGCGGAAGTGTAGCCTGGATATCGGCACTTCCTGATGTGTTTTGGTTTGGGTTTTGTCTGGGTCTGTAGCTGTAATTAATTATTATTTAAACTTTTTACTTTGTTATCTTATTTTCCTAAAAAATTATATACTATTTCTTCATTTTCTTCTATACTAGATTTTTCAATAAGTAATTTTCCAATTGGGGTGTTTGGATCTTTCATTGGTGTGGGCTGGGCATTGTAGGAGGAAATGTTTATGTCTTTAGACTATAGATCAGAGGTTCTCAACCTTTTTCTCGTTAACAACCCTCTGAGTTATAAGACCATCTACCTGAACCCACAGTAATTTGACATCAAACAGAATGTTAATTTAGTGACTGACACTAACTCAATAGGCAAAGGTATTCTGCAAAGGATGTATCACTAAATCAGCCATCTAAGTACCCCTGGAAATCTTCTTGTGAACCTCTGGGGGTTCGCAAATTCCAGATTAAGAACCCCTGATCTAGAGCCTTTTGAAAGAAGTGGAGCACGGCTCAAGTGTGTTTGAGATTATGTAGTTATGCCGGCCTGGTATATGGAGAAACATATTATAATTGTTATTGTTGTTGTTGTTGTTGTTGTTGTTATTGTTGTTGTTGTTACTGTTGTGACGCCCCTCGTCAGGTAGGCCAGGTGAGGGGTAGGGATTAATTAAGCTGCACATATTTGATGGGTGGTAATTGCGTGGTCCATAATTACTCATTTCACATCAAAGGCAACACTCAAGGTTTAAGTCAACACAAAAACTCTAATGCTAATAAGCCTCCTGCATAACACATTGCCAGCGTATATGTGTGGCGCAAATAAAATGGAAATAAGAAAAGAAAAAAAATGCTGGAGGGTTATGGGAAACTGTACTATGAAGCTCTCTTATTTTTTCCCCTCTTTTTTCCTCCATCATTAAAAGCTGCATTAATTAGGGAAATTCGCGAGGACTGAGTTTCCATAAATTTGCATGTTGTTATGATGCACTGTTTATTTGATTTCTTTAACTTTTATTTATTTTTTCATCGATGTATTACTTTCATAAACGCTCAATATATATAGCGATGCATTACAAAGCACCGAAACCTTGGAAATTCAGTGAAGCAGTGAATCGCGAGCTAGCTATACTTAGAGTGTGACATTATTACCATTACTTCTTTTTAGAATTCGTCTGCGTCATAATCATACACAAAGCTTTATTTAAGGAGCTGAGGAGAATACAGGAGTCAATTCAGTGAAGTAATGAATCGTGAGCTACTTAGAGTGTGACTATCATTAGAATTACTTTTTGTTTTTGCGATTTATGTGTGCCGTAATCACACTAAGCTTCATTTAAGGAGCTGCGGGGAATACAGGAGTCAGTATAACATACAAGCAGTCAGTAACAAAAGAAAAAAAAAACACAGGAAAATATGAGAGATTATCACGATACCTTAAAAGTTGGCCGCGGAATGTTAGCTAGAACCAAAACAAACATGCGGCAAAACGACTAAGGCATGAAAAAAGTGTAAAAAAAAAAAAGAAGAGAAGGGGAAAGATGTGAAAGGTAAACATGGAGGAGGAGGAGGAGGAGGAGGAGGAGGAGGAGGAGGAGGAGGAGGAGGAGGAGGAGAAGGAGAAGGAGGAGGAGAAGGAGGAGGAGTATAGAAGTAGAAAGCTCACAAGGGAAATCTGAACAGCAGTATGACACCGCAGGAAAGTGACAAGGCGTAACAGATGGAAGACGGGGAGTGTGACGAGAGAAACGCAACACTCTATCAAACCAAACAGTGACGCAGTACTTCGCTAGATGACGCGTGGAGAGTTACGACACTAGACTTGCGTATGAGAGTGCATTGAGTACTGTTGTGAAGATTGCGCCATTGTGTAGGACGTTGTATAGTGTATTGAGAGCTGAAATGCAACCGAATTCACAGGTGAAAGAAAATGACTGTAATTAAAGTGAAAACAAAAGACCCTGAGTGAAGTAGTTTGGTAATTAAAGAATACAATGAGATAGTGAAGTGAAGGAGGACGAGGAGGAGGAGGAGGAGGAATAGGAAGAGAGAAAAGAGAAGCAATAAACGAACTTACCGCGACACGAAACCAAGCAAAATTAAAGAGAAGGTAAAAAAAGGAAAGGAAAAGGAAAATTAAGGAAAATGCATTGTGTTAAGCACCAAAAGAAAACAAAAACTCTTATAGAAAATTACATTATAGTCATCCGTTATCCCTGTCAGCTGTTTTTTTCCCGCTTATCTTTTCACTCACTTGAATTAAAAATGTATACAAAACGGACGCAGATAAATAACCACATAAAAACAAATAAACAAAAGAAATACAGAATAGAGTAAAATAGAGCCCACTGCAAACTCCGACGCATCTCCTCTCTCTCTCTCTCTCTCTCTCTCTCTCTCTCTCTCTCTCTCTCTCTCTCTCTCCCCCCATCTCTGCAATATTTAGTAGCGCGAGTTAAAGTCGTTGGAATGACGCAAGTTAAGACATATCGCGAAAGTTAGCAAACGAACAAGGGTCTTTCTCTTTGTCACACTTCCAGCGCCTCTCTCTCTCTCTCTCTCTCTCTCTCTCTCTCTCTCTGTCTTTTATTTCATTTACATCTTACTTTTATATTCTTTTAACAAATTATATGTTCTCTTCTTACTTTATTGTTTTTTTCTCTTTTTAAATGCAGTTTTGTATTGGCTCAGTGTTGTGATGCGCTAAACTAGTCTGTCTCTACCTTTCTCTTACCTGAAGTGGTAACATCAGCATCATCAGCAGCATCAGCAGCAACAGTAGTAGTATTGGAAGGAGGTGAAGGAGTACACGAGCTTGCCGTCAGCCCCAGCAGGAATAAAAATGCAGGAAGATACATTGTGTTGCTTCAGACTAAAAATAAATGGATAGATAAATGAATAAAAATGAGTTAATAAGTAGATGAATAAAGGAAAAGAATAAGACAACAAAATCAGAATAAATAAACGGAGATAAAAAAAAATTGAACCAACTACATTGTGTTGCTTCAATCTAAAATAAAGAGATAGATAAATGAATAAACAGATTAAAAAAAAAATGAGAATGAAAAAAACGAGTAATAAGTAGATGAATGAATGAGAAGACTAAAAACAACAAAATAGCTGAAGGTAAATAGATCAACTAACAAACTAACTAACTAAATAAGCCAAAACAATAACAATATCACAAAATCAATAAAGAAAATGAAAGCAGATGAGACGGAAAGATAAAATGAATTAATCGACATTACCTGAAATATTAAAAGAAAATGAAAATATATTAACTCGGGCTCCAGGTGTTGCATATTTCAATTTCGTGCATAGAATCACTCATATTTTTTTCCTCCCTGTCCAGTTTAAAATATCAGAGTAACTTTCATGCGGCTACACAAGGAGAAATGTGCGGCTCTCTCTCTCTCTCTCTCTCTCTCTCTCTCTCTCTCTCTCTCTCTTTGATAAGAATAACCACGATAACTTGGTGATATTAGCCAACGAGGTCAGTGAAAGTTATTTAAGGTCAGGAAAGTGAAAATATGTACCAGTGAGATTATATCATTCGGTTTGCTCGTTCATTATTGAATAGGAAAATAGAAAAAAAAGGTAGCTGATTAAAAAATGTGGTGTTATTTCTAAACTATCAGAGCCTATAAAATTTTTAACATATCGTGGTAAAAAAATGCTGAAATGAAATCGTGAGGCTGAGAGTGTTTCTTTTCCTTTATGTATTCATACACAGACACACACACACACACACACACACACACACACACACACACACACACACACACACACACACACACACACACACACACACACACACACACACATGCAGGTAGCAAATTAATAGATAGGTAAATTGAAAACTCTCTTCATACACTCAGATAAACACATAGATAGATAGATGAGTAGATAAATTAATCAAAACACACACACACACACACACACACACGCCCGGTAGCTCAGTAGTTAGAGCGCTGGCTTCACAAGCCAGAGGACCGGGGTTCGATTCCCCGGCCGGGTGGAGATATTTGGGTGTGTCTCCTTTCACGTGTAGCCCCTGTTCACCTAGCAGTGAGTAGGTACGGGATGTAAATCGAGGAGTTGTGACCTTGTTGTCCCGGTGTGTGGTGTGTGCCTGGTCTCAGGCCTATCCGAAGATCGGAAATAATGAGCTCTGAGCTCGTTCCGTAGGGTAACGTCTGGCTGTCTCGTCAGAGACTGCAGCAGATCAAACAGTGACACACACACACACACACACACACACAGGTAGGAAATTGATAGATAGGTAAATTATAAACTCTTCATATACACAGATAGACATATAGATGGATAGATAGATGAGTAGATAAATCATTAACACACACACACACACACACACACACACACACACCTAAGGAACAAACAGCTCACCTTTCAGTCACCAGTCGACACACACAACGCCCGTCACAACACTGAGCTGCGCATGACGTTCTTCCTCTATTTATACTTTCACCTGCAGCTTCTCGGCAGCTCCCCCTCCCACACCGAGTGACAGGCGTCTTTTTACAACTCCTGTATCCACATATGAACGTAGATACATCTGTCTCTCTGTTTTCTTGTCATGTACTGTTGGAAAAGAGTCTAGCGTGGCGTGATGAGTGATGAAAATGCAAAGCTGTAGCTAAATTCTGTGTTTTTAAGTGATAAGTGCGTGTTTAGAAGTTATGAATGAGGGTAAATGGGAACAGCTAGACACAGTATGTACTGAGCCGGCCACGTGAAAATATTATGACTTGCTGTTTCTTATGATTTTTTATGTTCTTGTGTTACGTAAGTGCTCTGGTAGTCATGGATGCAGATAAATTTACTCTCTATATGTTAAGTAGAACGAAGATTAGCAAACTCAGTATATCTATTCTCTGTTATGTTGCTATTTATATGTTAGACCTTATATGTCCTATTGGTTTTCATAACTGCTTAGATATCCAGGAATGTAGGTAACTTTATTCTCTTCATTTACTACCTACGAGGATTAAGAAAATCAGTCATTCTACTCTGCTACATTATTACCTGTACAGAAGACTTCTTTTTAGGTTCTGCTGATTTTTGCAGACCTCAGGTACTACATAAACATCAAAACTCCCGATTTAACCTCTTCAGTACTTGGACGTTTTTTCACCATGAATTTCGGGTGTGATAAAACGATTTTATTTACATTAGAAAGGGTCTATGGAGGTCAGAAGATTACTGGCCAGAGTTTTCACTATTTTAATTCTCATAAAAGTTTCTGAAGCTGTATAAAATCGACAAATAATAAGCAGAATGAATATGAAAACGCGTCACGGTACTGAAGGGATAAAGTCCAGTGATCTGCTATAAGGAGATGAAGTGGAATGAAAAAAAAAAAAAAACTAAACAATCGAAGCTAGTTTGCTGCGTCACATAAAAACACCGTTACTGTTGTCTCGAGTTGACTGAAAGTAAGAGACAGTGAGACAGAAATACAGTGAAGCTTACCGTTCATGTTTAAAGCAGGTCATTTGTATGCTAATGAAGGAATGTTAATACTTGCTGTACTTTAAACTTGTGTGTGTGTGTGTGTGTGAGAGAGAGAGAGAGAGAGAGAGAGAGAGAGAGAGAGAGAGAGAGAGAGAGAGAGAGCGTTGATTCGTCTGCATAATTCTGTCCCGAGTCTGTTAATATATTCGTGGTACCAGTTGCGTGAGATTGAAAAATAAAAGGAAAAAAAAAAATAATAAAAATGAAATGTGTGCGTTTGGGGAATAAAAATGAATAACACCAGTGAATAAATTAAATACTAACGTTATTATCTTACTATTTTTACTATCTTTTTTTAATCTTTTTTATCTTTTTTAGTTTGTTCATGGTCAACTTGTTATAAGTATCCTTTTCATATCTTTTCAGGAATCTTCTTCCTTTTCTGCGTCTTAGGTATTGGACCGGATGAAGCAGGCTGTGTAAATTATTGATTGTGAGAGACGAAGACAATGGAAGGAAGGACCATTTTACTCTTAAAAGAAAGTATGCACATGAACACACACACACACACACACACACACACACACACACACACACACACACACACACACACACACACACACACACACACACACACACACACACACACACACACACACACACACACACACACACACACACACACTCTCTCTCTCTCTCTCTCTCTCTCTCTCACACACATAAATCATTTATCCCCATGAAAACAATAGGGAGCTGGAGGCGTTTTGGAGACATTCACTCACTCACTCACACTCTCACTCTATTACTCTCTCTCTCTCTCTCTCTCTC
>NC_059283.1:7858511-7861011 GCF_017591435.1 Portunus trituberculatus | reverse complement strand
TAAATTCTCAAAGGTGTTTCTTCTATTGATAATGTAGAAACCTTGCGAACTTGTCATTAGAACAGTAATAACACTCTTAGGAACCCGTGTCGCTTCAGAGTCTGTTGAAGGTATAGGGGAGATAAAACCAGAAGCGTTTCAGAATATGAACCAAAGAGACAGAGACAAGAAACGGAGAGAAAGAAAGAGAATATAAAGAAACTTCTAATTGAATCACTGAGAGCTCCGTAACAACAGCGGCACAATCTCCCCTCGTATGTTACATCCGCCAACATCTCTAGTATTCTGAAGCTTTTCCACTCTTTTTTCCTCCCAAGCAACAATATCTCAGCCTCTCCCGGTGTTTCCTCTCCTATTTTTCCCTGCGCTCCAGCTTATGAAACAGATTGCTAATAAATGCTGGAAAAAACGGGGCCAGTAAGCAATATTTTTCCCTGCATAACGATTAATTCTTTCCTCCATTACTCTTTATTTCCTTCCACCCCCTCTCCGTCACTCCACACTCCATTCCACTTCACTGCCATACACCCTCGTTCCGCGCCGCTTCACCTGGCTCCACCCGGCGTTCCACCTCGACAGGGCGCCGCGTTCCACCTCCACTCAGTCCCGCCGGCGAGACTTCCATGATTTTCAGTTTATGGGGAAATAACAGTGTGGAGTTTATCGTCATGTTTTGGTCGTGTCCTTGTCCAGTGCGTTACTTCGGATCGTTTTTGGTCGTTTCTCATGCCCTTCACCTCTCACGCTACTCTCTCTCACTCTCTCTCTTTCTCACTGTCACTCTATTTATCTTTCTTCCCTTTTCTTCGTGTTCGCTCTTACCGCCCTCCGACTCCACCGCCGGCACCCCCGCCACCGCCGCCACCATAACCGTAAAAATAATTCCTTCGTCACATCCTGTCTTTGCTTTGTTTGGTGACGTTGTTGTTGTTTCTATCTGTATTTCAGGTGGTTTCGTATCAGTTCTTTTTGTTCAGTGTGTTTTTTTAATGCTTGCACTACTAACGTTTGTGTGTGTGTGTGTGTGTGTGTGTGTGAGAGAGAGAGAGAGAGAGAGAGAGAGAGAGAGAGAGAGAGAGAGAGTTTCATTGCTATTGCTGTATTTATCATCTCTCTTTATTCTTACTTCTACTAGCTTCATTTCCTCTGTTGAGTCTCTTAACATAATCACTGTTACTATGAAAATGTGTCTCTTAATCCTTCGCTAACTGTTTTATTACTGTTCTATATCATTTCGTTTTATTAACTCTTCCATCAGATTCACTTTTTTCTATTCAAACTTTCAATGCTTCCACTACTGTAGCAAATGTTTCTTTCTTTACATCCTGTTCAAAGTATTTTTCTATCACTACTATTGTTTTTATCATCTACTTAGTTACTTTACTTACAATGACTACTTAACTTTCACTTGTTCACTGTTTTAATGCTTCCAGTACTGTTAAAAAATATTTCTTACTTTACTACCTGTTCTAATATCTTTCTATCACTACTACTGTTTATATCCTCCACTCAGTCTCTCTTATCTCAGCTTCATTTTCACGCTTTTTTTTTTTTTCCTGCTTCCTCTGTCAGTGTGAAATCGATTTGCACCTTACATCCTGTCAAAGCTTTCCTTGTTTTGTCACACTTCTGCATCTTCCAGTCACACAAGCACTATCCCTCAATGGGCTTTACATTCTTCCATTCTCCTCAGTGCCTCCCATTACTATCTTGAAAATCACCTTGTATCTCGTCTAGTCTTTCTTATTTTGCCTCACTACCTTGCCTTATCTACATCATCTTTATGTTTTTCCATTCTCCTCTTCCATTCTCCTCAGTGCCTCCCATTACTACTTTGAAAATCACCTCGTATCTTGTCTAGTCTTTCTTGTCTTGCTACATTTGTATTGCTTTTACAGTCCATCCAAGCTGTACCTCACTCACTTACCAACATTACCGTTACCTTTCTCCATTCTCCTCAGAGTCTCTCTACCAAAAACATTAATGATCCATGTACCCTCTCTTAGTATTCCTTATTTTGCTACACCATTGAATCTCCCACTCAACCAAGCACTGTTTCATCCGCTTATCCACACCTTTCTCTTTCTCCATGCACTGTTTCCATTGCTACTTAATTCTTACCCTCTCCTCTCTCCTGATCTTTGGTCTATCACTGCACTCAAGAAAGATTTGCAAGTTCGATACTGAGTTCATATGTGTTTTTTTTAATACGATGGCTCAGTTTTTGTTTTCCATGAGTTGATACAGATCCGTAAGTCAATTTTCCTTTCGTTTTTTTACTCCTCAAAATCACTATTGCTTATATTAACCTTTCTCTCTCCTCCTTCTCCTCCTGCACACCTTTTCTTATCTCCTCATCTCTCCAACTTCTCCCATTGTCTCTCGCCCCCCATGGCTTGTCTCACTCTCAGCTGCGGGAAATTTGAGGCAAGAAAAGAAGATAAATATTCCTGAGTTGCATGAAATTTCGATACAGGAAAGCGTCGAGGAAAAGTTATGG
>NC_059283.1:7846011-7851011 GCF_017591435.1 Portunus trituberculatus | reverse complement strand
CCACCTTGTCCCTCGTTATCCCTCTCGTCTGTATTAGTGGTCCTACAAACCATCCGTCTTACTCACTGTGGGATCTCTCTTTTAACAACTCACTCACTCACTCACAAAAAAAAGATCGAAGAAGCTCATGTTAATAATGTTAATGAGATGACTTGCTTCGCCACTCATCTCATTCACATACAGCTGGAATTTCATGAAGGGACGCAAGGGAGACGGGGAGAGAGAGAATGTTTAGTTAGTTAGTAGTAGAAGGAGAGTTTAATGATCCCGACTTTGGTCACTTAGATGAATTAAAATCGCTGACAGATGATAATGGAGGAGAAATTCATTAAGTTTAGATTGTTTATGGGAATTCTTATCGGTTTCTTTCCTCGTCTTTCAAAAGGATAATAGGATGGTCATAGGATGATAGGAGTGGTAATAGGATAGAGAGTTCATTAAGTTATATGATTCCTTATTAGATTGCTAGCAAGTTCATTGTCGCGCCTTCAAAACCAGTGACACTTAATTAATCTTCTGTTTGGTCACTTGATGAATCAGAATCGTGTCGACAGATGGTAATGTGACAGCAGAATCATTAAGTCACAGCTTCTGGGATTGCCTCCACGTTTCTTCCCCCTCAAAACAAATGACAAGCTAAGATATATAGGTATATAGGGATAAGATAAGATAAGATAAGATAAGATATACAGCTATAGGAAATAATAGGTGGGGAAAAAAGATAGAAAATTGTAGATGAGATACAGTAACTAAATTTTGTATCTTAAGAAATAAGATAGCATGTGTTTCTCCGTCTATCGCAGTCATAGATTTAACTACTATTACTGCTGCTGCTGCTACTACTACTACTACTACTACTACTACTACTACTACTACTACTACTACTACTGTCTTTAATGTAAGCGAGTTTTAAGCTAATTTACGAAATTAAATGCATCGCGACACTGATTTTATCTCATTTACCGGAGAGTAGAATTAACTTGAGAGAGAGAGAGAGAGAGAGAGAGAGAGAGAGAGAGAGAGAGAGAGAGAGAGTCACAGATAAGTAACTGCTTGCTCATCCTCTGCGTTTCCAATCTTCCCGAGAGCGGCTAAACGTTCATCACTGAGGAGGAGGAGGAGGAGGAGGAGGAGGAGGAAGAGGAAGGGGATGAAGAGGAGGAGGAGGAAGAGGAGGAGGAGGAGGAGGAGGAGGAGGAGGAGGAGGAGGAGGAGGAGGAGGTAGTGTTGAAATTCAAGTCATAAAGGATTCATTCTGAGAACTTCCAACTCTATATATTTTTGTTTCGCTTCTTTCCGCCGGGTTAAACGTGTGTGTGTGTGTGTGTGTGTGTGTGTGTGTGTGTGTGTGTGTGTGTGTGTGTGTGTGTGTGTGCGTGTGCGTGAGTGCGTCTGTATATATGCGTGTGTGGGAGAGAAAGAGGGAATTCCGCCGTCAGATTATCCGCCACGCCAGTTTCCATTTGCGTTGCCAATTATTAATGTGTTTCTTGAATTGGTCTAATGTGAATTCACTGTGGTTTAGGGGGAGCGAGATATCCCGTGGAGAGCGGCAGGCAATCCGTGCTTTAGGACAGTGTGCCGTGAAGAAAACGCAGCGCACAGTGGAAGAAAATGGGAAATAACACTGCGGACTAGACGGAAAACCAAAACAATACCTTAACCAAACAATAAAAACAGAAAAAAAGGAACAAAGAAAAAAGAAATAGAAAACAGTAGGGGCTTGACTGGAAAGAATATAAAAACTGACGGAAAAAAAAATAAACACAGGTGAAATAAACTAGAAAAATGGTTCCCTTCAGTTGGAAAGGTCTGCCGTGTCTGCTCCTCCTCCTGCTGGTGTTGTCCTGCTTCCTGCTGGCTGAGGGAGCAGGCCATGAGGAGGACGAGAGGCAGGAAACTCAGCAGGAAGGAGGAGCAGGGAGGAGGAGGGTAGGAAGGAGAGGAAGAGATCAGAATAATGACGAAAATGAAATCCTGCGACGGCGAGGAAAGAAGAAAGGTAAGAAAAGATGCTTCCCTAATGGATCCCCCTGTTGTAGCTGAGGTTGTTGGTGTTGTTGTTGTTGTTGTTGTTGTTGTTGTTGTTGTTGTTGTTGTTGTTGTTGTTGTTGTTATTGCTTTTGTTTCTATTCTTCATCCTGTTCTATTTCTTGTTCTTGTTCTCGTTCTTTTCTTCTTTCTCTCCCTTTCGTTAACCACGCTATTCTTTTTATTTCTGCTTTTAATTTTTCCTTCTCTCTTTCTTTTCCTTTGTTTTCATCTCTTCGTTGCCTTTTTTTACAGCAACTTTTCTCTTACTAGTTCATTCTTTTCCATTTTTTCCTCTCCCTTTCGCTAACCACGCTATATTTCACTACAGTTTAATTAATACATGTAAAACCGACTGCTGTGATTTGCGTTGAGTCCAAGTGAAAATATTGTCCAAGGGGGGGGCGACGGGGAGAGTGTGGGGGGACGAGAGTATGGCGAAAGGGGTGGAAGAGGGGGGCGCTAACTGATTGCTCTATCTCGTAACTGTGGGGATAGTGGGACCGATAAAAAAACAGATAAATAAATGCCAGAACAATGCGCGTGATATTAATAAGTCGTTCGTCTAGATCCGGATTCATGTTTGCGTATAAATATGAGGTTAATTTTTTTTTCTCGTTTTTTTTTTTTTTTTTTTACAGGCAAGTCTTTATTTATTTCCTACACTGGGATGGAAAGTGTTTAATCCCTTCTGTATTGGGACGCATTTTGTACTTGAGTTTTTGGGTATGTTTAGACGATTTTATTTACATTAGGAAGGGTGTATGGAGGTCAGAAGTTTAATGACCAGAGTCTTCACTATTCTAATCCCCACATAAGTTTCTCAAGCTGTAGAAAATCACCAAATAGTAAGCAGAAAGAATATGAAAAGGTTTTCTGGTACTGAAGGGGCTAAGACGCTAAGTGGATGAAAGAAAGACAGAGTTGATGTGTGGAAGTGGTGTTTGTTTTATAGTTTTGTTATTTCCTTTATTTTCTTTCACTTGTATTTCTTCGTTTTATTCTGTGTAGTTATTCGGTTCTTTTCAATATCATGCTGTTTTGTTTTCTATTTCCACCCTAAATTGTCCTTTTTAAAATCGTTTTTATAGTTTTTTGCTATTTTCAAGTTTTCCTTCATTCTTTTGTATTCTTGTGTTCCTAAATCTTGTTTTCCTCTGCTTTTCAAAGTGTACCACTGAAATTTATCACTCCTTGCATTTTTTGTCCTATTTCTTGTTTTCTCTGCCTTTTTATGAAGTTACCACAAAATTTTTTCACCCTTTTTTCTTTCATATTTTCGTTCTATATCTTGTTTTCTCTTTATCTTTTTGTAGTTCCTCACAAAATTGTTCACTTCTTGCATTATTTCGTGTCATTTTTTTTCTCTGCCTTTTTAATTTTAGCATAGAATTGTTCACTCCTACTATATTCGTCCTACTTGTTAATTTTCTCTCTGTCAGTTCAGCTCCACGTCCCAGATGGAAGGAAATCGAATTTTTAAAGGGAAAATCTAGATTTTGCATTTATTTTTGGCGTCGCCCTTTAACTTTTGAGGAGCGTGGTGATGTGGTGGCAGCTTTGTCCCGTGGCCTGATGCATCATTGTGCGGCGACCTCCTCCTCCTCCTCCTCCTCCTCCTCCTCCTCCTGTTGTCCACCCTCTCCCGGTTTAGAGTGTGTCGTTCGCTGGCATTATTCCTCAGTCTTTCCTCATAACAAATCTATTTCTACGTTTCATTTCAATTATTTACTCGTACATTTTCATTTTTCCAGTCTAACAAAGCGACTAATTTTTGTGGCTTTCACTCTGGTTCTAGGGGTAGTGGTGGTGGTGGTGGGCGTGATGGGGCGGAGTGGGCGGGGATTAGATCAGTGTGGGGAAGACAGAGATGGATGATGGCATGATGTGTGTTGGTCCTTCTTGGGGACATGACGGCGCTGGAGGGAAGAAAAACGACAATAAATAAAAGGAAGCATTGACTAGGTAACAAATTGATGCTTAGATGAAGATGAGAAGAAGAACAGGAGAGGAAAGTATTCAGTAAAGGAAAATATAGTAGTTGTAGAAGGAAGAGGAGAAGGAGGAAGAAGAAGAGGAGGAGAAGGAGCAGGAGGAGAAAAATATAATAAGAATAAGGGGAGGTGAGAGTGTTCTATTGCAATCATTAACTCAGAAGGAAAGAAAGAAGACAAGAAGGAGAAGAAGGAGTAAAAGGAGGAGGAGGAGAAGAAGAGGGAGGAGGAGGAGGAGGAGGAGGAGAAATAATGATAGTAATAAGAAGGAAAGAACAGAAAGGAGAGAAAATATTCTTCCATTATTACTGCTGCGGATGGGAAGAAGATAATGATGATGATGACGATGAATAATAGGAAAAAGAGAAGAATAAGGAGAAGAAAAAGCAAGACCTTCAGCGCCAAAAGAAAATAAAAAGAAAAGGGAAAAGAAATCAACAATTCACAAAACTTCTCTCGAGAAATATAAGAATATGAATAATAGTAGTAGTTGTAGTAGTAGTAGAAGAAGAAGAAGAAGAAGAAGAAGAAAAGGAAGAGCAACAACAACAACAACAACAACAACAACAACAACAACAACAACAACAACGACAACAACGACGACGACATAAACTCTCATCACCATTATTATCAAGAAGAAAAAGAAGAAAAGAAGAAAAAAGAAGATACAAGACAAGACCCTTTCAATCACCACCACCACCACCACCACCACCACCACCACCACCACCACCTCCGCCACTCCAGCCCGAAGGAGAAAGAAAAAAAAAAGGAAGAAAAATAAAAAAAAGCTTACAGTCACCACTCCCATCACAGAGAAGAAAAGAAAGAAGAAAGGCGCCCACCATCACCACCACCACCACCACCACCACCACCACCACCACCTCAGGAATAACACCACTTACGCTGCGCCACAAAGCAACACCACAGCGAAAGTTTTGCCACAACCTTAGGAAGCAAAACAAGGAGGACAAAGGA
>NC_059283.1:7791011-7838511 GCF_017591435.1 Portunus trituberculatus | reverse complement strand
TGGGTCATGCACGGAGAATAGAGGATGATGGTGGTGGTGGTGGTGGTGGTGGTGATGGTCTGGTGGTGCTGGTGGTGGTGGTGGTGATGGTCTGGTGGTGCTGGAGGTGCTGGTGGTGCTGGTGGTGGTGTGCTATTGTGATATTTTTGCTGGGCTGGTGATTTAAGGTGGTGGTGATGGTGGTTGATGATGGTGTGGTGGTGATGAGGCGGCTGGGTTGAGTTTATGGCTTTGATGGTGATGGTAATGGTGATGGGAGTGGTGGTGGTGGAGGTGATGGTGGTTGTATATAATCTAAAACTGCATGTTTAACTTTAAACTACAGAATATCACAAACTGACACTGGGAAACTAATTAATCCGTTATTTTTTTTAGACATTTCGCAAACACAATTGACTACAGACATTCAATCATGACCGACAAACGCATCTATATATTAATTAACCACAACGCTGTCAAATGTAGGCAAATTAACATCATACAAACAAAAATATAGGCAATCATTACTTATTTTCCCGGCAAACTCGCCTCCAGACAAAGTTTTCCCAATAAAAATAGAATATATGGATTAATTTAGTGGTAGTGGTTTAATTTTAATGCACAGTGGATGACGTTATGAGTGGGGTGTGTATGCATTAATGGATGGGTGTGTATTAATAGATGTGTATATATTAATGGGCTGTACATGACTGTGGGATCTATACAAGCTGGATGGACCATTGATTCCTAGAGAGAGAGAGAGAGAGAGAGAGAGAGAGAGAGAGAGAGAGAGAGAGAGAGTAAAAATAAGAAAAGGCATAATTTAAAAGAAAATAAAAAAAATGGGAAAATATATAGATGAAATGCGGAATTCCTGACTAAAAAAAAGTATAAAAAAGAAGAAAATGAAATAGAAAGCATGGATAATAATATACAAGAGAAAATGCAGAATTCCGAACTTAATATACCGTCTCATATTTTACACTCTTCCCTCGCCTGACATACCTTGCGGCGTCACATTTCACTCATTGTCAGGGAGGCGCGTCACTGGTGCTGTCTGCTGCCTTGCTTCTTACCTAACAACTCTCACGACTCCTTCAGGACGCTTTGCTCTTTTACAAGGTGTCTTGAAGCCTTACGTAACTCGATTTTTGTTTTGTTTTGCTTACTTGTTTTTGTATTTAAAGGATTCGTAAAAGTTTCAGAAGGTAAAGATCTTCTCTCTCTCTCTCTCTCTCTCTCTCTCTCTCTCTCTCTCTCTCTCTCTCTCTCTCTCTCTCTCTCTCTCTCTCTCTCTCTCTCTCTCTCTCTCTCTCTCTCTATCTATCTATCTCTCTCTATCTCTTTTCTTTAGCCAGTGACGCATCACCAGCATTCTCTCACTATTTATGTCCCTAACCAAGCCTGTCTCCTTTGTGCAAACGTGGTGAAAATAAAAGAAAAAGAAAACTAAAAAAAAAATATATATAATAAACGTTCGGATGAGCAATGGTTGGGAACAAAAACGTGCTAGCGTGACGGCCTCTTCGGTGCCTTACGTGTCTTTCAAGAGCCGCCCGGTGGAAGCCAGGCGAGGTATAAATGTACATGTTTATTTATGTTTACTACACCCGCTGCTCTGACCTGCCAGCCCGCCCGTTAGCTGCCGTCATTCACCCGCTGTCGTTGTTTGTTCTTCTCTTGCCTGCCGCCTCCCACCCATTCTGCAGAGTGTTTAGTGATATTTATCGTTTTATTTCTCCCTGTTCTTGAACGTCTCCAGTGAAAGAATATTATCTAGAATTATTTATCTTTAATTGCTGTTTATTTTCCTTCTTCTCTTCCCAGCCATTCAACAGGAGTGTTTAAGAATATTTATCGTCTTATTTCTCCCTGTTCTTCTTCCCTTCAGCGTCTCCAGTAAAGGAATATTATCTAGAACTATTCATCTTTAACTGCTGTTTGTTTTCCTTCTTCTCTTCCCAGCCATTCAACAAAAAGGAGTGTTTAAGAATATTTATCGTTTCATTTCTTCTCGTTCGTCTTCGCCTCAACATCTTCAGTAAAGGAATATAATCTAGAAATATTTATCTATGATTATTGTTTGTTTTTCTTTCCTCTTTTCGCAAACATTCAACAGAAAGGAGTGTTTAAGAATATTCATCGTTTCTTTCACCCCGTTCTTCTTTTCTCACATCTCTGAACACTCACGGAGAAGTAGAATGTTGAAATATCTACCTTAAATTGTTGTTTCTACATTTACCTTCACTCTTTGCTAACCATTCTATACCTATTCACAGTTATTTCTCTCTCTCTTTGTTCTATTTCTTGATCATCTTAAACCATTCGTAAGGAAATATCTTTTACGGCTGTGTCTTCAATTCCTTTATTCTTTTCCAAACCGTTCTGGAAATATTTATAGCATCTGTGTTCTATATTATACCCAAACGCCATCCATTTAGAAACAGAATCTAGAAATATCTATCTTTTTAACTGGGCCTCTTTGTCTCCCCTCACCGCCATCGCAGCCTTGGGAACTAAATGTTTAGAAATATAAATACAGACCAGTAGAAGTGAAGCAAGTCGAGAAGATACGAGAAACCTGCGGGTATTTTTCGTTTTCTAAAGAAGATTGTAATGATTAGAGTACAGCTTAGCATGCGTTTCCTAAATGATTCATGACACTTCTCTGTATTAGTCTGACGAGAGAGGAGTTAGTAATTAAGTGAAAGGATAATGGCAGTAAAATTAATAGAAGTAGTTATCATAGTAGTAGTAGTAGTAGTAGTAGTAGTAGTAGTAGTAGTAGTAGTAGTAGTAGTAGTAGTAGTAGTGGTAGAAGTTGTAGTAGAGAGAGAGAAATAAAAAAATAATGAAACTACGCATGAAATGGAAGACAGGAGCAATAAAGAAGAAGCAAAACAAGGGAGGAAAGAAGGAAGAGGAGAGGGAGAGCGATAATAATACTGCATAGAATTAAAACTGTAACGTAAATTGAGGAAGGGAAGGAAAACATAGAAGGAAGGAGGAAGAAATAGGGAGGAGGAGGAGGAGGAGGAGGAGGAGGAGGAGGAGGAGGAGGAGGTGGTGTAGCCACTCTACCTTCATTATTGGAAACTCTGGCACCAACACACTCCGCAAAATTAAATTCCAGGTTTTTTTTCTTCCTACGTGTTTCTTTAATTCCTTTTCATATTAGAGAGAGAGAGAGAGAGAGAGAGAGAGAGAGAGAGAGAGAGAGAGAGAGAGAACGGTCCTCCTCCTCCTTTCCTTGCCACCTTACCTCTCATCCTCTTATTGCCTCACTGTTTTCCTCCTCCTCCTCCTCCTCCTCTTTCTCCTCCTCCTCCTCCTCCTCCTCCTCCTCTTCTTCCTCCTCCTCCTCTTCACACGCCATGTAAAGAGGTGTCTTTCAAACTCTTTAGAAGGTGATGAGGAGAGTGTGAGAGGAAGAGAAAGGGAGAGGGGGAGAGAGAGGGAGAGAGAGGGAAAGGGAGAGGGAGAGCGAGAGGGAGGGAGAGGAAGAGTAAAAACATCTCAGGTAAATCAACATACAGACTAATGTGTAAGGAAACAAGGGAGGAAAAAATGGTAGTGAGGCGGAGAGAGAGAGAGAGAGAGAGAGAGAGAGAGAGAGAGAGAGAGAGAGAGGGCATACACACAAATAAATATCACAAGAAAGCTTGGTCACACAGATACGTACATACATACACACACAAAACGCGCACATGGATCTCTCTCTCTCTCTCTCTGGCATCACCTACGCCTTGTATTTTTAGAGGAACTTAGTATTATCATCAGTGTGTGTGTGTGTGTTCGTCATGGGCGCTGATTTGTTGGTCCTCTCTCTCTCTCTCTCTCTCTCTCTCTCTCTCTCTCTCTCTCTCTCTCTCTCTCTCTCTCTCTCTCTCTCATATTTGTTTGTTTGACAACCTTGACGTTCTTGTTTTTGTTGTTGCCATTCTCCTCCTCCTCCCTCTTTCTCTCTCCTCCTCCTCCTCCTCCTCCTCCTATTCTGCCGCCGTGCCATCGTTTTTTCATTATTATTGTTGTTATTATTATTATTATTATTATTATTATTATTATTATTATTATTATTATTACTATTATTTTCATTATTACTATTTCTACCACCACCACCACCACCACCACCACTTACTCCCCGCAAGCCTTTAAACTCTCTCATAAACCCTGCACAATATTAACCTTTAGTTGCGACATTCACTCTTGAGGTCCTTGTCCCTTGCTTCATATTATAAATCATCTTATTAATACTTCTCCTTCATTTCCTCTTTCCTACTCCCTTCCTCTCTCCCTCTCCCTCTCTCCCTCTCTCCCACTCTCCCACGGCGCCAGGTTGCTCGCTACGGCATCAGTTCAGCGGCGTGGCGTCAGATGTCAGTCTTTGAGGTCCAAGGTTGGCGCCATGGCTCTAGGGGGTAGGCGCCAGGCACACACACACACACACACACACACACACACACACACACACACACACACTCATACACACGCGCGCGCAGGGTACAGCAGTGTGATGGAGAGGTGTAGAAATGGGAGGGTTGTGATGAAGGAGGACAGAGAGAGAGGCAGCGTGGAGATGATAAGAGAGATGGAGAGCTTGGTGGAGGTGGAGGAGGAGGAGGAGGAGGAGGAGGAGGAGGAGGAGAAAGAGGAAGAGGAGGAGGAATATTAGTGAAGAGGAAGAGATGAGGGAGATGAGCTAATGAGTCTCTCTTCCCTCCCTCTCTCTCTCTCTCTCTCTCTCTCTCTCTCTCTCTCTCTCTCTCTCTCTCTCTCCTTCTTCTTTTCCTTCCGTAGCCTCCAGTTCTTCTCCCTCTCCTTTATTCCTCCTCCTTCTTCCTCTATTTACACGCCTACAAATTTCTCTTTGCTTAGCTCTTTACATTATACTCCCCTTCTAAAACTCTGCTCTATGCACGAAGAAAAGGGAGAGCTTCGAAGAGGTTGGGAGAAGTTCGGAGAGGTGGGAGAGAGGGGTGGGAGATGGTCGTTAGGGTGATAATGGGATACAAACAAACGTGTGTATCGCCCTCAAGGTCACTCAGACATCTAGATCATTTGTAGCAGTCTGTTTGTACAAGCATCCTGTCATTCTATCCCTATGTAGTGCTAGGTTTGCGTCTGTGTTCGTACTTATCTACACACACACACACACACACACTCTCTCTCTCTCTCTCTCTCTCTCTCTCTCTCTCTCTCTCTCTCTCTCTCTCTCTCTCGGTAAGGTGCAATAAGATAAATCTATTAGTTCAGTAAGCGCTATACATTGAACGAGTTAATTGGGTCGTATCGCCTCATTTCCTCTCCCGGTAATTAGATTTGTAGAGAATCCCAGCGCTTGTGTGAAAATTTACCTGTGAGTTTTGTCCTGGTATTAGAGTTGAGCTACAGGTGAATTCCAAGGTCACAGGCAGACTGGCTGATTACAGTAGAGAAAATGGTATACTCTCTTTTCTCTCACACACACACACACACACACACACACACACACACACACTCTCTCTCTCTCTCTCTCTCTCTCTCTCTCTGACGTTTAACTCTCATAGATTTTCATTCCAGAGAGTTTAGCAAGGAAAATGATACTAGAATACATGCTAATTACATACAGAATACAAACTGAACATGGAGGAAGATTAACAAATGCAAGGATGAGGGAGGAATAATGGGCATCAGGAATGTGGGTAGAATAATGGGAATCAGGAAAGGAAGAATAAGAATAGGAAGGCAAAAACACACCAAACTATATAGGAATAGCCCATTTTTCATTTTTTTTATCAATCTCCCTATTTCTCCCTTTCCTATCTCCCTTTCCTACCCATCTACTACTTTCTCCCACCTCTTTTGTCTACTTATCTACCCACACTCACCTGCTCACCTGTCTACGCACTCACACAAAGCCAGATATTACGGTGCTCCTCTGCCAGGTAAACTCAGGTGTTCCCTTGTACCTAGAGTTAATTACTATGGGAGATAAGGTGGGTGTGCAGTTGGCCTGTGCGAATGGCGTTGTTACTGCTTTGTCTCTCTCTCTCTCTCTCTCTCTCTCTCTCTCTCTCTCTCTCTCTCTCTCTCTCTCTCTCGCTTTCGTTCCCATTCTCTCCGTGGATAAAAGGAAGAACGTGACGCGAAATAATTGAACTTGTATATAACCAGAGAGAGAGAGAGAGAGAGAGAGAGAGAGAGAGAGAGAGAGAGAGAGAGAGAGAGAGAGAGAGAGAGAGAGAGAGAGAGAGAGAGAGACGGGTAGCACCTTTCCCTGCTAATCGATGTCTTAGTCAGGTGAGAGGGACAATTGCACGCGACACTTTCCAGGAAAACAGAAGAGAGACAGAAAAGAGAAAGAGAGACAGGAAAGACAGACACAGAAAATTGGTGAAGCGTAGAAGAAAATAAAGAAAAACTGATAAAACGGTTAATAAATAGGAGGAATAGTGAATGAAAGGGAGAAAGGGAAGGTAACATACACATTGATGAAGATTGTTAATTAAATGATATGTGAAAAAAAAAAACGTATGATTTAAAAAGCAGCTGATGTGAATGATGTAAGATTTTTAAAACTAGATGACAGATTGGAGAAAAAAAAAAATGGAAAAGGAGAAGTAAAATAAAAAAAAAAAATACAACTGATATGAATCAAACAAAAATCGTAAAAGAAAAAGTATAGATAGATTAACAAAATGATAAAGAGGAACAAACGAACGAAAAAAAAGGAAGGAAAAGCAAGAGGGAGAAGAAACAATACGTATAAAGAGGAACAGACAAACGGGAACACGGAGACGGAGAAAAGACAGACAGATAAAGACGATAGACGGAGGGATACAGACACAAATACACAAAGATCGCGTGGCATGGAACCTTGATCTTAATGCAGACCACCATTAAGAGATAGATTTAGGTCACGTATTGATTCAGGCGAGCACTGTCTGTCCTTCTCACTTTACTTCACCATTGGATCACAAAAATGTAAGGTAATATGAATCCTCGCTAATGAGATGAGATGAGATGAGACGGGATGAAATGAACATGCATTCTTTTCACTCTGTGTCTTTCTCTTTATAATAGGTAAAGGGGAGAGGGTGGAACACTGAATTAGCTTTTTTTCCCTCTCCCCTTTTGTATCCTCCTCCCAAAAAGTTGCATATTCATAACTTTGCAAAATTTAGCAATACGCGGGAGTTACTAGTATAAGTATCCCATGTTAACTTGTTCCAGTGCAGTAAGGAGTAAAAAATAACTCGTTAACCCGTTTATTTGCAGCAGTAGAAAGTTGCAGGTATGAAAGTAGATTAAGAGTAAGATAAACGTCCATATTCAGAAACACCTTCCCCTCTCACTACGACATTTTTGCAAAGTTACAGAGAGAAATATCCGGATTTTTCAAGACAGTTTCTCCTTTTGATGAACCAGAAATCTTGCCAATCTATCACCAGAACCATAAAAATATTCTTAGAAACACGAGTATCTTCAAGTAGAGCCTTTGGAAAGCAGTGATGGTGAGAGAGCAAAGCGTTTCAGAATATAGGCGCAAGAAGGAAGTTGAGTTCATATTCTGTGCAAGGAGACGTTAAGAAATACACAGAAATTTTAAGTTACTTTTCACTGTAATAGTAACAATGTCCGGATACTAAAGTAAGAGTAGGAAAACGGGTAAAGTTATCGTAGTAAAAAGTAAAGTAAAGAATGTAGTTGAGTCATTATGTTCAGTACAGCAACGTTAACGAATGTAGAGAAGGGTTAAGTTATTTGTGGTGCAGTAGTAGATAAGTCCAGCTACCAAAGTGAGAGTAGAATAAGAAGCAAAGTTATATAATCTAAATGACAAGACCTTAGCAAACACAGGAATTCCAACTTGTTATGGTGCAATCTTAGTCCCTTCAGTACCATGATGCGTTTTCGTGTTCACTCTGCTTATTATTTGGTGATTATATACAGCTTCAGAAACTTATATGAGGATTAAAATAGTGAAGACTCTGGCCATTAATTTTCTGACCTCCGTAGGTCCTTCCTTATATCAATAAAAACGTCTAATCATAACCAAAACTCATGATAAAAATGTATCCCAGTATTGATGGGCTTAAGAAGGAAAGATAAGAGAGAAAAAAATAGAGAGAGGGGAAAAAAATGTTGCATATAAAAAATCCAACTTGTTACTGTGCAATCTTAAGTCCTTCAATAGTGGGACACATTTTTACCTTGAGATGTGTACGATTAGACCGGTTTATTGACATGAGGATCTATGAAGGTCAGAAGATTAATGGCCACAGTCTTCACTATTTCAGTCCCTCGTATAAGTTTCTGAAGCTGTATAAAATCACCAAACAGTAAGCTAAATGAATATGAAAACGTGTCATGGTACTCAAGGGGTTAAGACTAAAGTAATGAAATAGATGCGAGTCCCTGAAGCAGAAGCAAAGTAAGAGTCCATGGCGAGAGTAAGAGGGCAGCGGGTGTCGTGTTTACCTGCAGTGGCTGATAGGATAACCAGATCGCCTCGCCGCAGTCCCCCTCAGCTAAATGACCCCGCTGGAAGGCAAGGGACATTTAGGTCTGGAATTGGGTCTCTTAAGGGGTAGGAACCACGCGGCTCACCCCTAAAAGCACCATTTCACTTCCTCCTCCCTTCCCCACCAGGTATTTTAAACTCTTTCCCCCGCTCCTGAATCCATTAAGACTATTCGATCTCTTTTTCTCTCTCTCTTTCTTTTTTCAGCATGGCCAGTTTGATTCCATTGATTTCCAGATCCAGTGCAAGGTTTCTCTCTCTCTCTCTCTCTCTCTCTCTCTCTCTCTCTCTCTCTCTCTCTCTCTCTCTCTCTCTCTCTCTCTCTCTCTCTCTCTCTCTCTCTCTCTCTCTCTCTCTCTCTCTCTCTCTCTCAAACGTACTGTCCATTTTAACTTCATTCCTAATACCAGTTCTCACTAAGTCAATTTCATCCCAAGTTTTTCCCTTTAAATAAGATTATTCCAGTATTCCTTGAGCCCATTCCAGACCATTCCAGTTTCTTCCTCCCTTCTAAGCAAAACTATTCCAGATCCCTCTTTTCCTTCAGTCTAAATCATTCCAATTTTCTCTCCCAAGCAAGGTCATTCCATATCCATTCTTCCCTTCAAACCAGAGCATTACAAACCATTTCAGACCATTCCAGACCCTCTCCATTTCAAGCAAAGCCATTCCAGATCGCTTCTTCCCTTCAAACCAGACCATTCCAGACCATTCCAGACTATTCCAGACCATTCCATACCATTCCAGACTATTCCAGACCATTCCATACCATTCCAGACCATTCCAAGCAAAGTCATTCCAACTACAATTCCAGACCCTTTCCTTTCCAAGCACAGCCATTCCAATCTTTCTATAAACCTAGCAAGAACATCCCAGACCTTCTATTATTCCTTCTCTCTAAAACAAGACCATTCCAACCTCTTCCCTCCAGCTCTCTCTCTCTCTCTCTCTCTCTCTCTCTCTCTCTCTCTCTCTCTCTGGCAGTCCCAATCCAGCCTACTCCAGCCCCCAACGAGACCATTTATCCCAATCTCTCCCCTCCAAGCAAGGCCATTTGATCCTCTCCCTCTCCCTCTCTCCCTCTCCCCCTCTCCTCTCTCCCGCATAGACTGTTCCCCTCTCCCCCAGTCCCCCTCCCTCTCTCACCCCAGGCAACGTAAGGGAGGTGGGCTGTGTTATCAGTGGCCATGGAGGAAGAGGAGGAAGAGGAGGAGGAGGACGAGGTCACGTATGTTGCACTTTTTCTAACATTCTGTTTTGCGCCGCGAGGAAGAGGAGGAAGAGGAGGAGGAGGAGGAGGAGGAGGAGGGAGGAGGTCTGTGTAGTGCTGGGACTCACACACACACACACACACACACACACACACAGAGAAAGAGAGAGAGAGAGAGAGAGAGAGAGAGAGAGAGAGAGAGAGAGAGAGAGAGAGAGAGAGAGAGAGAGAGAAACAGGAAGGAATAACTCGTTGAAAGTTCATGAAATTACTATGAAATTACCGATTCATTTTGATTAGCCGCGTATTATATCGAGAGAGTAACCTAACCTAACCTAACCTAACCAGAACCAGCTGTCCTGAACCCGCCACTACTAGCCAATTCACGCCATGACAAATGATGACCCTGAAGAAAACGGAGCGAGGAGCAGGAAGGAGTGAAGGGATGTCTTGTGTATTTTGTGTATATTGTAAATCTCTACAGAACTGCGTCTAAGTGTGTATTGTTATGTATTTATTGATTTTGATTGGTATTATTAAGGTGTTGTGGGTATTTTGTATCTTGTTTTTTTGTTTAAGTGTATCTTGATATGTTGTGTGCTTCGTGTGTCTTCTAAATCTTCTCCTACTATGTCTATTTATTGTTTATTGTCGTTTATTTTGTATATCTTGTCTGTGTGTCGTATAAATTTTCTCTTTCATTCGTTTCTTCCAAAAGTGCATTGTTTATTTATTGTTTATGATTGGTATAGTTAAGGTGTGTGTGTCGTGTCTTATAAATTTCTCTCGTGTCTCGTGTTTATTGTTTGTGATCCTTGTTGTTTGCTATGTTTTTGTGTATTTTCTGTCTTATAAGTCTTCTCTCTCGTGTGTATTTAAAGTTTATTGTTTGTGATTGTTATTGTTAAGTGTGTTTTTGTATATTTTGTGCCCTGTATATCTTGTCTCCCTAGTGTTTCCTCTCAAAAGTGTGTTGTTGTTTATGTTCCTCGCGTCCCCTGGCAGCAGCGTCGTTAATAATGCACTAAAAGCCTCCACGTTATTGAACATTTGCTGCAAAACCGTCTATCCAAAATTCGTATCATTTTCGTAGTGAAATATTTACACTGCAGCTGAAAATTTATCTACAAAAATTTAGTCTTACGTTACTTTGTCTCACCGTATTTCCCCTTACCTTACTCTTCCTTAGATTAACTTGCTTTACCCAACCTAATCTAATCTTACTCTACTTTATCTTGTCTTATCTTACCTTACCTTACCTTACCTAATCTTACCTAACCTCACCTTACCTTACTTTACCTTGCTTTAGAAGAAAAAAACATGAAAAGTCACCAAGTTAGAAAAAAAAAATGATGTGAACCTTTTTAGCTCGAAATGAAAAGGAAGCAAGCAAGACAAGCGTTACGAAATAAAATCGTTGTAAAAAAAACAAAAAACAATTACGATTAGAGATACAAGTAATAGAAGAAGAAGAAAAAAAAAACTTAAACAAGAGATCAAGTCAAAAAAAAGAAAAAAAAAGAAAGAAATTCATATGAACCCTTTTAGCTCTGAATGAAAACGAAGCAAGCAAGACAGGCGTTTCGAATCCCGTGTGAAGCTCCAGGTGGTGTCGACATTTTCAATTTTTCGTGTTTCTTCCCAAGGCTGAAATACTGTCGTGTCATTTACATAAAGTGGCAGAGGCTATTGTTACAGGCTCGTAGGGAGGGATGTGTGCTCTCTCTCTCTCTCTCTCTCTCTCTCTCTCTCTCTCTGACAAACACAATAACCCTTCATATTTGCTCACCTGTCAGTTTGCTTTCTCTCTCTCTCTCTCTCTCTCTCTCTCTCTCTCTCTCTCTCTCTCTCTCTCTCTCTATGTTCTTGTAATACACGTTTTCTGCCGTATTTAGTATTTTTCTTTCCTATGTCTATCTACCTATCTATCTGTCTATCTATCTACCAATCTATCTATATATCTGTCTATCTATCTACCTATCATCTATCTATCTATACATCACTTCGTCTCTCTGTATCTATTCCTGCTAATCTATTCATCTATCGGTCCATTCAATTCTCTATATCTATCTATCGCTTTGCCAAACTCCAGCATTTAATTGAGGATTTGGAAAACATTTACATTTTAATCAATATCCATAATTCAAAGCATCAAATGAATTAATCCGTGAACAGGTGAAATAAAAACTACACATGTAACTCACTGGAATATAGATTTGCACTTTTTTCCCGCCAAAAGGACGACATGGAAGTGGAAATTGAGCGAAAAAATACGTTCATTAAAAGGAGAATACAATTAATCAAGGTTAATCAATGAGTGTTACAGCCGTGTCTCTCTCTCTCTCTCTCTCTCTCTCTCTCTCTCTCTCTCTCTCTCTCTCTCTCTCTCTCTCTCTCTCTCTCTCTCTCTCTCTCTCTCTCTCTCTCTGTCGTTCTTTTCCCTCTCTGTTCCTGTCTCTGTCTACGTCTGTCTCTGTTAACTCCTCTCTCTCTCTCTCTCTCTCTCTCTCTCTCTCTCTCTCTCTCTCTCTCTCTCTCTCTCTCTCTCTCTCTCTCTCTCTCTCTCTCTCTCTCTCTCTCTCTCTCTCTCTCCTCACTCTCTGTTTCTGTCTGTCTGTCTCTGTCTGTGTCTGTCTCTATCCTCCTCCTCCTCCTCTCTCTCTCTCTCTCTCTCTCTCTCTCTCTCTCTCTCTCTCTCTCTCTCTCTCTCTCTCTCTCTCTCTCTCTCTCTCTCTCTCTCTCTCTCTCTCTCTCTCTCTCTCTCTCTCTCTCTCTCTCTCTCTCTCTCTCTCTCTCTCTCTCTCTCTCTCTCTCTCATGTCCTGCCTGCCTTTTATCAATATTTTTCCTTCGCTCTTTCCCGTCATATTTTTTGGGGTTTGGCGTCTGCAATTTTCCCACTCCTCAATATTTTCCCTCCCTTCGCCTTCCGTTTCGTCTCTCTTTCCTCTGTGGTCTGGTAGGATTATTTTCTCTTCCTTTGTTCATCTACTTCTCTCCTCTCTCTCTCTCTCTTTGCAATGTTCAGTCCCTTATTTCGCTTCTTTTCTTCATTTTTCCTCTCTTCTATACTCTTCCTTGATTTTGTTTTTGTTTTCCTCGTCTTTTTTTTATTATTTAAGTCTTATCAGTTATTCCCATTTCTCTCTTTTTTTTCGTCTTTTCTTCCTCTTCTGTTTTTTTCTCTTTTATGTTCTCTTGTCGTTAGTTTCAGTTACCATAATTTTCTTCATTATAAGCATGGCTATTAACATAAGGCTTTCTTTATTCCTCTTCTTCCTTCTCCTCCTGCTCTTCTCCTTATCTTCTTCCTTCTCTTCCTTCTCCTTCCCTCTTTTTTTTGTTATCTCTTCCGCCTTTCCTATTTTTTCTCCTCCTTCTATATTTTGGCATCGATAATTTTGGTTATCATCATTTTCCTCATTATAAGCATGACTATTAGCATAAACCCTCTTGTAAGCCTCCTCCTCCTCCTCCTCCTCCTCCTCCCTCCTCCTCCTCCTCCCTCCTCCTCCTCCTCCTCCTTCTCCTCCTCCTCCTCCTCCTCCTCCTGCTCCTCATTTTTGTCCCAGGCAGAGCTTACGTAAATTGTTCCCTAAACTTATTCATTGGCAATAAGGGAGTTGAAGGCCTCTCCCTGGTTCACTCTCCCTCGTTAGCCTGCCTTAATTGTAGAGAGAGAGAGAGAGAGAGAGAGAGAGAGAGAGAGAGAGAGAGAGAGGAGATTATTACACCTTTGTAGTTTAGTTGTTTCATATCCTCAGGTCTTAAAGGGTTGCTGTTTCCTCTTTATCTCTTTATCTCTTTGTTATTGTGTTCTCTGTTCTTGTTCTTTCTCCTCCCCCTCCTCCTCCTCTTCGTCTTCTTCCTCTATTGTTACTACTTTTATTGTCAGTATTATTATTATTATTATTATTATTATTATTATTATTATTATTATTATTATTATTATTATTATTATTATTATTATTATTATTATTATTATTATTATTATTATTATGATCATTACTATTATTATTATCATCATTATTATTAGTACTTCTCCATGACCACTAACGCTATGACCTCTTCCTTCTCCTCCTCCTCCTCCTCCTCCTCCTCCTCCTCCTCCATCTCCTCCTCCTCTTCCTATTCTCCATCTCTGGTTTCACGACTGCACTCACAACCCCATAAAATATAAACCATTACCAAGAGAGTACAATCATCTCTCTCTCTCTCTCTCTCTCTCTCTCTCTCTCTCTCTCTCTCTCTCTCTCCTTCTCGTATCGGTGGTAAGTGCAAAACATCTCGGTGCAAGAACGTTAGTTAAGAGGTTGCTAGAGAGAGAGAGAGAGAGAGAGAGAGAGAGAGAGAGAGAGAGAGAGAGAGAGAGAGAGAGAGAGAGAGAGAGAAAGAATATTAGGCAAAAGTAAAGGAAAGCAGAATAAAAACTTTAGAGAAACACGACATACGACACACACACACACACACACACACACACACACACACACACACACACACACACACACACACACACACACACACACACACAGTAAATCCCAGTCCAGCTTAAATGTGTGTCTACCTTCACCAGATCCTTTCCTTTAAAAGCCACCTTCTTTCCTCACCTCCCTTATCTCTCTCTCTTCCTCTTTCCTTCTTCCTCTTCCTCTTCTTCCTCCTCCTGTCACTTTGCCATCTCATTTCGCTACCCATATATAACCATTTGTCCTGAGTTTCCAGCCTTTATTTTCTTTCTTTTGTCCTTCCTCTTTTTTTCCTTTCTTATCTTCCTTCTCCTTATCTTTCCTTTGCTCCTTTCTTTCTCTTCCTCTTCTCCCCTTTCTACAGTGTCTATCTACCATTCTGCTCCTTCGTTCTCTCTTTTTCTCTCTTTGTTTCATATATTTCTTGTCTCTTTATCTATTTTTCCTTCTTTCTTGCAGTTTCTCTTTTATATTTCTCCTATTCCCTTCCCTCTGTTCCCTCACTCACCTATTCCTCTTCTATCTTACAAGGTCTCTATTCTAATGATTTTTTCCTTGCCTTTCTATCTCTTCTCTTCTATCTGTTCCTTCATATTCGTCTTTCTCTTCTTCTTCTTCCTCCTTCGTATTTGCGAGTCGGGCACGAGTGAAACATTCTCAGCGAAGATAAAAGTGAGTTGCGTTGAAATTGTAACTTCTCGAACCGCTGTTGTTGTTGTTTTTATATTTATGGAGCAATGAAAGTGTCTGGTGTGTGTGTGTGTGTGTGTGTGTGTGTGTGTGTGTGTGTGTGTGTGTGTGTGTGTGTGTTTAGATTTCATGACGTTTTTTTGTCATTCATTCCTTTATATTCTATTTTAATCCCCTTCTCTTTTTATTTTGTTTTATTTTATGCTATTTTGTTATTTCCTCTTTGTTCTTCCTCTCTTTACCTGTCACTTCCTCTCCCTCTTACTCTCTCTTCCTCTCACTATACATACTTTTTTAATCTTTCTTCACACTCTTCCATCATTAGCATTACCTTTCCTCTTCTCTCCTCTTCTCTCTTCCTTTCTCCTCTCTTCTACTTTCTCTTCCTTCCTCCTCTTTAGCTTACAACAAAAACATCTTCACTATTCTCTAAACTCTCTCACAAAATCATAAACCGGTTCTGTCTGTGAGATAAAAAGAAGGGGGAAGGAAAGGAGAGAAAGGAGAGGAGGGAGAAGAGGGAAGGAAGGATAAAGTGAAGAGAATGAGAAGGGGAGAGAGAGAGGAAAGAGCGGTGAGAGGGGAAAGGTGGAAAGAAGGAAGGTAGGAGGAGAACAAAAATCAGGAGTAAAGGCAGTAAAAGGGAGAGGAAGCAAAAGTTAAGTGAAGTTAAATATACCAGAGAGAGAGAGAGAGAGAGAGAGAGAGAGAGAGAGAGAGAGAGACGTAGATGTTAAAGCAAATAATAATGAAGATAAACCGTAATAAGAGAATGACGAGCGACGTGAATTTAGAAGAGAGAGAGAGAGAGAGAGAGAGAGAGAGAGAGAGAGAGAGAGAGAGAGAGAGAGAGAGAGAGATGAATAGAGGACATGGAAGAGAATAAAGGATAAATGATGAGGAGAGGGAAGAAGCAGATAAGACGAAATATGAGAAAGATAAAGGTGACTGATAGAATATATGGCAACAAAAGAAGACGGACAGCGAGAGAGAGAGAGAGAGAGAGAGAGAGAGAGAGAGAGAGAGAGAGAGAGAGAGAGAGAGAGAGAGAGATGAAGAAAGGAAGGACAGGATCATGTCAAACACACACACACACACACACACACACACACACACACACACACACACACACACACACACACACACACAAAGATACAAGACTTTTCAGGTAAATCCAACTCGTTTAACACACAAGGGCGAGTTTCCCAAGGCTTGAAGTCAAACTGTGACCCTTACAAGCCTTATGAGCCGCTGTTGCCCCCGTGCTAGTCTTCAATATAGGGTTTCCGCTTGAGTGAAAGAGAAGCGAAGCCTTTCATAAGAGAATTCAATACTTTACTGCAATGTCTGATAGCTTATAACTCGGCCAGCTCCGGTTTTTTAATCTCTCAAGGCGATATGAAACGAGCTCGAACGTGTAATTGATTTTGACATCGTAAGGAAAATATTTTGAGTATTTTTCTTGCTCTTTTCCTTTTCCGGTTTTTTTTTCTTCCTCGTAACAGCCGGTGACCTTCTAACACGATTTTGTGTCCTGTTTTTTTTTCTGTTTATTTTTCTATCTTTTTTTTTAATATATGCGGTTTTATGTCTTCATCTTTTCATTAGTATTATTTTTTTTTCTTTCAGTTATCGTTTGTCTCTCTCCGTAAGATTGAGAGCGTGTTTTCTGTAGTTCGTGTGTGTGTGTGTGTGTGTGTGTGTGTGTGTGTGTGTGTGTGTGTGTGTGTGTGGGTGGGTGGGTGGGTGTTTTTTTCTTCTGTCTGGCGTCAAATGAAGTAAGTTAAGTAAGTAAGTAGCAATAGTGTGCTCTGAGTGGCTAGTGTTGCATAATTTATCGACTTGAAGCGCTAAAGTTTACACACACACACACACACACACACACACACACACACACACACACACACACACACACACACACACACACACACACACACACACAAGAACTCATGACTGAACCATCTATAAGAGCGAAAAACTAGAGAGAGAGAGAGAGAGAGAGAGAGAGAGAGAGAGAGAGAGAGAGAGAGAGAGAGAGAGAGAGAGAGAATATTTAGGCGGTGTGTGTCGTTTGTTTTGGACGCTAAACTGCTTTTGATCCTCTTATGGTGTTCCCTGAAAAGCATCGGATCCCTGTGAAGAGGATTGGAGCTGCTGTTGTGGTCATTAAGGTCTTTATTAACTGGGATTATGTAACCTTTTCACTGCTTTTTGCACCAATAAGTTGAGCCAATGGTATTTCCCTTCAGATAATTATTTTTCCGATACTGAAAATGAGGGAGAAGGAGGAAGAAGAAGAAGAAAAAGACGAGGAGGAGGTGTAGGTGGAGGAAGACAAGTAGGAGAAGAAGGAGGAGGAGGAGGAGGAGGAGGAGGACGAGGGAGACAGGGAGATAGGTACCCCAAAAAAGCATCCCCTTTAGACCATAAATTTCCGTGAAAAGCCCACATGGTAAAAAAAAAAAAAAGAGCAGGAGGAAGACGACGAAGAGGAGTAGGTAGAGGAAGCGAAGGAGGAGGAAGACGAAGACGAGAAGGAGGAGGAGGAGGACAAGGAAGCAGAGTAGGAGGAAGACGATGAAGAGGAGTAGGTGGAGGAAGCGAGGGAGGAGGAAGACGAAGACGAGAAGGAGGAGGAAGGAAGAAGACAAGGAGGAGGAGGAAGGCGAAGAAAAGGAGGATGACGAGAAGGAGGAGTAGGAGGATCAGGAGTAGGAGGAGGAGGAGGAAGAGGAGATAAACAATAAGACAGACGAGAAACAAGGCAGTATAAAAACAACAACAAAAAAAACAAAACTACTACAAAGTCATTTTACCAGAGAGAAGAAAGAAAAAGAAGAAAAAAAACCCTGGACCGCCAATGAACAGTTGCTACTTGTTAAAAATCTCACCCACACTTTTATAAGCGCTCTGGAGTTCGAGTCCCACACACCCACACACCCACCGACCCACCAGTGAGTGAGCTTAGTGGTGCAAAATTTTTTAAACCCTGCACTTCCATTACCATCAGTTTTCCTTGCGGTTCCGTTTCAATAGAGGTGGGGAGCTTGGGTGGTACGGTGTGTTGGGTGGAGGGCGGTGGGCTTGGGTGGTACGAGGGAGCGAGGTGGAGGTGGAGGGTTTAGTAGTGCGTGGTGGTGGGGCTGGGGGTGTCATTGTTACCTGTATAAAGGGAACACATCTGGGCACGCTACGCCTCCTCCCCGTGTTGTCAGCGAAATAACCCAATATTGTGCAGGAGCAAGGCGAAAAATGCTGGAAAAACAGCGGGCATGCGGGCATGAATAATATTTGAGAGAGAGAGAGAGAGAGAGAGAGAGAGAGAGAGAGAGAGAGAGAGAGAGAGAGAGAGAGAGAGTAGTGATGCATAGGGAAGAAACACAAAAGAAAATTAATACAAAATGATAAATGAGGAAAGTTTTTAGATGCAAGTTGAAGAAAAAAGAGCAGAAACACAACCACCACCACCACTGCCATTACTACTACTACTACTACTACTACTACTACTGCTGCTGCTACTACTACTACTACTACTACTACTACTACTACTACTACTACTACTACTACTACTACTACTTCTACTACTACTATTACTACTATGTACTATAGTTCTTGCGGTGTATATATCATCATTGCTAGTCTTTATGCGTCGTAGGTGGCCACACACACACACACACACACACACACACACACACACACATAATGGTGGACTACAAAGGATGAAGAAGGCGAGAAGAGAGCGTCAACTGAATGAAGGATCTGATGAATATAAATGAGACCACTAGACCACACAAGTGCATAGCAGCTTCTATACAACACATGGCTAGGCACTCATACAGACACAGTTGCCATCGCTCACTGGCCACGAGGAAGGGCACACCTGGTCTCGTGTATGTTACTTGTTAGAAACTGTTAGAACTTATTAGAAGAGGTCAATGAAAAAGCAGTAAATTGGCTAATAGAACTGATGAAACTTAGAAATAGTCTATATAAGAACAATAAAGACTCATTACTTCCTATAAAATATGTTAGAAATTGTCGATGCAAAACGCAAACCTCAAATTCAACTAACCAGGAGTAAAATTTTGGTCCTTCATAAATTTTCAGCTCCATCTTGTATCACGAGACATTTTTTTCCTAAATTTTTTGGGACATCCATTCTCGTAAAAAAAAAAAAGAAAGAAAAGTAATAAAAAAGTGTCATTTCTTGTAATAAAACTTCAAGTAGTGAAATTTTAGTCCACAAATTTTCATCTCCATCTTGTATCACGTGACATTTTCCGCAACTCTTCGCTGTCCTTTCTTCCCGGCGATCACTTGAGTCACGCTTGAAATCTCCTCCTGCAGCGGCCCTTAGAGCGGGAGGAATTTCTGTCGCTCCTCCCGCAGAATTAAAACTAGACTTCGAGAGAGAAAGAGAGGGAGAGGGGGAAAGAGGGAGAGGGAAGAGAGAGAGGGGTGTTGTCAGAAATTTCCCAGCATTAGCATATAGATTGAGAGACGCAGGTCCGCTGGAACGATCTTTTGCTAGTTGGTCGTGGATTTTAAACTCGTTCTTTGCAGTCTGTCGTGTAGAGTTAAAAAATATCATCCCGCAACCGGTAATAGTCTCCCCTTCCTCCCTCCCCTCTCCTCTCCTCCTCTCTGCCTGATTCGTTTTCTTTGATCTCCCTCCGATAGAAAATGGGAGGAAGTTGCCTTTTGTTCTTTATTATACTTACTCTAAAGGAACAATTTCTCTTTATATTTTTCTGAGTAAAGGATAAAGGGGAAATAGTCTAAAGGAATCGTGTCATTTCATCTTTTTTTCTCTATAGAGATACCAATTTGTACATCGATTTCTATGAATTACCAGAGATGTAGAAGAATTAAATAGATGAAAACCAATGAATAACTGAGAGAGAGAGAGAGAGAGAGAGAGAGAGAGAGAGAGAGAGAGAGAGTAGTGCATAGCATTTAGTCGTAGTTTGAACTGCAGCTTGAATAAAGACAAAAAGATGAAAAAGAATAAAAAAAAAACTCTGACATTCTGGTCCATGGCGAGTGTTGGAGGGGGGAAAGGCGCAGAGCTGAGGGAGGGGAGTAAAGAGGGAAACACGCCTCCCTTCAGGTTCATTTAAAGGGTAAAATAAAGGCAGCAAGACAAAGGTAAATGTTGAGGGGACAAAACACGAGTAGTAGTAGTAGTAGTAGTAGTAGTAGTAGTAGTAGTAGTAGTAGTATCAACATATCGAACAATATAAAAATGTGAAATACAAAAAGGTTTCATAGGTAGAAATATTTCACAATAGGTAAAACTAAACGAAGCGAGAAAACGATTTTAAAAACGTTCAGAAATACAGGCATCACTTTTGTTACAAGCGAGCGAACAAGCGAGAGAGAGAGAGAGAGAGAGAGAGAGAGAGAGAGAGAGAGAGAGAGAGAGAGAGAGAGTGAGTGAGTGAGTTAGGCGCAAATTAGCAAGAGTGACAAATGAAGGGCGATGTGCGTCACTCCCCCTCGTAAGAACAAATGACGAGAGCAACGCAAACGGGAAAATAAGAGGGAAAAAAATAAGAGGGGAAAAAAGTAGAGGAAAAAAAGCTTCCTCCGTAAAGTAACCCAATAAATAAAGCAAAGCGCATCCACTACAGCGTCAGGAAGGAAAGGAAGGGAAAAGGAGGCATGAAAAAGGAGATACTCGGGAGAAATTATGACACCCCGTAAATTCTGAGGTTGAAAAAAAGTTATATATAATCATTGGCAACAGTGAGGAAGGAGAGCGGTGGAAAAAAAATAAAAAATAGAGTAAATACAAAAAAGATTGACAAGGACGATGAATTGTAGAAAATGAAAAAATGAAGGAAAAACAAAACGACATTCACTGGAAAAGAAAAAGAAATACTAAACATAAATAAATGAACACAATGAATAATGAAAATAATGATGAATTGTAAGAAAATGAAATGAAGGAAAAAAATAACAAACACCATCCACTAGGAAAGAAAAAGAAATACTAAACTAAATGAAAACAATGAAAATAATGATGAAATGTAAAAAAAAGAAACAGAAAAGGGAGGAGAAACAAAAATTATTAAAAACAAGAGAGAAAAAATAACATAAAAAAATTAAAACCAACATTATTTACTTTTGATGTGAAGAATAAATGAAAAAAATATGAAATGTAGAATTTTATTTTCGTGTTGTTTAATAGAAAAAAAAAAAACAGACTTGTGAAGGAAAGAGAATTGTTGATGTGTTTATGTCTTTATTATTTGTTGTGTATCTTTCATCTCTCCTTGTATTATTTATCTTACCTTTTTTATCTCCTGTTACTTGTCAAACTAAGTGGATATTCATGTCTGCTGGTCAAAACTCTCTCTCTCTCTCTCTCTCTCTCTCTCTCTCTCTCTCTCTGCTCTCGCTCATGTTTATGTATCTGTATATTTATCATTCACGGACACACGTATGAACAGATAGTAGTAACACACACACACACACACACACACACACACACACACACACACACACACACACACACACACACACACACACACACTCACTCACGCACGCACATGCACACTCAGAAGCGAGAGTGGATAACAAGCACAAGAGGTTAGTCAATACAAGCTTAGGAGTGATCAAGTGGCATATGGTTCTCTCTCTCTCTCTCTCTCTCTCTCTCTCTCTCTCTCTCTCTCTCTCTCTCTCTCTCTCTCTCTCTCTCTCTCTCTCTCTCTCTCTCTCTCTCTCTCTCTCTCTCTCTCTCTCTCTCTCTCTCTCTCTCTCTCTCTCTCTCTCTCTCTCTCTCTCTCTCTCTCTCTCTCTCTCTCTCTCTCTCTCTCTCTCTCTTTCAACTCGCCTGCGTAGTGTCATCTGTCTGATATAAATTTCTAAACCCCCTGTCTGTCTCTCTCTCTCTCTCTCTCTCTCTCTCTCTCTCTCTCTCTCTCTCTCTCTCTCTCTCTCTCTCTCTCTCTCTCTCTCTCTCTCTCTCTCTCTGCGAATGTTTACCTTTTTTGCTCTTCTTCATGATCCTTATGTCCTATATAAACACCTAACCTTTTATCCTCCTCCTCCTCCTCCTCCTCCTCCTCCTCCTCCTCCTCCTCCTCCTCCTCCTCCTCCTCCTCTTCCTCTTCCTCCTTCTCCTCCTCCTTCTCCTGTTCCTTTCCTCGTCTTATCTTCGTCCTTGCGAATGAACGCGTAATTAGAGAAACGTAAGAACATTTCGCAATATTTTCTTTATCCTTTCAGGTGTTTTGGCGCAGCGAAGTGACGGAGATGGTTGTGTTATTGTTGTTGTTGTTGTTGTTGTTATTCATTGTTTTTTTCTTCTTTTTAGAATTGTGGTTTTAAAATATGTGTGTGTGTGTGTGTGTGTGTGTGTGTGTGTGTGTGTGTGTGTGTGTGTGTGTGTGTGTGTGTGTGTGTGTGTGTGTGTGTGTTAGTTTTGTTATCATTATTGTATTCTTTTCTAATTTTATTATGTTAAGTTAGGCAGGAAACTCTCTCTCTCTCTCTCTCTCTCTCTCTCTCTCTCTCTCTCTCTCTCTCTCTCTCTCTCTCTCTCTCTCTCTCTCTCTACCCAGAACAAGTTATCGTGGTAGCAGGACGTTCCTTATCAATTTGGGAGATCAGAGCCTTACCTTCACCTCTCCTCTCCTGCCTTCCCTCCATCCCTCCCTCCTTCCCTCCCTCCCTTCCTCCCACCCTCCCTCCAGATCTGTATACCCGGATTCTTCAAGTAGAGAGATGAAAAAGGAAAAAAAAAAAAAAAACATCTACCTGTTCTACCTATTCACTCTCACCTGTTTGGCTCTATTGTTCATAATTAAGATTCTTTATTCTTACCTTCGTGTGCTGTCAGGTGATCAAGGTTGCCAGGTACTTTTTTTTTCTACCTTTTTTTTTCTTTACCTGTTGATTGTTATCTTGTGAGAACTAAAGGTTGTGGAGTATAAGTTTTTTTTTATTTCTATTCTTTTGTATATTTTTATTTTTCAGGATATTTTTTCAGTTTAGTTTACTTTTGCATTGTTTTTTTTTTTTTCCTGTTTTTCCTGTTGATCTCTGTTTTTTTCCTTGTTTTTCGTTATTTCTATCTTGTTTTCATCTCGGTTTTTCTTCCTTTCTCTTTCTGTTCGCTGTTGATATTTTTTTTTTTTTTTTCTTATTTTGTTTAGTTTGCTTTTAGTTTTGTATTGGTTTTTCTCCTCATTCTCTTCTTTTATCTTCTTCTTCTTCTTCTTCTTTCTTTTTTCTTCTTCTTCTTCTTTTCTACTTCTTCTTCTTCCTTTTTTTCTTCTTCTTCTTCTTCTTCTTCTTCTTCTTCTTCTTCTTCTTCTTCTTCTTCTTCTTCTTCTTCTTCTTCTTCTTCTTCTTCTTCTTCTTCTTCTTCTTCTTCTTCTTCTTCTTCTTCTTCTTCTTCTTCTTCTTCTTCTTCTTCTTCTTCTTCTTCTTCTTCTTCTTCTTCTTCTTCTTCTTCTTCTTCTTCTTCTTCTTCTTCTTCTTCTTCTTCTTCTTCTTCTTCTTCTTCTTCTTCTTCTTCTTCTTCTTCTTCTTCTTCTTCTTCTTCTTCTTCTTCTTCTTCTTCTTCTTCTTCTTCTTCTTCTTCTTCTTCTTCTTCTTCTTCTTCTTCTTCTTCTTCTTCTTCTTCTTCTTCTTCTTCTTCTTCTTCTTCTTCTTCTTCTTCTTCTTCTTCTTCTTCTTCTTCTCTCTCTCTCTCTCTCTCTCTCTCTCTCTCTCTCTCTCTCTCCCTTCAATTCGTTGTTTTTGTTATCTTATTCTTACTTTTTCGAATAATTTTGTCTCAGTTTTATAATGGTTCTCTTCTTCCTTTATCCTCTTCCACCTCCTAGCCCTCTTCGTCGTCGTCGTCGTCGTCGTCGTCGTCCTCCTCCTCCTCCTCCTCCTCCTCCTCCTCCTCCTCCTCCTCCTCCGTAATAGCAAAAGACACATATGATTTTCTTTTCCTTTCCCTTTTTCGACCAATAATTTTCTCTAATTGCGTTTTGTGGAGGGTCTTGTCTCTTCCTCCTCCTCCTCCTTCTCCTCCTCCTCCTCCTCCTCCTCCTCCTCCTCCTCCTCCTCCTCCTCCTCCTCCTCCTCCTCTTTATCTGTCCTCCTCATCTTCAAACACATCTGGTCACTCATATCGCTGAATAGAATAAGTGTTGGTGATCTGAGCCAATCACCAGCTGGCTGACGTGCTGCCGCTAGACACGTCCCCAGAGAGAGAGAGAGAGAGAGAGAGAGAGAGAGAGAGAGAGAGAGAGAGAGAGAGAGAGAGAGAGAGAGAGAGAGAGGAATGTGGTTAAGCGGTATAGTCACATTAGAAACCGTGTCACTTTCCTCTCTCTCTCTCTCTCTCTCTCTCTCTCTCTCTCTCTCTCTCTTTCTCGTAATGGAAGTGTCAAGAAGAGAGATTTTTCCGCACCAGAAGGTTATTTTATCCCTTCATTTGACCACAAACCGACGTGAGAGAGAGAGAGAGAGAGAGAGAGAGAGAGAGAGAGAGAGAGAGAGAGAGAGAGAGGCTAACAATGGTACTGTATGCAATTTGCTGTGAGTTAATTATGGTATTCTCCTCCTCTCCTTCCTTCTTCTCTTCTCCTCCTCCATGTCCTCTTCCTCCTCCTCTTCCTCCTCTTCATCATCTAAGCTATTCTTTTAAATTTTATTTTCATGTTCCTCAAATTCAACTTTCTTTCTCTTCTCCTTCCTCCTCCTCTTCCGTCTCCTTCTCTTCCTCCTCCACCTCCTCCTCCTCCTCCTCCTCCTCCTCCTTCTCCTTGTCATAATAATACTACAATTTTTTCTTATTTCATACCCAACCTCCTCATATTCATCCCTCCTCCTCCTCCTCCTCCTCCTCGTCGTGGTAGGCAGCGCTGGGGTGGCATGGGGGGAGGGGGGTTAGATTATTATCATTATTGTTGTTCTGATAAAGGAAAATTCAATAATGTCTGTTCCTATAATGGCCGCTCATTTCGCCTTATTGTATTGCCGGTTCTTTTTTTTTTCGTCTTTTTCTCTCTCTTTCTTCCTCTCTTTTTTTTTTTTCTTTAGGCAACAATAGATTAAGCAACATCATCTTATATCTCTTGTGGTGTGTGTATGTTGGCTAATACTCTCTCTCTCTCTCTCTCTCTCTCTCTCTCTCTCTCTCTCTCTCTCTCTCTCTCTCTCTCGTTCTAGCTCTCGTTATTTATTTATTTTTGCATCATTTGTTCTACTCTTTTGTCATATCTACTTCATTTGTTTTCATGTCACCTTTATCTCTCATTCCTTCGTTCGGTTATCACTATCATCACTCATTATTATTCATTACATTTCCTTTGCTACAATTCCACCATAAAAACCTGTTCCATATTCTCAATAACTGTTTTTTTTTTTCACCCATTCCATTCCTTATTTGGGTCTAACACTATTTTTTCCCAACATTCATCTCGTTCCAGAACCTTTCCTCGTTTTCATATCCAGTTTTCTTCTTTTTTTCTCCCTTCCCAGCCTGTCTAACATATCCTGCTCTCTCAGCCTTCCCTTTAACCTTCCTACCTTTACCTGTTTGTGTCTCAGGTAAGGGAAGGTCTCAGGTGTGTCCAGTACTTCCCCTTCGCTTCTCTCTCTCTTTCTTTGTCTCGTCTCATTTAGATGTTAATTGATATTTAGGTATAATCTTAAGTATTTTAGTGTCTCATCTCTATTTACTGTGACTGGTGGGTTGTTTTTTCTATATTGACCTGTGTGTGTGTGTGTGTGTGTGTGTGTGTGTGTGTGTGTGTGTGTGTGTGTGTGTGTGTGTGTGTGTGTGTGTGTGTGTGTGTGTGTGTGTGTGTGTGTGTGTGTGTGTGTGTGTGTGTGTGTGTGTGGGTGTGGAGTGTGTAAGAAGGATAGAAGAGGGAAAGATGACTTGTGGGATGCTAAATATAAGTTAGGAGAACCTGAGAGAGAGAGAGAGAGAGAGAGAGAGAGAGAGAGAGAGAGAGAGAGAGAGAGAGAGAGAGAGAGAGAGAGAGACAGAGAGACAGAGAGAGACAGAGAGAGACAAAGATATATAGAGAGACAGAAAGACAGATACACCCACCACCACTACAACCACCACCACCACCACCACCACCACCACTCACTACAGAAGTCACCAGGCTCACCAATCCTCTAAGTATAAAATATAACTCTCCCATTTAGTCCATTCACCAATCAGACCTCTTCCTCAGCTTTGCCAGCCCAGTGAAGGCCTCTGATTGGGCAGCGCTAATCCCTTCCCTGGCAAAGCATTAGAATGATTATTAATGATTGGACGAGACAAGGAAGAAAAGAAAAATAAGCATAGAAAAAGAGAAGATGATTTATTTGCACCTATACCTCTTCTCTTTTGTGTTCTGATGTGTGGGTGTGTAAATCTCTCTCTCTCTCTCTCTCTCTCTCTCTCTCTCTCTCTCTCTCATCTGGTACCTCTCATACAGAAGATTTAAAAGTACCGTACCTACATATTTCACGGCCGGTGAGAGAGAGATGGGGAGGGGAGAGGGAGGGAAGGAGAAAAGAATTGCAGGAAGAGAGGAACGAGAGAAAGAGAGAAAGGGAGAGAGAGAAGGAGGAAATTGAGAGAAAAGTGGATATAAGTAGATCATGAAGGGTACGTTGGAAAGAAAGAACAGTAATAATAATAATAATAATAATAATAATAATAATAATAATAGTGATAATAACAATAATTCTTTCTCTATCCCTTCAATACAGCATCGGATTATCCCTGCAAGAAAATATAAGAAAAAAAACAAATAAATACCACTCACTGATACCTTTTGTTCAGCTTCACAAAATCCAATCACACAAAAAGAATAGATATTTCCTTTTTTTTCCTTGTCATGTAAAACTGCGAATTTCAAAGTAAAAAAAAAGAGGAATTAAAAAAGAAAGTAAGAAAAAGATCAAACATTAAAAAGAAATAGCATCAAAGCAAATACGTAGAAAAATGACATGAATAAAGAAACACGACAAAGACAGAGAGAGAGAGAGAGAGAGAGAGAGAGAGAGAGAGAGAGAGAGAGAGAGAGAGAGAGAGAGAGAGAGAGAGGTTAGAGAGAGACAGAATGACAGGGGTTAGAGAGAAAGAGAGTAATAGAGACAGAAGGACAGAAGACAGAGAGAGAAGAGAGTAAGACAGAGTAAGAGAGAGAGACATAAAGACGGAAGAAATTCAAATAGAGTAAGAGAGAGAGAGAGACAGACAGACAATAGAGAGTAAGAGCAGAGAGAGAGAGAGAGAGAGAGAGAGAGAGAGAGAGAGAGAGAGAGAGAGAGAGAGAGAGAGAGAGAGAGAGAGAGAGAGAGAGAGAGAGAGAGAGAAAGACTGAGAGAGAAGAGAGTAAGAGAGAGAGAGAGACAGAAAGACAGTAGAGAGTAAGAGAGAGAGACAGAGTGTAAGAGAAAAAGAGAAAGTAAGAGAGAGAGAGAGAGTAAGAGAAAGACAGAAAGACAAACAAAGAGAATAAAAAAGAGAGATAGAAAAGAGAAAGAGTGAAAGAACAAGACAAACGAGAAAGAGAGAAAGATAGAGAAGAAAGAAAGGAGGTGATGAAAAAGGGATAAGAAGGAATCAAGGAAACTTAAAGAAACGAAGGAGGGAAGAAAGAACACAGTAAATAATTGGATAAGTGGAGAAAAAGGAGAAAGACAAAAGGAAGGTGGAGAGAAAATACGAAAAAAAGAGGAGAAAACGAATATAAATGTAATGTAAGAATGGAAGAGAGAGAGAGAGAGAGAGAGAGAGAGAGAGAGAGAGAGAGAGAGAGAGAGAGGGAGAGAGAGAGAAGAGGAGAGTACTTATGAAATCGAGGGTGACTGACCGGCAAGGCTGAGTGAAAGAGGGTGTTTACTTTAGTGTTGTTGTTGTTGTTGTTGTTGTTGTTGTTGTTGTTGTTGTTGTTGTTGCTGTTGTTGATGTTGTTACTATTATTATTATTACTATCTTTATCATCGTTATTATTATTACTATTATTGCTCTAGTAGTGTTAGTAGTAGTAATAAGCAAAGGAGGAGGAACAGGACGAGTAGGAGGAGGAGAAGGAGGAAGAGAAGGAGGGGCAGGAGGCAGCGAAAAGAATAGAAAAAATAAAGAGTAAAAAAAAAAAAGAAAAGCACAAAGGAAACCGCGGAAACAAAAAAACACGAAGAAAAATAAAACTTGAAAAAATAAGAGACGAAAATGAAAATGAAAGAAAGAAACTAAAAAAAGACTTTCCTCAACGTCAAGAAAAGAGAGACTGAAAAAAAAGAAAAAAGAAAAAAAAGAAAACCAGAAGAGAAAGGAAGATACACGAAAAAAGGAGGAAGGGAGAGAAGAAATAGAGGAAAGAGGGGAAAGGGAAAGAGGGAAAGGGGAAAGAAAGGAGGGGGGAGGGGAAGAAGAAAGAAAAAGAAAAAAGGAAGAGGAAAGAAGGTACGAACGAGGAAAGGAGAAGGGAGATAAAAAAAGAGGGAAGAAGGGAAAGGGAAAAGGGAGAAAGAGGAGAAAGGGAGAGAGGAAGAGAAAAAAAAAGAAAAGAGAAGAGGAAGGAAGGTACGAACGAGGAAAAGAGAATGGAGAGAAAAAAATAAAGGGAAGACGAGAAACGGGAAAAGGATAAAGAGGAAAAGGGGGAGAGAAAGAGAAAAAAAAAGAAAAAAGAGAAGAGGAAGAAAGGTATACACGAAAAATAGAGAATGGAGAGAAAAATAAAGGGTAGAGGAGAAAGAGGAAGAAGGAAAGGGGGGAAGAGAAAAAGAGGGGAAGAGGAAGGGGAAGGGGAAGCGGGCACCCAATCTGAGGTAGTCTGTGACCTTGACTGTTTTTTTATGGTGATCTTGTGGTCAGTCTAGGGAAGGCGTGCACAGAGTCGGACTGTGTGTGTGTGTGTGTGTGTGTGTGTGTGTGTGTGTGTGTGTGTGTTATAGGTACTCCTTACGTAACATCTTGCATACTTACACACACACACACAAACACGTACATTTTCTTTCTATATGTGTGTGCGTGAGTGTGTGTGTGTGTGTGTGTGTGTGTGTGTGTGTGTGTGTGTGTGTGTGTGTGTGTGTGTGTGTGTGTGTGTGTGTGTGTGTGTGTTGAGTTGAATCGTTGTTTGATTTTTTTTCTCCTTTTGTTTGGATTTGCGTGTTTGTTGTTTTCTGTTTTATCTTTTGTTGTGTTTTTCATTTTTGTGATTTTTTTTGCGTGTCGGTTATCTTTTGTTGTGGTGTTTGCTCCTCTCTCTCTCTCTCTCTCTCTCTCTCTCTCTCTCTCTCTCTCTCTCTCTCTCTCTCTCTCTCTCTCTCTCTCTCTCTCTCTCTCTCTCTCTCTCTCTCTCTCTCTCCTGCTCAATACCATACCTACATACAAACACATATACGTAGTTGTATAAGCACATGTTTATGCACACCCACACACTGCTCTTATCGAACACACACACACACACACACACACACACACACACACACACACACACACACACACACACACATGCAGTGAAACAAAGGGACAATAGACAAAGAATCGACTCAGGTAACAAATTTGCATGTATATGGACTGAAGGCGATAATTACATAGTAGGTAGCGGCGGCGGCTCGCTCCCTCTACCTTACGTAACGCATCATGGGTCAAAAGATTCATTTCTCCTACCTGGGCACACCTGAGCGATCATAAATACGCCAGATAAGGTAATTGGACTGTCAAGAAAGCAGGGAGAGTAAAGGTGTGTTATTGAATTCTGATAAAACACAAAATATATTCACTTTTCTTTTCTCTTAGTGCTTCAATTGATATCTAAGGGTTTTTAATCGTTCATCATTAGATTTGTTTTATTTCTGGATTTGCTAAGTGATATCTTTAATACAAACGCAACATGGCATAAATCACTTTAACTTTTTTTTTTCTCTTACTATTTCAATTAATTTCTAGGTACTATTTTTCTTTTAATCGTTACCTACTTATTGGGTTTGTTTATTTGTGGATTTGCTAAGTGGTATTTTTCAGCGCAACGTAACACAGCACAAAACACATTAACTTTTATTTTTCTTTTGCTATTCCAATTAATATCTAAAGTTCTTTTTATCATTACTTACTTATAAGATTTGTTTCTTTTTTGTGGGTTTGCTAAATTATATCTTTAATACAACATAACACAGAACACATTAACTTTTTTTTTCTTATACTACTTCAATTAATATTTACTGTGGTTCTTTTAACCGTTACCTACTTATTGGGTTTGTTTATTTGTGGATTTGCTAAGTGGTATTTTTCAGCGCAACGTAACACAGCACAAAACACATTAACTTTTATTTCTTTTGCTATTCCAATTAATATCTAAGGTTCTTTTTATCATTACTTATTCGATTTGTTTCTCTTTTTTGTGGATTTGGTAAATGATGTGTTTGATACTCGTACAACATAACACACCACAAAACACATTAACTTTTCTTTCTTTTACTACTTTAATTAATATCTACTATGGTTCTTTTAATCGTTACCTATTTATTAGGTTTGTTTATTTGTGGATTTGCTAAGTGGAATTTTTCAGTACAACGTAACACAGCACAAAATACATTAACTTTTTTCTATTACTATTTCAATTAATATTCAAGGTTGTTTTAATAATTACTTACTTTTTATAATTTTTTTTTTGTGGATTTGTTAAGTGACATCTTTAATACAACGTAACATAACACAGAACACATTAATTATTTTTTTTTACTATTTAAATGAATATCTACTGTGGTTCTTTTAATCGCTACTTATTAGATTTGTTTATTTCTGGATTTGCTAAGTGGAATTTTTTCAGTACAACGCAACACAGCACAGAACACATTAACTTTTTTTCTATTACTATTTAAATTAATATCTAAGGTTCTTTTAATCATTACTTACTTATTAGACTTGTTTTGTGTGGATGGTTTGCTAAAGGATATTTTTTTATACAGCGAAAGATAATACAAAACACGTTACTTTTTTCCACTATTATACATCTACCTAAGCTTATGCAATCGCCACTTGTTAGTCAGCATAGAATGTAGATTTAATTGCTGCTAGAGGAGATAAAAAGACAAAACATATTTCATTTTCAAAGCCGCTTACTTGTACTGATACCCAAGCTTATGCAATCGGCAATTATTAATCAGAGTAGAGTACAGATCTAATTGTTGTTGATAAATAGGTAAGGATAGATATTTTTCATTGGAGAGATCAAAAGACAAAGTAGATTACATTTTCAAACCACTGACGCTATTGGTGTTATAATTCTTGCGCTCTCATCGTTAATTAAATGGATACAGTTCGACTATTGCGATGTAGACTAAGGAATCAAATTATAGCGGTGATGCGAAATTGAAGAGAACATCGACCTACATGAAACACGATTTTTTTTAACTCAATTACAGCAACACTCATAAAAAAAAGTCCATTTAGTACACAGAGAATCAAACTAACTAAACTGTGAAACTAAAAAGTGAAGAACAGTAACAAAATAGTAAAGAACAAAAAGATAGTGAAGAATAGTAACAATAGTAAAGAAAAGTAACAAAATTGTAAAGAAGAGTAATAGAACAGTCAAGAATAGTAACAGCATAGTAGAGAACAGTAAAGAATATTGTTTTTACCTTAGTAGATCATGTAAACAACAAACTTCATCGTAAACATCATAAAGAAACATGAAAACTCCTTCCTTCTAACAATGAGACCCAAAATTAAAGTAGCCTGGTATTTCGAGGTTAAGAAAGAACACTAAGGAAAAGAAACACAATATAAAACACAATTTGAAACTCTATTATAAAAAAAAAAACATAAATAACCCCTTCATTTTATCACTGAGACCAAGATTTTGAGGTTTAAAAAGAACACAGAGGAACGAGAAGCACAATAGAAAACACCATTTGAAACCGTTAATGAGAAAGAAAACACTGAAAACTTCTTCATTTGATACCGACACCAAGGAATTAAAACAGCGTGGAATTTCGAAGTTAAAAGAAACAGTAATAATGAAATAATCTGATAATGGAAAATGATAATAAAAACTACCATTTGAAACTCAATAATAGAAGCAAAAACATTAAAAACTCCTTCACTTTGACACCAAGGCCAAGAAATTAAAGTATCAAGGAATTTCTAGGTTAAAAAGAAGAAAAAAATGATAAAAAAAATATAATAGAAAATACCAGAGCAAAGAATTTAGATATCACGGCATGTACTGGGAGAGTTAAAGGAACACCTGAGAAAACCCTTGTAATATTATGGCTCACCTGAAAACTAATACGGAAAAGTGAGCGGCGCGGCACTTATCTCTGACGTAAATAGGCGCTTGAAAATATGTGCTCATCAGACTCCAGGCGATTTGGTGCCGCGCTCAAGAAATCCCCAAGATGTGCTGCTAGTGTGGGCTATTTGTTCCCGCCACTGACAGGGAGGGGCTGTTGAGGTGGCAGTGGTGGTGGTGGTGGTGATGGTGGTGGTGGTGGTGGTGATGGGGTATAAAAGAACGTCCTTCCTTCATTTTCTGCATTTATGTCTTCGTTTTTGTTTAATTTTTCATCTGTTGTTGTTGTTGTTGTTGTTGTTGTTGTTGTTGTTGTTGTTGTTTTTATTGTTGTTGTTGTTGTTGCTTTGTGGTGGTATAAGAAGAGTTATTGGCTGTAAAAAAACCGCCCTTTCTTCTTATTTTTTTTTTATTCATATCCCTGTTCTTGTATAATCTTATTTTCATTTGTTATTGGCCTTATTTTGTTGTTGTTGTGGTGGTGGCGGTGGCGGTGGGGGGTGGCAGTGTTGTTATTGCTGGTGGTGGTATTGTGAAGGTATCGAGGTTTAATAACAGCGTCATCTTCCTTCATTCTTTCTCTTTATGTCTCAGTTCGTTCACTCTCCCTCCATCTATCTTTGTTATTGTTGTTGTTGCTGTTGACGGTGGTGATGGTGGTGGTATTGGGACGGTATCGGTTTAATAACAGCGCCGTCTTTCTTCAATCTTTCCTTTTATGCTTCCTATTCTTTTCATCCTCCATTGTTGTTGCTGTTGTTGTTGTTCATATCCAGAAGCTACATATCAGTAACCTACATATCTTTTGCAGCATTTAAGTAGAAGGACAGGAAGATAATGGCTCTAAATATAGTATCTTTTTTTGTATTTTCGAGTCAACATCATCAGCTTTCTATCGTCTTCTATCGTCATGTTCCCTGATTTCAGTAACCTACATATCTATGCAGCAAATTAGTGCAAAGACAGGGAGATAATACCTTCAAAAACAGTATCTTTATCTTTTCTATCTTCGAGTCATAGTCATCATCATCTTTCTATCTTCCTATCTTCTATCGTCACGTTTCCTGATTTCAGCAACCTGTCGTCCGTTTTAACAAGATAGAGGGAAGATATTAGCTGCTCACCTTCCTTCATTCTTCACCTCTAAATCTTTCTTAATTTTCAATACACATCTTACTACTGTACTTCTTCATTAATGGTCTACAATGTATTCTAGTTTTTTTTTTTCTCACCTCCTCTATTTTTCCTCTCTTCCCTGTTCTATTCTATACTCTAATATTCCTGAGACGATACAGTTACTTTTTATTATTCTTTTTCTCACCTCCTCTATTTTTCCTTTCTTCCCTGTTCTATTCTATACTCTAATATTCCTGAGACGATACAGTTACTTTTTTATTATTTTTTTCTCTCATGTCTTTACTCTCCATTTCCTTTAGTGTCCCAGGAAGTAATCACCGTATCGTTCTTTCTTTTTCCTCTCCTCATCACTTTACTCTTCACTTTCTCCAATATCCTTTTGATGATCCAGTACTTTTTCTCACTTTTTCACCCTTAGGAAATTGGCTTATGATGGGTTGATTATAGACTTTTTAACTACTTCAGTACCATGGAGTGTTTTCGTATCTATTCTGGTTACTATTTGGTTATTTTATACAGCTTCAGAAATTATGTGGGGATTAGAATAATGTAGACTCTGGCCATTAATGTTCTGACCTCCATAAACCTTTCCTAATGTAAATAAAATCGTCTAACCACACCCAAAACGCGTGGTAAAAATACGTCCCAATACTGAAGAGGTTAGAGTTCTTTTCTCTGGTACTCGTGTATTTTTGTGACATATCTCATACTTTTTATTTACTCAAGCTTCACGATATCAATTTATTATTTTTTTATTATATTATTCCTTGTTATATATTAAAAGTTGCATTCTTGTGACAATTCACTTACTTTCTCTTATTTATTCTTACTTTTTGTAGGTAGGTCCTCACAGAACCCTATAGATAAGTATCCGCGTGTGTTGATAAAGCTGTCGGTATCGCGGGGCATTCTACTCACTGCAGCATGTAGGTGGGTTCTCGCAGAGCCTTATAGATAAGTACCCGCGTGTGTTGATGAAGCTGTCGGTATCACAGGCCCTTGAAGTAAAGTTCAGGAGACAGTCAACACGTGTATTGTTCTAAATCGACTGCAAAGGACAAAACAATCCTGCTAAATCGGGTGTGTGTGTCCTGTCCTCAGTCTGAGTGCAACCCTTCTGAGGATTTTGGGTAAGTGTGACTGCCAGATGTATGGGAGTGTAGAGAATGTGTATTTTTTGTATAATGTTAAGTGTTTTTCTACGATACTATCTAAGTGATATTCCTACACTTTTTATTTATTTTTATCCCTCGTGAATTTGTTTTATGGGTTTCAGTGGCTCTTTCCTCTGTTACCCCATGAAAAGACGTGATTATTTACAATCTACCCAGTTTTCCTTACCTTTCCTTACTTTTCTTTACCTTTTCCTCTACTTTCGTTGTTTGGGAGTTTAGTTTATTGGTTTTAACGTTTCCCTTTGTTACGCTTTGTTACTTTTTCAGACCTTTCCTTGCTTTCCATGACTTTTCTTCCGCTTTTATGGTTTACGAGACTGAGTTGTGGATTTTAATGTTTTTTTCTTACAATCATTCCCTTTTCCTCACTTTCCTTAACTCTTCCTTTACTTTAAGTCTTCACGAGAGTGGAACATGATGAAGACGACCACAATATTTCTCTTAATGCCTTTTCTGTCACTCCAATCAACTACATTTTCATTTTCTCCTTCTTTTAAGTTCATTTACGAGACAAATTTACGAGAGGGTGGTTGCAGTTCGTCTTTCCTCTCTTATTTTCTCAGCAGTGTGTGAAGGGACGTGTTTTTATGCAGGATTACTTAGTGTACGAGCGCAGAAGAGGAGGATTAGCTAAGGTGTTGACATCCTGAGGCCTCACAAACACTTTCTTGTCTCTGTTGATCCTCAGTGTTGTTGCCAGACACCCGACACGCCTCCTCCTCCTCCTCCTCCTCCTCCTCCTCCTCCTCCTCCTCCTCCTCCTCCTTCCACCTCCTCCTCCTCCTCCTCCTCCTCTTCCTCTTACTCGTTCATCTCCTCTTCTCCTCTTCAGGCTCCTTTTCCTTGTCATCAGGTTGTGTTTCTCTTTCTTTTTGAGCAATAACAAGGAAGAGAGAGAGAGAGAGAGAGAGAGAGAGAGAGAGAGAGAGAGAGAGAGAGAGAGAGAGAGAGAGAGTAGTGATGGAGGTACAACAAAGGAAAAAAAAAAGAGAAAATGAGTAACTAATTAGAATAAATGAGGATAATATTTTTTGCGAAAAGTTTTAAAATGTGAAAGAAAACAAATTGTGTAAATAAAGTAGAGAGAGAGAGAGAGAGAGAGAGAGAGAGAGAGAGAGAGAGAGAGAGAGAGAGAGAGAGAGAGAGAGAGAGAGAGAGAGGCATCCGGCACGTCAAAATAGTAATAATAATAATTGCATAAATGATTCTCTTTAAGTGTTTATTCTGAGAGATAAGCCAGACACTTCCCCTTGCGACGTGTTTCACAATCTCTCTCTCTCTCTCTCTCTCTCTCTCTCTCTCTCTCTCTCTGCTTTATTTACACATTCTATTTTTTTCTGTTTTTTTTTTAACATCTGGCTAAATATTAGCTACATTTATTCTAATTTTTATTCATTTTTTTTCTTCCACTTTCTCTCTCTCTCTCTCTCTCTCTCTCTCTCTCTCTCTCTCTCTCTCTCTCTCTCTCTCTCTCTCTCTCTCTCTCTCTCTCTCTCTCTCTCTCTCTCTCTCTCGCCCTTACCACCCTCACTAATAAACTATATAAAAATATCGACGATAAGAAAATATCACTAATAACATTATGTGACTTGTCAAAAGCTTTTGACAGCGTTCACCACGATACTTTAATAGGCAAGCTGCGGAAGGTAAAAATAGACTCTTTCTGGTTCCGTGATTACTTACATGATAGAAGTCAAAATGTTAAAATTAATAATACCATGTCCAATACTGCACCATTAAAATACGGAGTTCCACAGGGATCAATTTTGGGGCCAATTCTCTTCACCATTTTTGTTAACGACCTTGCTGAGACGATACATGGATGCGAGATCATTCAGTACGCTGACGACACACAGTTCGTGCACACGGGTAGAGTTACCGCGTTACATGACCTCATCTCAGCGGCACAAACAACATTTTCTCACACCAGGGATTACTTTAATAAAAACGGTCTCCTGCTAAATGCTAATAAAACACAATGTATTTTCATCGGAACCAGGGCAATCATTAGGCAAATTCCTGATAACACAACACTAACCTTCGATAACACCACCATCTCTCCTTGCAAACACATCAAGAATCTCGGTGTTTATATGGACTCCCACATGACGTTTGATAAACACATTCATGAAACACACAAAAAAGTGATGGGAAGTCTACTCTTCTTAAACAGAGTCAAAGATAAATTTGACAACATAACACGGAAAATAGCCATCGAATCACTTGCTCTGAGCACCATCAATTACTGCCTCCCTATATATGGCACTGCAAACAACACACTAATAAAACGAATGCAAAGGCTACAAAATTTTGCGGCGAAAACATGTATTGGAGGAGCAAAGAGGCGTGACCACGCCACCCCCTTTATAACACAATTAAAGTGGCTGAAAATTGACAAAAAAATAATCTATGACATAGCTATAATTATATATAAGATGAAAACCAAGAGTTTTCCAGAGTGGTTTCTGCATTTGCCCACCATGACAGAGGTGACACAGAGCAGGTACACGACACGGCAACAAGACAACCTGCATGTCCCCCACCACACACACACACGCTCACTCCTCGTCCTCGGCCCCAGGCTATGGAACGCTCTCCCACACAATATAAAGCAATCGAGCACCATACATATGTTCAGAAGTAGACTGAAAAGCTTTCTACTAAATAATGATATAAATATTAATTAAAACCCTAGCCCTGTAGTCACACTCAGGCCACCTCTATAAGTAGTTTAGAAAACTTTTTAGCTTAAACATTTACTTATCTATATATATCTATATTTTCTTATGTATAACTGTTACCGTATGTATATCGTATGTAGAACTGTACAGAAAAGCCATTTTTATGGAATAAATGATTCTGATTCTGATTCTGATTCTCTCTCTCTCTCTCTCTCTCTCTCTCTCTCTCTCTCTCTCTCTCTCTCTCTCTCTCTCTCTCTCTCTCTCTCTCTCTCTCTCTCTCTCTCTCTCTCTCTCTCTCTCTCTCTCACCCTTTCCCGCTTTAGTTGGCGGCGGGGGCAAGCTGGCTGTACCATGGTGAGGGATGGTAGTGAGCGAGGCCTGCTAGTCCGAGGTGGTGGTTAGGGTCCGCGGCCGACTGCTGGTACTGGTGAAGAGGTGGTCCACTGCCGCCCCTGGTTCTGATTCCAGATACCAGGCTGAGGAAGGAGTGGGCGAGGTTGTGGCAAGGACTGAAATGAAGTGAGGGGGTGGGCGGGCTGAGGCGCTGCAGGTGGGAAGGGTGTGGCTGTGTATCTTTCCACCGTAAGAAGCCGCTGTAGGAGACGCTCCTGACGTAAATCGTCAGTTCTGGCGTGGCAAGTAGCAGAAGTGTGTCCTTTCCGTGAGCAGTACTCACACACTTTTGCCTTGGCTCGCTTTTGTGTCTGCTTGGTGGCCTGGTTCATTCTGCCCTCGTTACAGGTGAGCCAGGTATGAACAGGCCTCTCTTCTAAATGCTCCTCGCCTGGTGTTGCTGTGTTGTGCTGTATTGTGTTGTGTGAGGTGTTTCATAGAGGTGTATTGGAAAGATGCAAATTATGGTCCTCCTCCTCCTGTTGCTACTTCTTCTGTGTCTGCTAATGGGTCGAGGTATAAAGGGTTCTAATTCTGGTGGTTTTGTGTTACTTGTTGGTTTGTGTTGCCTTGTGTTGCTTTTAAGGTTTGCTGCAGTGTTGTGTGTGTTTTCGTTTATGATTTTGCTTATACCTAACCTAACCTAAACTAACTTGCTATTACTACAAATACTACTACTACTACTACTACTACTACTGTTACTACTACTACTACTACTACTACTACTACTACTACTGTTACTACTACTACTACTACTACTACTTCTACTACTACTACTGTTACTACTACTACTACTACTACTACTACTACTACTACTACTACTACTACTTCTACTGCTGTTACTTAAACTTACGAAATGTTTAATCTAATTCCATTGGTCTTACATTTACTGAAACCTTTTAGATGCAGATATTTATACCCACTAGGTTTACAGCACCGCCACAACCACCACCACCACCATCACTACTACTACTACTACTACTACTACTACTACTACTACTACTACTACTACTTCAACTTACTTTAAATGCAAATCAGGATAAGAGTAATATGAGCGCCACGACTCGCCTGCTACACACCTTACCTTAAATCAGACTCTTGATAACAGTAATAATGCTGATACTAATCTTAGGCCGGTCCTGGGCAGAGAGAGAGAGAGAGAGAGAGAGAGAGAGAGAGAGAGAGAGAGAGAGAGAGAGAGAGAGATTGGAGTAGATGCTGTCTGAAGTTAAGAAATATAAGGAATATTTTGTTCATCCCTTCATTTGTTGCTAAGAGAGAGAGAGAGAGAGAGAGAGAGAGAGAGAGAGAGAGAGAGAGAGAGAGAGAGAGAGAGAGAGAGAGAGACTAGTGTCCTATTACATCGTGTAAAAATAAAAGAAAGAGACGAAAAGCTGACATTTTCAATATACTCGAGCTGAAAACGATTAAAGAGCTGAAAGAGAGAGAGAGAGAGAGAGAGAGAGAGAGAGAGAGAGAGAGAGAGAGAGAGAGAGAGAGGAAACAAGATAAGCAACCTATATCTCTCTTCCTCTCCCTCCATACATCTCTCTCTCTCTCTCTCTCTCTCTCTCTCTCTCTCTCTCTCTCTCTCTCTCTGTAATATAACCCTACGAGTCAAGACATGAAGCAAATTACTCCTGCAGAAGTTACAACTCGAGCTCCTGTTGCGTGTGAGAGCGTTGACATGCAGGCGGCGGCGGAGAGAATGTAACGCCGGCATCTTAAATTCTCCCCATGCGTTTTTGGAATCCTGAACACGACCCGCCTCTCGGAAGTAGAACTAGGAAACGTGTTCGCGCAGCTGAGAGTTCGAAGCAGTCGGTCCTTTTCAGAGCCGTCCGTTTTTGTGAATTTGCTTTCAGATGTGTGATGGAGGAAGAGGAAGAGGAGGAGGTAATGGAGGTAATGGAGGTGGTGGAGGTAATGGAAGAAGAGGAGAAGAAAGAACGGGATGGTGACTTCAAGATATAGAATTTATGGTGTGGTGACTGTGATCTTTTTTTTTTATTTTACATTTATTTTGTTCGTTTTTTTTTCTTTTTATCTTTATTAAATTATAGTTTTTTTTTTATAATCTCTCGCCTTTTCTATCTTTTGTCTTCCTTTTTTCCTTCTATAATTTCTCTTTCTTTTCTCTCATCTCTTTCTTTTTTCATTGTTTTGTTTTGATTATTATCATTCTTTTTTTCAATATTGCGCTTCCCTTCTTTTCTCTTTTATATTCTCTTTTTATTATTATTGTTATTCTCACTGTCTGCCTCTTACAAGCATAATAATCCTCTTCTCTCTCTCTCTTATATTTTCTTTCTCTTTTTCCTTTTATTTATCTATTTCGTTTTGCTTCCTTTCCTCACACGCTTTTCTTTAACCACTTTCATCATTTCCTCTTCTCTTTTGTATTTTTCCTTTTCCTTTCCTTAGATGCATGATAATTTTCTCTCTCTCTCTCTCCTTTATATATCTTTCGTTGTGCTTTTCTTTACGCTTTTCTTTTTAATCACTCTCATCACTCTCTCTCTCTTTCTCTCTCCTTGGCCACAATCATCATTATTCACCGTTTATGTCCTCGTTACTTCCTTCAATTTGTCCTCCTCCTTTGGTTTCCCTTCCTGGTGTTTATTTCCTCAGCTTTGAGCATCACCACTAGTCTCTCCTCCCGTCACAATTATCACCATTACTAACCATCACCATCAACATAATCGTAAAGAGGCAACATTAACCCCCCTCCCACTAACCCTCCATCCCCCTTAAGCCCCCAACACTTAACATCCTATCCCTGCCAACACACACACACACACACACACACACACACGGCAAAGGGTGATCATAAACCACACACACACGCACATACACACGCCACTGCATCCATGAACTCTATTTTATGAGGCCTCACAGACGCACTAAGCACACCACTGCACCTCTCCCTCCCTCTCCCTCTCCCTCTCCCTCTCTCTCCCACTCTCAGCGCAGCCCTCTCACCCACGTAAACAAACAGTATAATAATGAATTCGTTTGTCGCTTTCACTCAACGCTGACTGAACCGTGCTTTTCCCTTGAGATACGGCGGGCTCCCCACTTAGCAGAGAGAGAGAGAGAGAGAGAGAGAGAGAGAGAGAGAGAGAGAGAGAGAGGTGGTGGAAATCTTAGAAATCATAGCGGTTTTGTTACGTAGAAAAAAACAATGGAGAGAGAGAGAGAGAGAGAGAGAGAGAGAGAGAGAGAGAGAGAGAGAGAACTTCACTAACTGATTGGATTCCTGAAAGACAAACAGACGGACAGATGCGTGTAAATAGGAAAAAAGGATTGAAGCTTAGATTGTGAAAGACAGACAAACAGACAGACAGACAGAAAAAAGAGGAGACAGATAGACAGACTCACAAAAACCCAAAACAGACAGAGGAAATAAAAAAAAAAGGATAGACATAGGCATAAATCACCAAAATAGATACACACACACACACACACACACACACACACACACACACACACACACACACACACACACACACACACACACACACACACACACACACACACACACACACACACACACACACACACACACACACACGTACATACAGGTAATAAAAAAACAGTAATTGCATTTGAAACGAAAAAAAAAGAGATAGAAAAGTAGATAATCCAAATTTTTTCGTACTTTTTTGTGAGCGAAGATTTTAGCGTCGATTATGTGACTTATCAGCGCCGTTTTCTTTATTTCCCGCTTTTTATGGGTTGGCTCCATTTCAACTTGGCCAATTCGGATGCGATTCTTGTTTTTGTGGCTATTTTCTTTATCCGGACGAGAATAAATGGTGTGATGGTTCTTGTTTTTGCTGAGGTGTTGTGTTGATTGCTCTCTCTCTCTCTCTCTCTCTCTCTCTCTCTCTCTCTCTCTCTCTCTCTCTCAGTGTGTACTAAAGGTAAACATATCTCCCCTTTCCTATTTCCTCCCTTTACTCTCTCTCTCTCTCTCTCTCTCTCTCTCTCTCTCTCTCTCTCTCTCTCTCTCTCTCTCTCTCTCTATTCCTTTCATCTTTACTCTCCCTCCCTCTTCCTCTCTCCCTCTCTGTCCCTTGCTCCCTCCCTCCAACCATTCCATTACTATCGTCTCCCCTTCCTCCCTCCTTCTCTCCTTCTCTCCCTTCCTTCTGCACTTGACATGAGGTGAGGGCGCGTGGGAGGGAGGTGGAGAGGTGGAGAGAGTGGAGGGGATGGAGGGAAAGTGGATGGAGGAAAGCATTTTTGAGTTTAGGTTTAAAATTATGATTTCTTTTTAACTAATATTTTTTTCCCTCCTCTCTTTCTTGGTCTCTCTTTCTCTCCATCATTTTCTTCCTTTCTTCTCAAATTTTTGCTTTTTCCTTTACTTCGTGTTTTTTTGTTCTTATCTTTATAGCATTCCCTCTTTATCCTTTATTTTTATGCCTTTTGTTTTGTGTTGAATAAGAGGAGAGAGAGAGAGTGATGATGGTGATGATGATAATGATGATGGTGGTAAAGGTGGTGATGTACACGTAGTAGTAGGAGGAGGAGGAAGAGGAGGAGGAGGAGAGGAGGGTGACGAGGAAGAGGAGGAGGAGGAGGTGGACGAGGAGGAAGAAGAGCTGGAGAAGGAGAAATAGGACGAGGAAAACAATGAAGATAAAGAGGAGGAGGAGGAGGAGGAGGAGGAGGAGGAGGAGGAGGAGTAGGAGTAAGAGGGATAATGGGTATGCAGGTGTTAGATAATGACAGTAACAGTAGCAGTAGCAGTAGCAGCAGCAGTAGCAGTGGTGGTGGTAGTGGCGGTGGTGATGGTGATGGTGATGGTGGTGGTGGTTTCCTAAGATGCAACTCAAGGCACAAATATTCCCCGGTAGACACACCTGGCGCCGCCCTGCAGGTAAATAAATCTCGTAGTATTAGACCTGACACCTGCCCATCTTGTGGCACGCCCCGTTTTCTATGCCTTGAAGAAATTGTCACAGAAAATGGTCCTACAAATTGCCTTGACTTCTGCGCTGATTCGGGCTTCATTCTTCTCTCTCTCGCTTACTCTCTCTCTTTCTCTCTCTCTCTGGTAATTTACATATTTTTGCACTCACACATCTACCCACGCTGAGAGAGAGAGAGAGAGAGAGAGAGAGAGAGAGAGAGAGAGAGAGAGGACAAGAAGATAATGTTAATAGATATTTGTAAGAATTCTCTGTTTACCAACCTCGCCTTCCCGCCCTGGGCCTGTCAATCATGCCAAGGAGTTTGTATATTTACACATAAACACACGCACTTAATGGCCCTGTGTGTGTGTGTGTGTGTGTGTGTGCGTGCGGGGCCCTTATCGCGTCTGTCTGTCACCCCAGCTGTTAGTTTACATTAATGTCACTAGGGTGCACAAAGATCACGACGCTCTTGTCCTTGCTTAACTTATCAGGCCCTGTCTATCTCCAGCCTGTCTATTTGTCCGTCTGTGCGTCTGCGGGCGTGTGTGCATGCGTGCTTGTGTGTGTGTGTGTGTGTGTGTGTGTGTGTGTGTGTGTGTGTGTGTGTGTGTGTGTGTGTGTGTGTGTGTGTGTGTGTGTTTGTCTCAAAACGCCACATGTCGAACCCCCTTGAGGAACTCCACACGACGTCTCTTCCTTACCGAGTTTACAGCAAAGTCACAAAGATCAGAGAAACTTTATACCATGGCGGGCTGGCGGCTGGTGGATTGGGAAGAGGAAGAGGAAGAGGAGAAGGAGGAGGGAAAGAGGAGTAAGAGGCAAAAGGAACTGAAGCAGAAGTAAGAGGTGGAAGAGTTTAAAAAGTTGGATAAGGAGGACAAGGAAGAGGAGGATCGGAAGAATGACATGATAATAGATATGGGGATGAGAAAGAGAAGAGGAGGAAGAAGAGGAGGAGGAGGAGAAAGAGGAAGGAAGGATGAGAATGACGCGGAGGAACTGGAGCAGAAGTAAGAGGTGAAGGAATTAAAAAGTTGGAGGAGGAGGAGGACTAAGATAAAGAAGAGGAGGATCAGGAGGAGGAAGAGGAAGAGGAGGTGAAGGAAATGGAGCAGAAATAAGAGACAGGGGCATTAAAAACCTGGGTGAAGGAGGAAGAAGAGGAAGAAGAAGAAGAAGAAGAAGAAGAAGAAGAAGAAGAAGAAGAAGAAGAAGAAGAAGAATACCAGAAGAATGAGGAAGAGTATTACATAACATAACATAAAAGAGAGAATACAAAACGATAACAAATAACAAAACAAGAAAATAACACAAAACAAAACCAAAAATACAGAAAAGGAAAACAATAAACAGTTTTACATATTTAGACCTGAAAAATCAATGAGAGAGAGAGAGAGAGAGAGAGAGAGAGAGAGAGAGAGAGAGAGAGAGAGAGAGAGAGACTACAAATTTTGGAGTACTAGGAGAGACTTGGGAGTAATGAGAGAGACAATCAAATGAGTATAGAAGTAGAAAGAGTTAAGAAAAACTTTAGATAACTTATAGGAGTGACAGGGATTTGAATAAAAGTTAGCTGTAATATAGTGGTACTGAGAAGGTTTGGACTGATGAAAGAGACAATAGAATAGGAATAGGATGATTACTAAACGTTAGAAAAATGTCTTAAGAACCTATTGGAGTGTCAAGGAGTTACATAGCACAGTTTTATCGTGAAATTGAGAATGTTTGAAGGTACGAGGAGTAGGAATTGATGGAGAATAGTAGAGGTCTTGGAGTGTCAGGGAGATGTATTGCGTATTACTGTGGTGGTGTTATTGTAGCATTATCTGGTGTCTTCTTGGAGGAGGGTCCGCTGGGGATGTCTCGGGTGTTGGTTGCTTGTGAGGCGATCTGACGTGTTGAAGTGGCGTCCCTCTTACTCTCCTAGACGAATCCAAACAATTGATATCTGGTAAAGTGATGTTTATCTCTAATATGCCCACCATGAGAGAGAGAGAGAGAGAGAGAGAGAGAGAGAGAGAGAGAGAGAGCGCATTATTCCTTGTTCAGTGAATGTGAGCGTAGTAAAACGGTGTGAATGAGAAAATAGATCTCTCTCTCTCTCTCTCTCACTCTGTCTGTCTGTCTGTCTGTCTGTCTGTCTGTCTGTCTGTCTGTCTGTCTGTCTGTCTCTCTCTCTCTCTCTCTCTCTCTCTCTCTCTCAGCCATTATAGTCGTTATCAGACAATTCGACGCTTCAATCAGCTGATCGTAAGACGTAAACAAACAAAGGTTCTCGTCGCCTTGTATGGTTGGCCGGGCTTCACCTGACGAGGAACAAATGGCCTGCCTATCTTCCATACAGTGCATCCGCCTTAGTGAGTGTTGAGGAGGGGAACAAAAGGCCGAGGTGCTGTTAATGCTTTGATAATATTTCACTTCTCCTAATCGACTTTTCTTGCTCTCCCGTCTTGTTGTGAGGTGTTCTATATTTATTTACTGTATTGTTATCTAACCTTATCTAACTTGACGTAACCTAACCTTACTTAACCTGCTCTAACTTACTGCTTCGATAACATAATGCTTCTCTTAATCGACTTTTCTTGCTCTCTCGTCTTATTGTGAGGTGTTCTGTGTTTTGAGTTTGTTTACCGTGCTCTAATCTAACCTTACCTAACTTGACGTGACCTAATCTTACTTAACCTGCTCTAACTTACTGCTTTGATAACATTCTGCTTCTCTTAATCGACTTTTCTTGCTCTCTCGTCTTATTGTGAGGTGTTCTTTATTTGTTTACTGTTATCTAGTCTTATCTAACTTAACGTGACCTAACCTTACTTAATCTACTTAACTTACTGCTTTGATAACATTCTGCTTATCTTAATCGACTGTTCTTGCTCTCTCGTCTTATTGTAAGGTGTTTTGAGTTTGTTTACTGTTATCTAACCTTATCTAACTTAACGTAACCTAACCTTACTTATCTTAATCGACTTTTCTTGCTCTCTCGTCTTATTGTGAGGTGTTCTATATTTGTTTACTGTTCTCAAATCTAACTTTACCTATTTCACCCTAAGCTTACTTGATCTACTTTAACTTATCATTACCTAACCCTTTCTCTTTCCTATTCGAAGTTAGTTTATCCTACGCTAACTTAACCTAACCTTATGTAATCTATTCTGACTTAAATCTACTGTAATCAGACTTAACTTTACCTAATCTAACCTTTCCCATCCTTGTCCCAGATAAGAAGATTTAAGTAGAAAGGAATTAATGGGAGTCCTTACGTGTTTTACCATGCTTTCACCTTGTTCCCTTATTGTTTTGCTTTCTTCTTTCCTCCTTATAAAGTCCTTGCCGTAAGAGCCATATTCAGAAACGCTTTCCTCTCTCACCGCGACCATTTTCAAAGCCTACATAAACGATTAATCGAGTTCTAAAGACAATGCAGAAAACTTGTTAACATGTCACTGGAATTACAGGAACATTCTTTAAAACCCGTGTCACTTCAACTAGAGCCTTGGAAACAGTGAAGGTGCGGCACGGAAGTGTTTCAAAATGTGGGACTAACTTGCTTTTTCATTTCTTTTTTTCCATCCCATCTTGTTCTTATCTTATTGTCTTTGTTTTTCCTCTATTTTTGCTTCTCTTCACCTTGTCTTTAGTTTGTTTTCTTCGTTTTTCCTCTATTTCCCTCTTTACCTTGTTCTTACCTTATTTCCTTCGTTTTCCCTCCATTTTCCCCTCTTCTTCCCCTCTTTACCTTGTTTTTACCTTATTTCCTTCGTTTTCCTTAATTTCCCCTCTTTACCTTGTTCTTATACCTTATTTCCTTCGTTTTTCCTCTATTTTCCAATCTTCACCCTTGTTTTACCTTATTTCTTTAGTTTCTTTTCTATTTTTCCCCTCTTCTCCTTGTCTTTATTTCATTTCCTTCGTTTTTTCGCTTTTTTTCCCTCTTCAACTTGTTCTTCCCCTTTTTTTCTCTCCATTTTTCCCCTCTTCACTTTGTTCTTCCTAATTTCTTCATTTCTCCTTTATTTTTCCCCTCTTCTTGTTCTTACCTTCTTTTCTTCGTTTTCCTCTTTTTTTTCCCTCTTCACCTTACCTTATTCTCACCCTGTCCACTCCTACAATCCGTATTTTCCCTTCTCGCACCTGAACTCCTGTTATTTCCAGGAGAGGCGATTAATTTCCAGGTGATGTGCTGAGTAATTAAGTTCCGGATTGGGGCGATTCACTCCTGTGTGTCTTAATGTATTAGTGTTCACTGTGTTGAGTTTACTGAGTTTACTGAGTGTTCCTCGCATTGTGACTTGGTTCTTGCTATTATTCTTGTTATTGTTTTTTTTATTTGATTTTCTGTATATTTGAGTTTCCATTTCCTGTTTTTTTTTTTCTCTTTCTCACCCATTTTTTTTTTTTTTTGTGTTTGTACGAATTTTTGGTTTTTGGGGGAGGGAGGAGGAGATTTCAAATGATCTGTTGTTCTTATTTTGTTGTTCTGTTTCTGCGTCTTTCTTTTTTTTTTTTTTCTCTCTCTTCGTTTTATGTTCACTTATCTTTTCTTTCGTGTTTTTCTTTCTGTTTTCAAGTTACACGAATTATTTCACCCATTTCTATTATTTTCTAGTTTCTTCTTCTTCTCAATTTGGTTTAACTTTCCTTTTTTATCCAGAGAGAGAGAGAGAGAGAGAGAGAGAGAGAGAGAGAGAGAGAGAGAGTGTGAATAATGAAGAAGCCTTGGAGAGATGTTGAGTCGAGGGAGATAAAGGTGAGAGGCTGAGGTAACCTGCCAGAGAGAGAGAGAGAGAGAGAGAGAGAGAGAGAGAGAGAGAGAGAGAGAGAGAGTAGAAATTGGTCGTAAAATTTTAACTCCTTTTGATTTATTTTTATCACTTGTGCATTTTTAAATTAAGTTGCTCATTATTCAGGCGATATTATTTTGATTATCTCTCTCTCTCTCTCTCTCTCTCTCTCTCTCTCTCTCTCTCTCTCTCTCTCTCTCTCCAGTTCTTTCTCACCTAACTGATATGCCTTTTTGCCTTTCACTTACTCTCTCTTCGTGTTTTCTTTCCTCTCTTCCCATTCCATCTATC
>NC_059283.1:7778511-7786011 GCF_017591435.1 Portunus trituberculatus | reverse complement strand
GACACCGAACACTCTGGGATTTAACACAAACACTAACCACTGCAGGTTCAAGAGAGAGAAAGAGAGAGAGAGAGAGAGAGAGAGAGAGAGAGAGAGAGAGAGAGAGAGAGAGAGGACACCTTATTGCAGCATCTTTCATAACAGAATAACAATTACGTAACTTGAGAAGCAGTCCTGCCAACTTCTTATTACTGATATAAAGTGTGTGTGTGTGTGTGTGTGTGTGTGTGTGTGTGTGTGTGTGTGTGTGTGTGTGTGTGTGAGAGAGTCTATGAGTGTATGTGAGCCTGTGAGTCTGTGTGTATATGAATCTGTGTGTGTGTGTGTGTGTGTGTGTGTGTGTGTGTGTGTGTGTCTATGAGTATGTGAGCCTGTGAGTCTGTGTGTGAATGTGTGTGTGTGTGTGTGTGTGTGTGTGTGTGTGTGTGTGTGTGTGTGTGTGTGTGTGTGTGTGTGTGTGTGTGTGTGTGTGTGTGTGTGTGTGTGTGTGTGTGTGTGAGAGAGTCTGTGAGTGTATGTGAGAGTTTGTGAGTGTGTGTGTGTGTGTGTGAGTAATAATAATAATAATAATAATAATAATAATAATAATAATAATAATAACAATAATAATAATAATACGGTTTATAAGTAATTTCAGTACATACATACTGAAAATCTACATATGGTAATTGAGGAGACTGTGTGTGTGTGTGTGTGTGTGTGTGTGTGTGTGTGTGTGTGTGTGTGTGTGTGTGTGTGTGTGTGTGTGTGTGTGTGTGTGTGTGTGTGTGTGTGTGTGTGTGTGTGTGTGAGTCTGTGTGTGTGTGTGTGTGTGTGTGTGTGTGTGTGTGTGTGTGTGTGTGTGTGTGTGTGTGTGTGTGTGTGTGTGTGTGTGTGTGAGGGTGAATGAGTACATATACATCATTGATCTTAACGTGAGTATAAACAGAAGTAGGATGAGGGAGGAAGGAAGGGAGGGAGGGAGGGAGGGAGGGAGAGAGGGAGAAGAGGAGGAAAGAGGGAGAGATGAGGTAATGGAGAGGAGGAAGGGAGAGAGAAGGGCGAGGACCTCTCGTAACTTAGCGTTGTGAGAGGGCAGAGAGAGAGAGAGAGAGAGAGAGAGAGAGAGAGAGAGAGAGAGAGAGAGAGAGAGAGAGAGAGAGAGAGAGAGAGAGAGAGAGAGAGAGAGAGAGAGAGAGAGAGAGAGAGAGAGAGAGAGAGAGAGAGAGAGAGAGGGAAATGGGAAGGAGAAGACGTGTGACAATCGATAAAGGAGGAGAAAGCAGAGAGAGAGAGAGAGAGAGAGAGAGAGAGAGAGAGAGAGAGAGAGAGAGAGAGAGAGAGAGAGAGATGAAGGGTAGGAGTAGAGTCAAGGAGAGAGGGAGGGAGAGGGGAAGGAGGCTCGTCCTTGTCTCTTAAAAGGGTTTCACAAGCAGAGGGCGAAGCGTCTTGCCTTCATCTCCTGCCAGGGGCGTTGAAGGAGGATTCTGCGAGTATAAAGGCTTAAATTCTCTTTTTAATGGGTTTGGATTCTATATCAGTGCGGCTAGAGGTTCAGATCCCTTATTGATAGGTTCAGGTGCCATATTTTCATTTTATCAACTCTTATTTTGTTACTTGTTTTGTGTTTTCTTATTCTCTCTCTCTCTCTCTCTCTCTCTCTCTCTCTCTCTCTCTCTCTCTCTCTCTCTCTCTCACCTATTCATATTGTCATTTTTCCTTACGCAATTAAATATTTTCTTATCTGCTTTCTTATTTCCCTTGTTTGTTTTTGTTCTCCCTCGCAAATTATTATCAGTGCGTCTCTCTCTCTCTCTCTCTCTCTCTCTCTCTCTCTCTCTCTCTCTCTCTCTCTCTCTCTCTCTCTCTCTCTCTCTCTTCTTTATCCTCTTGTTTATAAATTCCATCACGATTTTTCCTCATAGAAACTCAAATACTTTCTGAAATATTCGTTTTGACACACCAGTTTCCTTTCTTTATTTCTCTTTATTCTTTCTTTCCTTCTATGCATGATTCGTTCTTTTTCTATTCGTATTTTCCTTCTCTTCTGGTTCGTCTTTTTTTTTCTCTCTCTCTCTCTCTCTTTCTCTTGCATTAAATTTCTCTTAAGTTTCTCAGATTTATTTTGTTTTTCTTTCTTTTCTTGTTTTATATTCGAGTTGTTTCTTTTTATCTCATTTTTATCTCCTTTGTTTTGCATTTCTTCTTTCTTTCTCTCTCTCTCTCTCTCTCTCTCTCTCTCTCTCTCTCTTTTGCATATTTCTTTATCTCACTTTCTTTTATGTTTTTCCTTTTTCTTTGTGTTTATTCTATCTTTTCTTCCATTTTCATTTATCTCTTTGCATTTTCTATTTCGTTTCGTCTTTCATTTCATTTTTTTTTTCGCAACAAACGTAAACAAACTTTCCTCATTATCACTACATGCTTTTGTTTTTCCAATTTCCAAGTTAAGTTCCTGTTTTTTCTCCTGTTTACCTTCTGTTTCTCGTATCTCCCTCTTTATCATTCCTTTCCTTCATTTCTCATAATTTCTCGTTGATTTTCGTTCGTCCTTTCGTATTAAATTATCTTCCTACCCGTAACTTTTCATTATCTTCGTAATCTTTTCATAATTCTTCGCTATCTGTTCATTATCATCACTCTCTATTGTAACTTTCATTTTAGCATTATTACTTCCTTATGTTGTTCTCTCTCTCTCTTTCTCTCTCTCTCTCTCTCTCTCTCTCTCTCTCTCCCCATTATCATTTCTTATCCCTTCTCATATTTTCTGCTTTATTTTATATCCGCCCATGTATTATTTTGTTATTCTCTTCACTGCTTCTTCTTTTTCTCTCTTCCTCTCCTCATTTGCCGGATCTGCTTTTAAGAACGCTGTTTCACCCAAGCGGAAAGAGAGAGAAGAAGAGAGGAAGAGAAGAAGAGGAAGAGAGGAAAGAAACGAGAGAGAGAGAGAGAGAGAGAGAGAGAGAGAGAGAGAGAGAGAGAGATGGTGTGATTGTGTACTGTCCATTACCATGATCACAGTTAAAGTCGGTTGCTCCTTTCTCTCTCTCTCTCTCTCTCTCTCTCTCTCTCTCTCTCTACAGATCTATCTACATTTTTATTCCTCTTCTACTCGAAAAAACGTTGATTGAAGCGTTAACTCGTCTAAAAAAAGGAGATGAAGTTTAGTATTTCGCAGAGAGAGAGAGAGAGAGAGAGAGAGAGAGAGAGAGAGAGAGAGAGAGAGAGAGAGAGAGAGAGAGAGAGAGAGAAACGTTCACTTCTTTATCTTACACCTTATTCATCATCCTTAGACTCTCTTCTCAAAACAGCGCCGGTATAAAGAATAGAGATGCAAGAGAGCGCTATACCACGCCACGCACAGCAGTAAGGGTCAATGCAGAAACTTATGGTCATGCAAACCTCTCCCGCCCTTGTTGGAGTCAGTGGCTAAGAAGAAAAATGTATGCAAGAATTTTTGTATCTAAACTTTGCAGAAAACTTTGAAATAATTGTTTTAAAATATTCATTGTGTTTTTTTTCTGTTTTATCTTTTGTATCTATTTTTTTTTTTATCTTCGTTGGAATTCATTATTAATGTTTTCTGCTTAAAGTTATTTCTAGTTTATTTTTCCTATTTTGTTCGTCATTAATGATGTTTTTAGCTTTCGTAATGTATTTTTTTGGTTAGCCGTCGAAAAATGTCTTCCCTCTCTGTCAGATGATAAATTAAAAAATCTAGATACTCATTTTTCACATTTTTCAGTCTTATATCGTGGAAACTCTCTTTTTTCCCTCACATAATGAAAAATTCTCTTTTAACCTTTTCCTTGCTTGAAATGAGCCAGGAAATTACTCTACCTTGTTGTCTATCTATCTGTCTATTTGTCTATCTGTCTGTCTATCTATATCTCCATCTTTTTATTTGTCTATCTATCTATATCTCTGTCTACCTGTCTATCTATCTATCTGTCTATCTATCTGTTCATCTATCTATCTATCTATTTATCTTTCTATTTATCTGTCTATCTATCTATTACTCTGTCTATCTGTCTATCTATTCATCCGTCTATCTAACTATTTCTCTGTTTATCTATCTGTCCATCTATTCATCTATCTATCTATCTATCTATCTACCTATCTATCAACCAATCAATCATTAAATCAATCAAAAAATCAATCAATTAATCAATCTATGTATCTACCTATGTGCCAATCTATTTATTTCACTCGTGGTCCAGACAAAGCAAAGCACCACACACACATCATTCTCTCTTAGCCCTGTCGGTCCCTAAGAGGCGAGAAGACTTCTATTCTCATCTCTTCATATTCCTAAGCCCTTATGCATCACCTTGAGAGAGACAGACTGGCAGACCATCAGACAGACAGACAGACAGACCGCTTCTCCTTCCCTCCCGAGAAACTTGTGTCAGGAAACTCACTCTCCGCCCTGAATAATCGTGTTCCTTGTGCGTTTCAATACTGCGCATACATTATTTTGGTGTTGCGTGGTGTTGTGCGGTGCAGTGTGGTGGTTTTGTGTTGCTCGTGTTGTTTGTGCGACTTGTTCGTGGTGCCCGGTCTCGCCCCTCCCCCCTCCGCTCCGTCCAGCTCCGCCCCGCCGATCTCCAGGCAATGGCACAGTGTCGTTAGTCATTTGTCTTCTCTTGTTCCTTCCCTCATCACATCACGGTGAAGCGGGGAGGCCTAGTGGCTCACTCTCTCTCTCTCTCTCTCTCTCTCTCTCTCTCTCTCTCTCTCTCTCTCTCTCACTCACACACACACACACACACACACACACACACACACACACACACACACACACACACACACACACACACACACACACATGGTAAAAATATGGTAATCAAAACTAACATTCGCATTTCATGGTGGTTGAGCTTTACTATGTGGCAGCAACCACCACCATCACTGTTTTTGAGTGTGTGTGTGTGTGTGTGTGTGTGTGTGTGTGTGTGTAATTCACACACACACACACACACACACACACACACACACTCAAAAACAGTGATGGTGGTGGTTGCTGCCACATAGTAAAGCTCGACCACCATGAAATGCGAATGTTAGTTTTGATTACCATATTTTTACCATTTCGGAGTGTTTGGCGCCGTGTGAATATTGAAGTAGCGTGCGATGTTTTCCCTAGGCGGTCATGGCGTCACGGGGTCCAGGGTGAGCGTGACGCGTGACACTCCAATACAATTGTTTTATTTGTAGAGTGATGAGCTCCATAAGTATGAATTGCAAACTTTCAAGCGCTGTATTAATATCGTGCTACATTTTTTAAATATTTTGTTGGGGACGATTCAGATAACATCATATAATTAAATAAAAAAAATGGCTTTTTACTTTCACTATTTTTTTGGAGTGCTCGCTGCAGTGAAATTATGGAACACTGACTCGTCTTTCATGTTGCTGACCCACATTTGTACCTTGATATTGGCTGTGCAAACTACATATACTCTGCGCCCACGTGTGTGTGTGTGTGTGTGTGTGTGTGTGTGTGTGTGTGTGTGTGTCCCTCCTCGCGCCAGGGTGAGGTGGGTGGATGAGCCTCTGAAATGGATTTGTGGATCTCTGTTTTAATGAATGGTGGTCGCGGGGGAGAGGATGGACGGGAGAAGGTGGTCATGATAACGCAATTTGTGTGTCTGTGTGTGAGAGAGAGAGAGAGAGAGAGAGAGAGAGAGAGAGAGAGAGAGAGAGAGAGAGAGAGAGAGAGTGGTAGTTCAACTAGGCTTCCCCGTTTCATCGTGTGTGTGTGTGTGTGTGTGTGTGTGTGTGTGTGTGTGTAATTCACCACGGTCGTCTGCTGGTCACCCAACCAGTCTTCCCCATTACGGAGCGAGCTTAGAGCTCGTAGACCGATCTTCGGGTAGGACTGAGACCACAACACACTCCACACACCGGGAAAGCGATGCCACAACCCCTCGAGTTACATCCCGTACCTATTTATTGCTAGGTGAACATGGGCCACACATTAAGAGGCTTGCCCATTTGCCTCGCCGCTTTCCGGGACTCGAACCCGGACCCTGTCGATTGTGAGTCGAGCGTGCTAACCACTATACTACGTGGTGTGAGTGTGTGTGTGTTTCACTGTTTGATCTGCTGCAGTCTCTGACGAGACAGCCAGACGTTACCCTACGGAACGAGCTCAGAGCTCATTATTTCCGATCTTCGGATAGGCCTGAGACCAGGCACACACCACACACCGGGACAACAAGGTCACAACTCCTCGATTTACATCCCGTACCTACTCACTGCTAGGTGAACAGGGGTTACACGTGAAAGGAGACACACCCAAATATCTCCACCCGGCCGGGGAATCGAACCCCGGTCCTCTGGCTTGTGAAGCCAGCGCTCTAACCACTGAGCTACCCGGCGTGTGTGTGTGTGTGTGTGTGTGTGTGTGTGTGTGTGTGTGTGTGTGTGTGTGTGTGAGTGTGAGTGTGAGTGTGAGTGCATGTGCTGGTGCGTATAAATCTGGCCATGCATATCGAATCGAAATAAAGAAAAACAAAGAAAGAAATACACGAAAACTAAGCTAAGGCAAACTTATATCAGCTTATTTCACCATTTTTCACATTGTAGTATCCAATTTCTTCACACTTCATATTGATCAGCAGGCGAGAGTTGGTCACACTTTTCCCGGGGCATGATAGAAGAGGCTCATATTCACACACACTTCAATGCTACACCTTCACTATCTTCAAAAGGCTTTATTTAAATTTACACGGGTGTTTTAAAGGTATTTTTATGGTTCTAGAGACAGAGAAGTAAGATTTCTATATTATTAACTTGAGAAGCACTCTTGAAAGCCTCGCTAATCATCCCTGTGGCTTTGGAAAACAGTCGCGGTGAGAGAATAAAGTGTTTTAAGCAATTTTTACGCTTTTAGAGGCAGAGTGACAGGATTTCTACATTATTAACTGGAGAAACACTCTTGAAAACCCCGCCAATCATCCCTGTGGCCTTGGAAAATGGACGTGGTGAGTTGGCAAAGCGTTTCTGAATAGAGCTCCACGCGGCTCCTTCATCAATGCAAATTCCATCAAATTATACTAAAAGGGATCGAGAAATATAATGGAAGCGTGTCTGTAATTTGTTCATGTAATCTAATTCCACACGTACGGGAGGAAAAAAGATGAATTAATAATAGTTTAATCCGTAGAGTTTGATGTGAAGCTATTTTGTTTTTTTTTACTGTTATTTAATCAGAAACTGTTATTTCGTTATTTGATCAGTTTATTGGTTTTGATACCTTTGTGGATCCATAGATGAAATAAAGATAGGGAAAAATAGATTAATAGGAGATACAGAAAGACAATTAGTGAAAACGAGAGATAGAATTTAATAACAGAATGCGTAAAAGTAAAAAAGAGAGAAAATATAGATAAATACGACATACAGACACAAAGATAGGTGAAGGAAAGATAAAACAAGATAATAAAACACATGAAAGGAATAAACGAAAGAGAAAATAAAAAAAAGAATGAGATACAGACTTATAATGGAAGG
>NC_059283.1:7768511-7776011 GCF_017591435.1 Portunus trituberculatus | reverse complement strand
TGACATGAGGATCGTTCTGGCCGATGGTGAGAAAGGAAGGCTGGGCGATATGAGACAAGGAGGAGGAGGAGGAGGAGGAGGAGGAGGAGGAGGAGGAGGAGGAGGAGGAGGAGGAGGAGGAGGAGGAGGAAGAAGGAGGAGGGAGAGGATAGACACAAGAGAAGGGGAGGCACGGGATGGGAGAAGTATAACAGGAGAGATGAGAAAAAGTAGAAGGAAGATATGTGCGAAGGATGAGGGCGAAGAGGAAGAAGGAAGAGGGGAATACACAAGAAAGGGGAGACTGAGGATGGGAAGAGTAGACGTAAAGGGAGAGGGGAGAGGGAGAAGGGGCAAAAGTTTAGGTGCGAAAGAGAAGTAAGAAGAAGAAAACGAAGAGGGAAGGGGAAAATAGAGAGGAGATAGGAAAAATATACAAAAGGAAAGAGGGAAAGGAATAAGAGGCAAGAATTTTACAAGAGATATGTACGAAGTAAGACGAATAAGAAAAAGAATAACAAGAACAAGAAGGAGAGAAGGAACAGAGATGAGAGAAAGGAAAGAGAATTGGAAAAAGATACGTAAAGGAAGAGAGAGAAAAGAGAAAAAAGAGGGCAGATACTCATAGTTTAGTTGTTAGGCAGACGATATATAAAGGCTTTGAAGTTTATGATAGCTGTAAATCTTAGTTCTTGTAATTAGCGATAATCTGGCTGGCCACTTGGTTGGATGTGTAAGAGTATAATAATAGCTGGTAGCAGATACGGAATAGCTAGCTTGGGGCGTGGGTTGCCGGTGGTGGTGGTGGTGGTAGTGGTAGTGGTGGTGGTAACGAGTTCAAGTATATTTTTGAAAGCTAGTATACATCGCGATAGATACGTATAGTAACAGAGACGGTACTGTGTTGTGTGTGTGTGTGTGTGTGTGTGTGTGTGTGTGTGTGTGTGTGTGTGTGTGTGTGTGTGTGTGTGTGTGTGTGTGTGTGTGTGTGTGTGTGTGTGTGTGTGTGTGGATTTTCAGAAGCTTGTTAAGGCGAGGAAAGGTTGATGGTGTGAGAGAGAGAGAGAGAGAGAGAGAGAGAGAGAGAGAGAGAGAGAGAGAGAGAGAGAGAGAGAGAGAGAGAGAGAGAGAGAGAGAGAGAGAGAGAGAGAGAGAGAGAGAGAGAGAGAGAGAGAGAGAGAGAGAATAATCAATGTTATTTCAAGCACGCAAAGTAAATTAGGCTGCTGCACACACACACACACACACACACACACACACACACACACACGGCCCGGTAGCTCAGTGGTTAGAGCACTGGCTTCACATGCCAGATGACCGGGGTTCGATTCCCCGGCCGGGTGGAGATATTTGGGTGTGTCTCCTTTCACGTGTAGCCCCTGTTCACCTAGCAGTGAGTAGGTACGGGATGTAAATCGAGGAGTTGTGACCTTGTTGTCCCGGTGTGTGGTGTGTGCCTGGTCTCAGATCTATCCGAAGATCGGAAATAATGAGCTCTGAGCTCGTTCCGTAGGATAACGTCTGGCTATCTCGTCAGAGACTGCAGCAGATCAAACAGTGAATTACACACACACACACACACACACAAAACCTTAACAATTTCTCCCCTAAGCAACACTCAGGCGTGAAATTATGGAAACAATTTAATACACAAACATTTGAATTCAAGTCTTATTTCTCTCTCAACTCCTGGAAAATAATTTGGTCACGTAATTTAGATATTCAAACACATATTAATAAATGTATCTGTAAAAAACACGAGGAAAGAAAATATCTACCCTCTCTTTTTTCTCTTCCATCGCGTGTCTTTTCTCAATAATATGTTAGTGAAATTAATGAGATACTGAATATTATATTATGGTGCAGAAAAAAAGTGTGCAGAAATGAATAGAATTTTCTGTAATGTATTTTTTTTTTCTAATGTTGCTTTTACGTATTTCCAGTTGGAGACGAGGAAAAGAATGTAGAAAATGTGCTCTTTTATTTCTCCTTTCTATCTCTTTTTCTTTCTCCTTTTTCTTTTGTTTCAGCCTTTGTCTCTCTTTTCTTCTTTCTCCTTTCTTTCTCTTTTCTTTCCGTCTTTACCTTTCTCTTTTTTCCTTTCTTTTCTCTTTCCTTGCTTTCTCTTTTCTTTTTTCTCTTTGTCTTTCTCTCTTTTTTCTTTCTTTTTTTTTTCTTTTATTCTGTTTTCTGTTTTCTTTTTGTCATTTTCTGTTTTCGTCTCTCTTTTCTTCTCTTTTTCTTTCTCCTTTCTTTCTTCTTTCTGTCCGCCTTTCTTTGTCTTTCTTTTCGTCCCTCTTTTCTTCTCTCTCTTCTTTCTTCTTTCTTTCTCCTTTTCTCTCCGCTCTTGTCTTTCTCTCTAATGTCCTTTTATTTTCTCATTGGAAGTAGGTAAGCGAGAAAAACTGCGTGAAATCATTATTTTTTCCCTCTTTCTCCCACTCTGCCTTTCTGTAATGATATCTTATTTCTCTTTATTTTATATGTCTTTCTAATGATTTCGTTTCATTCTCAGTACAAAAAGATAAGAAAAATGTTAATCTCTCTCTCTCTCTCTCTCTCTCTCTCTCTCTCTCTCTCTCTCTCTCTCACAATTATTTTATCTTTATTTCTCTGTTATTATCTTTCTTTTATCATTTTGCAACATTTCACACACGAACGAGAAAGAAAAACAAGAATATACAGAAAAACCACAAAATCAATACCACTTTTCTCTCTCCTTTTATCTCACATCCTTCTTTCCCTCATTCTATCTCACATTCTTTTCTCGGTTATTCATCTCCACCCTTTCTCTCTGTCCTTTTTAATTTCACACCCTTATCTCTCTCCCTATGTCTCACACCATTTTCTCCGTTATTTATCTCACACCCTTATCTTTGTTCCATCTCACACCCTTTGCTCTCTCTCTCTCTCCTTATATCTCACAACCTTTTTTTTTTCTTTTTTTCTCTCTCTCCTTATATCTCACACCCTTTACTCAGTTACTTATCTCACAATCATTTTTACCCTTTACAGGAGGAGGACGGCGAAGAGTGACAGCTGCAGAGGTGAGGGAGGTGGTGAACGCCGCCTTGGAACAGCAGCTGCAGCCCCTTCACACCGCCCTCAACCTAGTGCGTCTCGACACCTTTACTGAGCACGTGCATAGACAGGTGGGTCGAGTGTGTGTGTGTGTGTGTGTGTGTGTGTGTGTGTGTGTGTGTGTGTGTGTGTGTGTGTGTGTGTGTGTGTGTGTGTGTGTGTGTGTGTGTGTGTGTGTGTGTGTGTGTGTGTGTGTGTGTGTGTAGCGTGTGTCGTGTCTCTCGGTGTAGTAATTACTTTGCCAGGAAACTGAGGATGTGCTGTGTACAAAAATTAATTCTTTGTCTGTAAACTCTTTTTTCTTTTATTTCTTTCTTTTCTTATTCATGTTGTTCTTGTTTTTTCTTTTTTTTCTGTACGCCAGTGTCTCCTTCACTTCTAGGTATTGACCCGGTCTTCCCACACACACACACACACACACACACACACACACACACACACACACACACACACACACACACACACACACTCATGGCACGAACACGTCTGGTATAATTACAAACACCCTCTATTTTCCTCTTCTTCCTCTTCCTCTAGTATCTCCTCCTCCTCTTCCTCCTCTTCCTCCTCCTACTTCTGCACGCCATTCCTTCCAGCTGCTCCTTTTTCACCTCGCCTCTCGTTTTTCTCTCCTTTCTTTACACTTTTCTCTTTTGTACCCTTTCTCCCCCTCTCGTCTCTCTCACACCCTCTCACTCTCTCTCCCCGCAGCTGTCCACCTTGGAGCACATCCAGGGAAAGCTACTGACGGAGTATGGGGAGCTTAAGGCGGCCGTTGGGGAAGTTGGGAAGAATACTCTGGATATTGGTGAGTAGAGGGAAGGAGAGAGGGACGAGTTGGATTGGGAGGCTGAAGGAAGGGTGTTAGTATGGCTGCTGGGTGACTGTGCGTGGAGATGGATGAGGAAAAGGAGAAGAAGAAGGAATGTTGAAGAGTGAGGAAGTAAGACTGATAATTTTGCATGGATGGAGATGGATGTGTGTGTTGAAGAGAAGAGAAAGGAAGAATGATGAGGGAAGAAAAAGGAGTGATGGAAAAAAGAAGGAAGGGAAAAAGAGGTGAGGGAAGAGACGTTGTACAGTGAAGAAAGGAAAAATGAATTAAAAAAGAAAGTGAACAACAAGTGAAAGAAACAAAAAGGAAAACATGAACAACAGAAGAAAAGAATGGAGTAGAGAGAAAAAGAAGAAGGACGCTAATGAAGTGGAAATAAAAGAACCAAACAAAAAAGGAAAAAGGAATTGAATAGGCGAAAGAAATAGACGGAAGAATATGAATAATAGACGAACTTGTAATTGGGCACACTCGTTATTTGCTACGCTAGAATGATAATTGTCTGGAAGAACAAAGACCAGATGATTAAAAATACGGGATGTGTGTGTGTGTGTGTGTGTGTGTGTGTGTGTGTGTGTGTGTGTGTGTGTGTGTTTTCAATTAATACTGTTATATGTACAGAGAGAGAGAGAGAGAGAGAGAGAGAGAGAGAGAGAGAGAGAGAGAGAGAGAGAGAGAGAGAGAGAGAGAGAGAGAGAGAGAGAGAGAGAGAGAGAGAGAGAGAGAGAGAGAGAGAGAGAGAGAGAGAGAGAGAGAGAGAGAGAGAGAGAGAGAGAGAGAGAGAGAGAGAGAGAAAGGATAATTAAAAGCTGTCATGTCTATTCATGGAAAGTGAACACACACACACACACACACACACACACACACACACACACACACACACACACACACACACACACACACACACACACACACACACACACACACACACACACACACACACACACACACACACACACACACTATTGCAGATCTGTACAGGATGGCTGAGAGAGTAGAGAGAGAGAGAGAGAGAGAGAGAGAGAGAGAGAGGAGAGAGAGAGAGAGAGAGAGAGAGAGAGAGAGAGAGAGAGAGAGAGAGAGAGAGAGAGAGAGAGAGAGAGAGAGAGAGAGAGAGAGAGAGAGAGAGAGAGAGAGAGAGAGAGAGAGAGAGAGAGAGAGATTTTATGAGCTGAATATTGCATTTTCAAGATCCCGGCGAGCCCTCTATTGCGGCGAGAGACACAATGTTGCCAATAGAGAGAGACAAACCGAAAACTATCTTGTCTTGCCTCAATTTCATTTCACCCCAGCGGACCCAAACACTTGCCGCGAGAGGGAGACAAGGGGGAACTATTCTTTGTCTTCATTCCTATTCACTATATAAACTGATCGCTGTGGAGTGTGTGTTTATTTACCAGTGATTGACAGCACAGGCGCGAAGGACGAGAGGGATGAGAGTTTGTGTAAGTCTTGGGGATATATCAGCCGTGTTTCACATTCAGATTTTTTTTTTTTCGCCTTTATTTCTATTGTTTTTTTGGGGGGGATTTGATGAGGCGTGTGTCTGTGTGTGTGTGTGTGTGTGTGTGTGTGTGTGTGTGTGTGTGTGTGTGTGTGTGTGTGTAGATAGGTAAGTACATTTACATTTTTCGTTTCCTTTTTTTTAAATGGCGTTTCTTGTAACTTTTCTGAATCTGTCTGGGAAAGTTAGTTTTAATTAAAAGTTTGAGGTGACATGACAGCTCTCTCTCTCTCTCTCTCTCTCTCTCTCTCTCTCTCTCTCTCTCTCTCTCTCAGACGAAGCGACACCTCCTCCTGAGAGATAACCGTGTTTACATCTTTTCATCTCGCCTTCTTTTCTCTCGCACAACTTCCAGCAAGACATGTTATTACTGCTCCGCGAGACTTCACAGGTATTTCTGAAACCGCTGCGTGGTGAGAAATACACTAAATATACTATGCTTTAATTGTACTTTCATTCTACGCTCTAACTCCATTCCATAACACACATACATCGACTTAAGCAACGAAAGAACACAAGGAAAAGCAATTAGAGAACACACGTCTTCATATCGTAACAATTGAACGTCTCCCTCTCGGCCATAACACATTTAGTAACAAAGGAAGGCGGTGAAACAACATCTTTTCTTTCCCTTGTCACTGCCGATCCTCATCACAGACTCATCTCGTGTCAAGACTTTTGAGGAGAAACTGTAAATTTATCTTTCTGTCGTGTGGATCTTTGTTGAAGGTGACCGTTTTCCTGCCGCAGTGGAGGAGGTGGAAGATGACGAAGAGGAGGAGGCGCCGGAGGAGGAGGAGGAGGAGGAGGAGGAGGAGGAGGAGGAGGAGGAGGAGGAGGAGGAGGAGGAAGAGGAGGAGGAGGAGGAGGAGGAGGAAGAGGAGGAGGAGGAGGAGGAGGAGGAGGAGGAGGAGAAGGAGAAGGAGGTGGAGGAGGAGGAGGAAGTGGTGGAGTGGAAAAGAGAAGAAGGAAGGGGAAAGAGATGAGGTGACGGTGTAAGTTTATCCTTTACACGTCTAAGTGGCAAGGAAGGAAGGCAAGTGTGGCTCACACAGCGCCAGCAAAAATTGGCCAAAAGAAACCAAACTTTCCGACAGAACACACACACACACACACACACACACACACACACACACACACACACACACACACACACACACACACACACACACACACACACACACACACACACACACATAAACACCAAACACTGACTTAATTCAAACATCGATTCGGTTGACTGCTAGAATATAAGAAGTTTAGTTGACGTGAGGCAAGGCAAGGCAATGGTTAGCTTTCTTTTTCTTCCTTTTTTTTTTTTTATCTTTTATTGTATTGAAATGTACACAGAGATAAGCGGCGAGGCTCTCAAGGCCACGCCAGCGCCCAGGCCCTCGCAGTCTCCCCAATAAGAAAAACAAGTGTGGGTTTATAGTCGTGACCTCATCGACCTTCCCTCGCCGTCTCTTTGCCGCTCCGTCGTTCCCTGTAACACGACCTCTTCCCCGCGTACGAATAATTAACAATTTAACCCAAATTCCCCACTTCACTTGAGTCTTCGCTCTCACTGTGCCTCTGTTACTGCCTTCCAAATGCAAACAAGGGAGATTTTTTGCTGCTTGGCCGCAGTCACATACGGCGCCGGGGGTCAAGAGAGTGCGGTAATTTGGTCTGCCTTAGAAACCCCTTTGAAAAATAGAGAAAAGTTAAATTTATTTGTATTTGATAATTGGGATAATTCCTTTACATATAGAAGAACTACTGTACATATGTAAACTATCATTTAGAGTTCTTGCTAGTGCTGTATAGGTATCAATCATACTCCACTCTGTTAGTGAAGACGAGCCATACATTTTAGAGTTGATAGGAGTAATAATCATACTTCACTCTATATTAATGAAGAACCATTGGACATATACAAACTATCATTTAGAGTTGATAGGAGTGTTGTATAGGTAACAATCATACCTCACTCTTTATTAATGAAGAGAAACCATTGTACATGTGTAAGCTATTCTGTTGACGAAGGTATAATCACGCCACGAGTATTAACACAGGTAGAGAGAGGAGCAATGTTGCCCCTTCTGGTACCTCACACATG
>NC_059283.1:7763511-7766011 GCF_017591435.1 Portunus trituberculatus | reverse complement strand
AGCCAGGTGACCCAGGCAGTCCGCGAGGCAGTGACCTCCATCAATAACCGCTTACAGGTGAGGTCAGGTCACTTGGGTCAGGTTTTCAGGCCCTTGTGCACGTTTTATCTGTTTATTCATTCGGTTTCTTGTTGTTGTTTTTGTTTGGTTGAAGTTTCTACGATTTTTTTTTTTCATTCTTTTTGTTTGTCTATTTTTCTGTTTTTCTGTTTGTCTGTTTCTCTGTCTCTGTTTCTTTCTATTTCTGTTTCTTTCTCTGTCTGTCTGTCTGTCTGTCTGTCTGTCTGTCTGTCTGTCTACCTGTCTGTCTGTCTGTCTGTCTGTCTGTCTACCTGTCTGTCTGTCTGTCTACCTGTCTGTCTGTCTGTCTGTCTGTCTGTCTGTCTGTCTGTCTCTCTCTCTCTCTCTCTCTCTCTCTCTCTCTCTCTCTCTCTCTCTCTCTCTCTCTCTCTCTCTCTCTCTCTCATAATTTAATTTAGCCTTGCACTTCTTTCGTTCTTTTATCATCTTGCAGTCTTCACATCTCCACATCATTGCTCATTCCTTATTTGCACCACATTTACATTCATGAGCGTAGGGATACAAAATTAACACATATCTACCAATTAAAAATAAGTTTGCAATGATACATATATTTTCTGCGCGTATCTATCTATGTATGTATAAAGCGTAGGTAGGCAAGACTCTACTACCATTTTAAGCATAATTTGGGAGCTAAAAAATGCTTATCGAAAATTACGTAGGCGTCGTCTTGAAGTGAGTCAATTAGCCGCTATTACCTGGGCCCACGCAGGTGTGTCCAGGTATGTTAACTCAATGCAGTGGCGGGGAAGACGTCTCGCCCACTACTTTTGTAATTGTATGTATCAAATTTATCAAGCCACGCCCTTGCTTCGAGAGAGAGAAAGAGAGAGAGAGAGAGAGAGAGAGAGAGAGAGAGAGAGAGAGAGAGAGAGAGAGAGAGAGAGAGAGAGAGAGAGAGAGAGAGAGAGAGAGAGAGAGAGAGAGAGAGAGAGAGAGAGAGAGAGAGAGAGACTGAGACTGTAATGGAATATTTAAACGAGAGTGGAGGCATAATAAGACAAAAGAACCAAGGAAATTACGAAATCATAAGCGTAAAAGAGAGAGAGAGAGAGAGAGAGAGAGAGAGAGAGAGAGAGAGAGAGAGAGAGAGAGAGAGATTCTGCGTTGCGTTTACTTCCACTGCAGACTCGTGGCACCAAAATTATGATCCTCCTTCTCCTCCTCCTCCTCCTCCTTCTCCTCCTCCTCCTCTTCCTTTTTCTCCTACTCCAGCGAACCATGAATCCTCGGCAAGGACTCAAAAAGGTGAATTCAGAATTTTCAACACCATTTAGACGCGTGTGATCGAGGTTTGCTGAGTCGAGAGGGCGAGTTAGTGATTCCTGAAGTGGTGTTTATGAGATGAAGCGCACGAGGAAGACCAGGAGGAGGAGGAGGAGGAGGAGGAGGAGGAGGAGGAGGAGGAGGAGGAGGAGAGGAAGGAGGAGGAGGAGGAGGAGACAGAAAGGAGAAAGCTATACATGAACATGAGAAAGGTAAAGGAAAAATGAAATGTATTTTAAATTTGTGAAGTTGGTTTGAAATGGAGCAATTGTAAAGGTCAATACAGATGTTTCCATGATCCATGAGAGAGAGAGAGAGAGAGAGAGAGAGAGAGAGAGAGAGAGAGAGAGAGAGAGAGAGAGAGAGAGAGAGAGAGAGAGAGAGAGAGAGAGAGAGAGAGAGAGAGAGAGAGAGAGAGAGAGAGAGACTTGAATTTCAGAGGCCTAATGGAACTATATTTAAAATCGAGCAGAAACACACACACACACACACACACACACACACACACACACACACACACACACACACACACACACACACACACACACACACACACACACACACACACACACACACACACACACACACACACACACACACACACACACACACACACACACACACACACACACACACACACACACACACACACACACACACACACACACACACACACACTGATAAGCCTTTTAACACACTAATTTTTCACACAATAGCAATAGAAGTAGTAGCAGTAGCAAGAGAAATAGTTGTAGTAGTAGCAGCAGTAATAGTAATAGTAGTAGCAGAAGCAGCAGCAATATCAATACCACTCCCTCACTTTCCACAACGTAAGGCACAGCAGAATGATGGAAAACAATGAACACAGCGGAGTGATTTAATGAACGGCCCCGCACCGGCCACCGCAGTGAGTGTCAAGAGCAGCGAGCGGCGACACTTCCTGGAAATATAAACACGCATTTTGATAACACGCCCATTGTGAGGAAGGAGAGAAAAACACCCGCCACCAACAACGTAAATATAAATCACGGAGAGAGAGAGAGAGAGAGAGAGAGAGAGAGAGAGTTTTCATACGTGTTTATTTACCATTAATTATAGACCGCGGGGGCAAGAAGGCTCATTAACGATATGACGTAGTGTTGTCGTAAGATCT
>NC_059283.1:7708511-7758511 GCF_017591435.1 Portunus trituberculatus | reverse complement strand
GTTTGGATGTTTTTTTTCTGCTTTTTTTCTCTCTCTCTCTCTCGTCTCTGCGAAATCGTTACAACAACATCTCCAATTTCAGTTTTATTTCCTTATTAAATTTTCACGGCAGATTTATGGTCCCCTCCGGATTTTCATTTCTCTCTCTCTCTCTCTCTCTCTCTCTCTCTCTCTCTCTCTCTCTCTCTCTCTCTCTCTCTCTCTCTCTCTCTCTCTCTCTCTCTCTCTCTCTCTCTCTCTCTCTCTCTCTCTCTCTCTCTCCTCATTTCTTCGTTCTCATTTCTTCGTCCTCAGTCAGACTCTTCTTTTGATCTTCCTCAATTCAGTTTCTCTCGCCTTTGTGCCTTAATTCCTTTGTCCCGCAGCGGCCGTGGTTAGTTCGCCGCTCTTCCTAACATTATTACACTATTTCCTCGCTCTCTTACTTCATTTATCCCTCGGTTCAAACTCTCTCCGCTCGTGTGTTTCTAATGAGTGTGAGGATCTGTCGCCTCTTTTTGTTTCTGTTCCTCCTAGTTTGTTTAAGTTTTCTTCTTACTTCTTCATTTTTTTCTTTCTTTTTTTTTATCTAGTTTTGTTTTACTGTTCAGCTTGTGTACTTGTTTGCATGAGTGTGTAGTTTGAGTTAATCTTTGTTCTCTCTCTCTCTCTCTCTCTCTCTCTCTCTCTCTCTCTCTCTCTCTCTACGTTAATGCTTTTTTATTGTTTAGTAATTTGTTTCTCCTTTTTTTATCTCTTTTTAGTTCTTATTTTTCCCTGTTCAGTCAGTGTACTTGTTTATGTGTTTGTAATTTGAATTCATGCTTGTTCTCTTTCCGCTAATCTCTTTTTTCTGTTGTTCCTTGCTTGCTTTATTTTCTGTAACCTATTCTGACTTACCTTTCCACTTTCTCTATTTATTCTACGATTTAAACTCTGTACCTGTGTGTGTGTTTTTTTTTTAGGAATATGGGAATAAAGCCAACCCTTTTTTTTCCCCTTTTTTTGTTGTTTCCGCCAGTGTTTCTGCCTCCTCTTGTTCTCTTCCCCGTGTTTCTGTAAGCTCGTATTTCGACTTTATTTCCCAGCATTTTTAACTCTGTGTCTCTACGATTCAGAGTGTAGCTGTGTATTTTTCATGAGTGTGTTTCCTGTTCGCCTCTGTTTCTGTCTGTTACTATCTGCTTCCTTTCCCAGTCTCTCCGCATTTCTCACTTGATTTCGCGGCCATTTCCAGTTTAGTTTACTATTCAAATTTTCTACCCATGTGTTTGTAATGAGTGTGTGGTTACTGTCCTTTTTCATCTTCTCTCCGTCTATTCTTCTCTCTGTCTAATATCCTTTATTTTCCAACCCTTCTTTTGTTTGGTTTCTCTAATATACAGAATTTCTATCTGTTTGTTTTAAAATGAGTGTGAAATTACTGTCCATCTCTGACTCTAATCATTATGTCTCTATGCTTCTCTCTGTTTTAACATCCTTTATTTTAAACCTTTTTTTTTGTTCAGCTTCTCTAATATTCAGAATCTCTATCTGTGTATTTTAAAATAAGTGCGAAATTTCTAGCCATCTTTGTCTCTAGTGGGTCGGTGTCTTTGCTACCTTCCTTGTCTCTCTGTACACTTGCATTTCAGATTTCATTTCTTACCGCTTTATTTAGCTTTCTCTGTGATTTAAGCTCCGCCTGTGTGCTTTTGGTGGATGTGAATTTACTGTCCATCTTTGTGTCCTGTGTGGCAATGTTTCTGTCTGGCTTCACTTCCTGCTTTCCTTGTCTGTCTGTAAGCTCACTTTCCCTTGATTTGCACTCGTGCCCGGAGCATAAATACAGAAGTAATGCAGTGTAATGTCTTTCCATAAACATTGCAGTGGTGGGAGTTATTTTCCTCGTTAGAAGTTTGCGAAATTGAAAGTGTTCCACGGCACGGTACGGCAAATATTATGCATTCCTTGCCTCAACAGGTGCCAGAAAAGGAGTTTGATTTTGTCGATATTTAAGAAGTGATGGGGTTAATTTTTTTGTGTGTGTTCTGTTTACAAAATTGGAAGCTTCATAGAGCAAGGCAAAGATTATTCCTACCTTGTCTAAATGAATATGATGAAATATAGATCTTCATTTAGTTATTTTTTTCTTGTAAGAGAGGAAACCTGGCCAAGTGTAACGTAAAGAGTTGCGTAGAAAAAGACCCACTTAAAGAAAGGCCCATTTAAAAGATCTCCTTCGTTGATATATCGTTAGTTATTTAGTTAATACATAGATAGCTATGAGAGTTAATTTTTTGTGAAAGGTTTTCATACTTTGCAAAATGGGAAGCTTTAAAAAACAAGGCAAAGATTATTAAATTATTCATACCTTGCCTAAATGAATATGATGAGAAATAGGTCTTGATTTAGTTAAAATATATGGAACTTTAATTTTTTCTTATTGCTGAGTCAATATAGAAATTTAAAAGAAGACTAGATAGATTTATGGATGGGGATGATAGATGGAATTAAGTAGCTTTGCCCATACAGGGACTACACGTGTAGGGCTGACAACCTCTTGCAGCTTCCCTCATTTTCTTATGTTCTTATGTTTTTTTTATACATTACAAAATTGGAAGTGTCACAAAGCAATGCAGGAAAGACGTCTCCTTGCTTTGAGTTGTTGACATAATGAGAGTCAGAACCTGGCCGACTTAACAATCCTCCTTTGAGATAAGCGTCCCTTTCATGTCCAGCTTATCTTCATTCCATTAAACTAATTACTCTTTGACCTTTGATTGAGAAGGTGTGTCCATTGAGCCTCCACGTCGCCAAAAACATAATGTATCACCAAATATGTAGCAACAGTAAAGAGTGATTCATGTGATTTTAGTTCTGGTGTCATCTGTAATGTATGTGAGAAATGATGAGACACCTGGCTGGTACGTGTGTCAATTAAGTATATACATCATCAGAACGTATCACGCATTATACACCAATAGTATCAAATGACCCATAGGAATTCAGTTACCCCGTAATGATATAGTTAAGAAATGACGAGACACGTGTGACTGAGTATGTGTATCAATGTAGTATACACACACGCAGAACGTATCACACACTATGCATCAATAGTACGAAATTGGCCCGAAAGAGTTTAGGTTTCATGTGTAATATAGATAAGCAATTTTGACACGAGTGATTGAGTTCGTGTGTCAGTTTAGTTTATATATCACATTATACATCACCACACTCAGAATGTATCACTCATTATACAGTCACAACAGAAAATGACACAGCACTTCAGGCGTCCCTTGTAACACCTGTAACACCTGTGAATCATTACACCACCAATTACATCATACCTGTATTGTACCGGTAATTACACACACACACACACACACACACACACACACACACACACCAATTATAATAGGAAGCCACCTGCATGTTCAGAAACGTAATACCTTTTAGTAATTAAGAGATACCTGTCGATTACACCTTCAATTACACTAAGACCTCACCTGTACAGAACCTGGCAATTACATACAGGCCAATTACATTTCTACCTGCTCAGAGACGTCCAGTGTGCGTAGGTAGTAATTAAGGAACACCTGGGCGCTGCCTTCCCTCACTACAGGTATTCAGGTAATGAGAATCGATACTGTGAAGGTGATTGGAGACCGAGGAGGAGACCAGTTGCAGGGCTCCTTATGTCTGTGTTGTCTGTTATTCAGTGTAGATTCCTTTCTCTCTCTCTCTCTCTCTCTCTCTCTCTCTCTCTCTCTCTCTCTCTCTCTCTCTCTCTCTCTCTCTCAGTCTTATCTTTTTTGTGTGTGTTTCTGTGTCTATTTCTTCTGTTTTTCTATCTGTCTATCTATCTTTCGTCTCTCTTCTCTTTTTTCTCTCTCCCTTCCTCCCTCCCTCTCTCTCTCTCTCTCTCTCTCTCTCTCTCTCTCTCTCTCTCTCTCTCTCTCTCTCTCTCTCTCTCTCTCTCTCTCTCTCTCCGCTAATAAGCTATCCAGGTAAAAATTCTAAACTATGTAAAAAAACACTAATTAGTGATACCTGGTCAATAGTTACAGGGGAAGGAAAAACCAAAATAAATACATCCACACTAGGAACAAATTTTCAGTGGAACCTTCATTAAAATTGTCTGGGTGGGTGAATCCTTACGCAGCGCTCCCTTGATCAAATGCAGCCTCAGATCCAGCCGGCGGAAAATGCAACATAAATATACTACACATGTATATATATTTAAAGAGCCAAGATGGGACTGACTGCTGGCTGGTGGTGGTGGTGGTGGTGGTGGTGGTGATGGTCATAGGGTATATATATGTTATTTTTGTAAAGTCTAGAATAGGGCAAGTTTTCTCTCGACTTAATCTGTAGTAGTAGTAGTAGTAGTAGTAGTAGTAGTAGTAGTAGTAGTAGTAGTAGTAGTAGCAGTGATAGCAGTAGCAGCTGTAGTAGTAGTAGTAATAGTAGTAGCAGTGATAATAGTAATAGTCTCAAGAACATAAAATATAAACACCATCCCCAAAAATACCCAAATGCGATTAATTTTCACTGGAACCCTTAATGATTCCCTCCAAGGCTTGATCAGCTGGCCAACAAGACTTGCTCCGGGGTAACGAGCAGCGCGGGGAGGCGTATCTCTGCTTCCTCCACGCCTCGGTCCAGGCAGCAGAGGACCTACATGACGGGAACCAAGGAAAGGGCCACTCAGGATGAACTGGCGTACTTCCCTGCAGAAAATGGCGGGGTGAAGGAGGTAAGAAAGAGAGAGAGAGAGAGAGAGAGAGAGAGAGAGAGAGAGAGAGAGAGAGAGAGAGAGAGAGAGAGAGAGTCAGAAACACCAAGACACAAATAACACTAGACAGAAAAAGAAACACCATTAGTTAGTCTAGCAATCCATTTACCTCACGTTCAATTCCCTCTCCCCTGACTCACCCTCGCTTTCCTTTACCCAGCCGTCTGAGGGGCGCGGCGAGGGGAGGCGGGGCGTGAGTGAGCCGGGCGCCTGGCAGACTCGAGGAGCGCAGGGCCGGCCTATCACTGAAGTCCAGACGCTTAACCTTGGAATGGTGACTCGCCTCGCTTCGGAAATCGCGCGCCAGATGACGGAGGAAGATGCAGGTAGGTGTCGTGGGTGTCATGGGTGTCGTGGGTGTCTGGGTAGGGTAGTGTGGTAAAGATAGTGTGGGAAGGATGGACTGGGGACACAGGAGGCAGCAGGCAGTACGGAAAGGTTCAGAGTCCTAAGGGTACGGAGTTAAAGTGGCAGGATCTTATGAAAGGTTATGTTTATGGCGCTCGAAAGGACTAAAAGGACGTGATAAAAGTTAATGGTTCTTAGTGCAAGGGAGGATGTGATGTAATTCCTCATATAAACGCGCGGGATATCAAGGGAATGAGATCTCAGGGCAAGGAGGCTTATAAAGCGATGCGGCTGTCTCTTGACTGAAAGATGTAAGGAAAGTTAATGGGTGTTCTTTAATGAAATACTGATAATCTAGACCATTAAGAGAATGGAAGGAAAATATTAACAGAAGGAATAGTGAACTTATGAAATTGTGCTCCTAAAGATGATATCTCTTGAAAAGGATTAAAATATATGATTGTTAGGTGTGATTGTTTAATGAAAGTTATTCAGGTACTTATAGAAATGAATGAAAATGGCTAAGAGAAGGTAGTAAAAATGGAAGACAGTAAAGTTATGAAACGTTGCTCTTAAAGTTTATAGCTCTTTAGATAACTCAAAGATATGAATGTTAATAGTTGTTGCTAAACGAAAGAATGATAAGCTAGACTCTGACAAGGATGAATGAAAATGATTAACAAAAGGATGGCAGATTTATGAAATTCTCTGAAAGGTCTTGTCTCTTGAATGAACTAAAAGATACGAAGTTCAATAGTTGTTTGATGAAATAAACATGACCCAGGTAGTTGTGAGAATAGACGAAAATTATTAACAGAAGGGACAGTAAACTTATGAAACCGTGCTTCTTGAAATCAATGTGATGGAAGTTAATAGATTAATGAAAAACAATCTAGGAGTTATAAAATTGGAAGAAAAGTTGTTGACTTAAGTAATGGTGGAGGAACAGCAAACTTACAAAATAGTGTTCTTAAATCTCATGAAGACTGAGAGAACTTTAAGTGAAGATAAAAGTTAATGGCTTCATGAAATATTATATGATTAAACGAATAGAAGAAAGATTACTAACTGATGTAATGAAGGTAGTAAGAATGGGCAGCAGAAGCATTTTAGTAAGATAATTGGACCATTGACATTACCTTCCCTTTAATTACCACCGGAGCGTGACTTCCATCATTAAACATTCTGATGAATTAGTCACGTTAATTAAATACATAAATAATCTCTGGAAACTTGACCTCTCGCGACAGTTATTTTTTACACCAACCAACCTCAGATGACCCTCCCTGCACCGCCAGTCCCTCTCCCCCCAACACTCTGACCCCAACCTTCCTTCCCTACAGCATGACCCCCAGATCACCTTCCCCATCCCCCCATCCTCTTCCTCCTCTTCGTCCTTCTCCTCCTCTTCCTCCCCATTGAGATTAGTTTCCCCTGCTGCATGAAACCACTCCTCTTCTTCCTCCTTCCTCCTCCTCCTCCCCCCCACAGCCTGACCCCCTCCTCCTCCCCCAGTCAACACGCAGCCCCGCGATTGTGCTGCCGTGGCTGCTGCAGGAGAGAGAACCAGTGGAGTGTATACCATCTACCCCGCCTCCTGCACCGCCCGCTTCTCTGTACAGGTAAGTGGCTTAAGGGAAATGGGCGTTCTTTTTTTCTTTTCTTTCTTTTTTGAGCTTTTTTTTGCTATAGTTTTCTTCATCCTTCCTCGTCCTCCTCCTCCTGCTCCTCCTCCTCCTCCTCCTCCTCCTCTTCCTCCTCCTTCTCCTCCTCCTCTTACTCCTCCTCCTCTTTATCCTCCTCAGCTCCTTATGAGATTGTGGGTTGGTGGTAGTGGTAGTGTTTGTGGTGGTGGTGGTGGTGGTGGTGGTGGTGGAGGTGGTGGTGGTGTGTTTATATCCAGTTTGTTAGTGAAAGTGGAATTTTTTGTATTTTATGTTTTTTGTTCTCTTTACTTCTCTTTATTTGTGTTTATGAAAGTTGTTTTTTGTGTTTGTTTTGTGTTTGTTCTCTAATTCGTATGTTTTGTTGTTTGTTTGTTTACTTTGTTTTCTACTGTTACTGAAAGACGTGTTTTGTGTGTTTGTTTTGGTTCTTATTTCTATTTTGGTTCCTTCGGTTTTGTTTTATTGCTGAAAAACGCAATTAGAGTTGATAATTTGCCTTTGTGTGTGTGTGTGTGTGTGTGTGTGTGTGTGTGTGTGTGTGTGTGTGTGTGTGTGTGTGTGTGTGTGTGTGTGTGTGTGCGTGTGTGTGTGTGACAGAACAAGTGTTGGGCGGTGGGTGACGATAAGTGCTTTGAGTAATTAAAGACAAGTAGATCTAGTTAATTCGCGGTTCCATTGACAATCTAACTGACAGCAGGTAAGGGTTCGAGCTGAGGGATGGACACGTTAATCACTAATACAGGTGTGGCGTGGACTGGTTATTGTTGTCGTTAATTAACTCAGAAACTCGGGATCTGCAGGTAAGATGGCACACTGATTACCTGTTGATTACCTTTACGAGACACAATGGCGACAGGTGTACGTGTGCTAGCGTTCTTTATCTACAGAAATTAACACCTGAGTATACGACAATTAAAAGGTGTAGCGGTGACAGGTGTGACTTAGCATATGTTTTTAATCTAATCACAATGGTAATCTAATACAAGGGTGAGGGAGTCTGTCGCAATAAGGAAGCTGATGAAGGATAAACACCACAACCACTGGTGCTGACGAGACCACCGTTAAGTGTAGCTAAGGTTCCTATTCTAAATCACTTCCACGACGCACTTCCCTATTTCAAAAGGTTCTAGTTAAAGGTACACTAGTTTTCAGGGTGTTTTAACGGTTGTAGTGATAAATTAATGTGTTATCTGGGTTATTAAAAGGAAATACTCTCTTAGAACCCGACCAGGCATCTCTGTGACCTTAGAAATCAGTCGTGGTGAAATAGTGAAGTGCTTCGGAATACGACACTAATATCAACGTAGGATTGTGACAGACGAGAGATTAACCTTCAGTGGAGATAAAAGAAAAGTTGCTAGACATTTACGGCATCCTTCAATCAGCAAGGCGGGGAATCCTGGCCCATTACAAACATCCTTAGACATGAAGGCCTCGGGAAGCCAAATCAAAACACGGCGGTGGCTTGAAGATCGTCTCGCTGCCTGACGCGGATTAATGGCGCATCGACCCGCTCGGAATAAGTAATGAAGCTTCGAAGCGGTGGGACAAAAATCAACTCGTAAAAGCTAATGCAGTTCTAGCGTCGGTGTCAATATGGAATGAAGCCTGTCGGGTGTGTTTGTCTGTTCGTGTGTGTGTGTGTGTGTGTGTGTGTGTGTGTGTGTGTGTGTGTGTGTGTGTGTGGACGGGGGGGGAGGGGAGATGAAGGGCTTGTCTAGTCACAGAATCGCTGGGGCTTTTGTGTGTCCGTTTGTCTGTCTGTCTCGTCTCGATGGGTTTTCTGTCTGTTTATTCGTCTTTAATGTCAGTTTTGTCTGGTTCTCTCTATATCATCTCTCTCTCTCTCTCTCTCTCTCTCTCTCTCTCTCTCTCTCTCTCTCTCTCTCTCTCTCTCACCCAATCAACAGTAGCGCGGACGGACAGGAGGCGAGCACTGCACAATCCCTCTCTTATCTCAGGCCTTTACCGCTGAGCCACTGGAAGGGAGAGCGAGCATACACATCAACAAGTCATTCTAATCTCTCTCATATCTTTCCCGCCCATGACTTCTTATCGGTGCCGGTTTCGGAGGCGAGACAGAAGGCATTAGTGCATATAATAGAAGGTCGGATACTATTCTCTTTCCTTCGATTCCCAGACAGACGTGGTGAATAAAAGGAAGATTCGATTATTTATTTTTTCCGTCTCTCTCTGTCCGGGTTCATTTGTATGTGTGTGTGTGTGTGTGTGTGTGTGTGTGTGTGTGTGTGTGTGTGTGTGTGTGTGAAAGAGAGAGAGAGAGAGAGAGAGAGAGAGAGAGAGAGAGAGAGAGAGAGAGAGAGAGAGAGAGAGAGAGAGAGAGAGAGAGAGAGAGAGAGAGAGAGAGAGACTAATATAGCGTGCGGAGATAGATGTTCGATACTGCAATGATAAAAATTATTGTACCACCTTACAGAGAGAGAGAGAGAGAGAGAGAGAGAGAGAGAGAGAGAGAGAGAGAGAGAGAGAGAGAGAGAGGCAAAACAGAGACGTAGACATGCAGACAGACGGATAAATAATAATAAAGTAAGACAGACAGAGAGATAAACAAGAGTACACTTAGATAGACGCGAGGCGAAGGATGGAAAGCAAAGGGAGAGGAAATATTAGTGAAAGGCGAGGCGATCTGGCAACAAGACAGGGAGAAAAGAAAATAGAAGAAAAAAATGGACGAAGATGAAGTAAGGAAGTATTTGTAAGATGAGAGAGAGAGAGAGAGAGAGAGAGAGAGAGAGAGAGAGAGAGGGTGGATAATATGAAATCGGAGGCAACAAAAAATGAAGGCAACATATGATGAAAAGTAATTAAAATGATAATGAAGGAGTGAAACAAAAAAAAAAAGAAAAGAAAAAAATAGATATGAATTAACGAAAGAACCAAAAGACATTAAAAAAGAGGCATTCAGATGAAATTACGAGAAAAAAGAGAGAGAGAGAGAGAGAGAGAGAGAGAGAGAGAGAGAGAGAGAGAGAGAGAGAGAGAGAGAAACAATGGGATGAAGAGTAGTAGTGATTAGACCAGCACAAGGAGAAACGAGAGAGGAAATTAAATAGAAAAGAGAAAGAGGAGGAGGAGGATTAGAAAAGGAGGAGGAGGAGGAGGAGGAGGAGGAGGAGGAAAGGAGGAGGAGGAGGATATAATCATCAGCTACATACTTTCATCACACTAGTTAATCATTTCAGCTAACAAATGAATACACAATGAACAAAACTTAAGCATTCACAAACCCTTCATTTCTCTCCCTTCATTTCTCTTCACATCCTCTCTTCACTTCTCCTTTTCCTTCTCAACCTCTCTCTCTTTCTCTTGTTCTCTCTCCTCTTCTCTCTTCCAAGGATTTAAGTGATTTTTCCCTCCACAAGCTCCAGAGGTAAACTTAAAGCCCCACACAACTTATGTATCCCCTTATGGCGTGATATGAAAGATTCTGTGGCGTTCAAGAGAAGCGTGCAATTTCCTTTTGTGTAGCCAAGATAAGTAGCAGACACAGGGCACCGAGATGTGTATAGGTTAGGTTAGGTTAGGTACTATGGAGGGAGTTGAGGTGTGTTCCTATGCTGTATGTTTCGATCGAGTGATAGCTGAAGAGGAAGGGAAGGGAAGGGATGGGAAGCAAAGGATTGTACTCGTATGTTACCCTGTGTAATTGTGTTTCTCCATTCTGCATCTTTTCTGAGTCTAAACCAGTCAGACAGTCAGGAAGTCAGTGAACCAGCAAGCCAGCCAGACAGCATGATAGTTGCCAAATCAGCTAGTCAGTCAGTCAGCCACAAACTCACAGTCAAATAGTCACCCAGCCACCTAGCCATCTAGTTAACCATCCTGCCACCCTGCCATCCGTGCCACCGTGCCTGCCTGCTGAATCTGGTACAAGTCAACACTTCAGCGGCCAAAGAAGGCTTAGCAAGAGGCGTGAGGCTGAATGGCAGGCACTGAGCCGCGCACGTAGCCACTTAGAGCTACACAGGCTGAGGTACACACAAGGTACACACGAGGCCGCCGCGTCCCTGTATCATACACGCACACACACACACACACACACACACACACACACACACACACACACACACACGTGACTTATGGGTGATGGTGTAGAGACATAATGCATACTTAAGTGACACACACACACACACACACACACACACACACACACACACACACACACACACACACACACACATACATACACGTCACGAATAAGTAAATCTTTTGTACTGACGCCACTTTCACTCACAAAATCCGTCTCGCTGTATCAAAGAGAAGTACTCGCTCGTCCACTCACACTCACACTCACTCCCTCCCTCCCCTTGCTCCCGGTCACGCTCCCCTCTCTCTTCCTCCTTCCCCTCACTCACTCACGCACATGTTGATCTACAGTGTATTGAATTTACAGTTACAGATAACCTCACTCTGCTCTTAATCTCTCTCTCTCTCTCTCTCTCTCTCTCTCTCTCTCTCTCTCTCTCTCTCTCTCTGCTCTTATTTCAGCCTCGTTTGCGCTTTTACAGCCTAGAGAGAAAAGGAGAGAATGAAAAGGCTTATGGAGGAAAAGTAAGAGGTTTGGAGGTAAAGAGGAAATGGAGGAGACAAAGTGGAGAGAGAGAGAGAGAGAGAGAGAGAGAGAGAGAGAGAGAGAGAGAGAGAGAGAGAGAGAGAGAGAGAGAGAGAGAGAGAGAGAGAGAGAGAGAGAGAGAGAGAGAGAGAGAGAGAGAGAGAGAGAGAGAGTATCACACACACACACACACACACACACACACACACACACAATAAGATTAAACTGGAAAAAAAATGAAACACAATTACAGTATTGGAATAAAAAGAGAAGCATCGTTCACATTAATACCTTTCTCTTGTTCTATTGACTCACAAAACATCATGAGGCGAGAAAAGTGTTTGTTTTACTTGCTCGTTGCTCTCCAGTGCGTGTATTGTACGTAGTTAGAGTTTATATTGGTGTTTTTACTTTATTTTCTTTTGCCTCTGTCTGTCTGTCTGGATGAGTGGATGGATGGATGGGTGGATGGCTAGATGGCTGTTCACCTTCCATTCTCTCTCTCTCTCTCTCTCTCTCTCTCTCTCTCTCTCTCTCTCTCTCTCTCTCTCTCTCTCTCTCTCTCTCTCTCTCTCTCTCCCACGGGCATATCAGAGAGTGCTGTCAGAGGCTTTCAAAACACTCGTGCAAGAGAACCTGATATGCGATCCTGGATACACCAAGCACACACACACAGAGAGAGAGAGAGAGAGAGAGAGAGAGAGAGAGAGAGAGAGAGAGAGAGAGAGAGAGAGAGAGAAATGCTACACTATTAATATACGTTGCCTTCTCATGTTGCGAATTTTAATAAAGGCTCAATTCTTTTCGTTATTTGTTTCCTTCGATTTTTTCCGTTTTCAATATTTTTTTTTAATCTATACATTCTTCCTCCTCCTTCCTCAATTTTCCATCCTCCTTTCTCTCTTTTCCCTCTCTTTTCCTTTCCATTCCCATTTTTTTTCTTTTATCTCCTCTGAATATTTTAAAATTGTAGATAATCACGAACTTTTGTCCAGTTTCTTGTTATTTCTTTTTTTTTTTTTTTACTAGTTTTCTGCTTCCTTCGTCATTTTCTCCAGTTCTGTCTTCTTTCTTCTCCTTCTTTGCTGTTCTTCGTTATTATTACCGCAACTCAACAACGCCTGCATGACACAGAAATTGTTAATGATAGTTGGAGGTAATCATGTAATTCTCTCTCTCTCTCTCTCTCTCTCTCTCTGACATGAAAAACTTTGAAATTGCGAGTAAAATATTTGGTTTGTTCTTCATGAATATTCCTTTCTTTCTTTCTTTCTTTCTTTCTTTTTTTTTTTCTTTTTCTTTCTTTTCTCCTTTCTTTCTTTCTCCTCCTTCTTATCTTCTTTCTCTTCTTTCTTTCTTTCTTTCTTTCTTTCTTTCTTTCTTTCTTTTTTCTTTCTTTCTTCTTCTTTCTTCTTCTTCTTCTTCTTCTTCTTCTTCTTCTTCTTCTTCTTCTTCTTCTTCTTCTTCTACTACTACTTTCTCTCCCTCTTCTTTTCCTGAGCCTCCTTCACTGCCTGCGCATATCTCCCTTTCATTATATTTTTCTCTTAAATATTTCTTATTCATACATTTTTCTTACCTTTCTCCTCCTCTTCCTTGTCCTCATTTTCCTCCTCTTAGTCTCTCGTTTCTCTTCTCGTAGTTAACAATGGGAGGTATTTCTGCCTTTTGTCTCAGGCGCTCCACTTCTTTCCTCCGTTCCTTCTTTCCTTGCACGGTTTTCTCTCCATCCATGTCCTTCTTGTCCTTCTTTCTTTCTCAAGGGCCGGGCTTTCATTTTTTCTCTCTCCTGGTCGTCTGCAAAAGCTTATTCAATTTTTGTTTCATTCTCCTGAGCATCTGTGTCTCTTTCCTTCCTCTTTGTATTATTTTATTCCGCCCTCAGTGTTCGCTTCCTCCTGTCGTGTCTTTTTCCGCCTTCCCTCTCTCCCCTTTTATTACCTCTATGCTCCATCTCTCCCCTTCCGTCCCTTCCTTCTCTCCGTTCTAATGGTAGTTTGCTTCCCTACTGGTTACCCTCCGAAAATCTCTCCCCTTCCTCCTCCTCCTCCTCCTCCTCCTCCTCCTCCTCCTCCTCTTCCTAGTCTTCCTCTTCTTACTCCTACACAAGAGCACAAGAAGGTCAGCCAGAGTTGAATTACTGTTGTTCTGGTGAGCTCTCAATATATTTTACTGTGGTATGTCACGTCTCTCTCTCTCTCTCTCTCTCTCTCTCTCTCTCTCTCGTTCAGTATCCTCCATGTTTTTGTTTGTGTGAGTGGGCGCCGGCGCGATCGACGGGCTCAGATCAAGACACTGAGATTACGAAGTCAGAGTCGGAGCATGTTTGTCTTTGTGGCGCCCCGGTGGTGACTTGTTTGTTAGTGGTGAGGGTGGTGAGGGAGCTGAGGGCGCTGCTGATTGCTGTGTGGGTGTGGGGGGGATGATGTGTGTGTGTGTGTGTGTGTGTGTGTGTGTGTGTGTGTGTGTGTGTGTGTGTGTGTGTGTGTGTGTGTGTGTGTGTGTGTGTGTGTGTGTGTGTGTGTGTGTGTGTGTGTGTGTGTGTGTGTGTGTGTACATGTGTACATACATATACACGCACACGCGCGCACGCACACACACACACACACACACACACACACACACACACACACACACACACACACACACACACACACACACACACACACACACACACACACACAGAGCAGGGGAAAAATACCCAAGAGAGATTTGTTTATTTTAGCTTTGTGTGCATTCCTTACTTGGAGTGACCGGCGCTCTCTCTCACACACACACACACACACACACACACACACACACACACACACACACACACACACACACACACACACACACACACACACACACACACACACACACACACACACACACACACACACACACACACACACACACACACAGAGATTAAACTTTTTCTGAAATTGTGTTCAATCTTCTGAGTGACCACTGCACACACACACACACACACACACACACACACACACACACACACACACACACACACACACACACAGGGAAGCCACAGTGTTGCCAGAGGTTATTTTTATCAAGTGAACAACAAAGTGACACTCTCGGTCAGTCACTTGCTCTCCCCTTGCCTCTCCTTTCTGTAAAACTCGGCCCTTCTTTCGCTAAACTCGTAGCCAATTGCTTCTTGATGACTTCGCGTGACTTACTGTTGCCATTTTTAAGCGTCTCGGTTCTCCCTGCCGTCTATTTGTGCCTTCTTTCACTATTTTTTCCCTTCATTCTCGTATGTGTGTTGTGTTTTATTCTCCTTTCTCGGCAGTTTGCTCTCTCTCTCTCTCTCTCTCTCTCTCTCTCTCTCTCTCTCTCTCTCTCTCTCTCTCTCTCTCTCTCTCTCTCTAAGTCTGTTTCCAAGTTGCGTGTTTCTGTTTATTTTCTTTTTATAGTTCATTTTTCGTATTTTCCTTGTTACTCGCTCGCTCTCGTTTTCCTTTTTTTTTTTTTTCTTCTCTCTCTCCCTTTTTCTTTCTTAAGTGATACCGCCCTTCCATTTTCTTTACACGAAATGTTGTAGCGGTTTTCATTATTTCATTTTAGTTTCCTTCCTTTCTCTTCCTCATTCTCAACCAAGTTCCACCTCCTCCTCCTCCTCCTCCCCTCCTCCTTTTCCTCTTCGTCCTTGTAACTTCCAGCCACACACAAAAGATCAGGTTTACAAGTCCAGAAATAGATACCTTCGTTAGAGACGCAGGAACAATTTAATCTGGTCTTCCTTCATATTTCACCAACTCCTTCGCCTGCGCCTCCCTTAGACAATGCGCTTTTCTGCCCCTCAGGTGTGGTGTGAGCTGGAGGAAGGAGGCCCCTCGTGGACGGTGATTCAAAGACGCGGTTCCAAGACTTCGGAAACGCCTCATCCCGTCGTGGACTTCTTCAGGAGCTGGGCTGAGTACAAGTGGGGCTTTGGTAACCTGGAGGGCGAGTACTGGCTAGGTGAGTACTTTCCCTCCCTCCTGTAGTAAGATAAAGGGTCTTTTTCTTATGTTATTTCGATTGCTTTCTTGTGATGTTGGTGAGAATACTATGTCCCTAAAGGTATTTATTTAACTATCTCCTGTAGTCTTTAGTTGAAGTGCAAGGAATGGTGTTTGAATGTCACTGGCCAAAAAAATAAAGTAGGATTTGATTCTTTATTAACTTGCCATTTTAGGATTACTGGGGTTAAACATTTCATTAGATACTCTTATATTACAGAGTATTTGAATATAATTGACCAGAAAAAAACACAAGATTCGACGTTTTATAGTCCCACTACCTAAGTGATTAGAATCTTTAAGGACTGGTCAGTATAAGTTAGAATGTACAAAAGTAAGACCATAACTCTGAAACACCTTGAGCTCTCATTACCACCATTCTCAAAGGCCACAGAGAATAATAGTCATATTCTCAGAGGTGCTTTCCCCAACAATGCTACAAAAACCTGTCAGACTATCACTTTGGCTATGAAAACACGCTTAAGCACCCTAGGAACTAACACAGGAGCCTAAGAGCGTGTTAAAGTCTGTTAAAATGAAATGCTGAAGTGCTTATCAGATTTTTAGACGTGATATTCCTAATAATGCTCCAAAAATCTTGTCAAACCTCCACTTTGGCTATGAAAACACACCGGGACACCCACATAACTAACACAGTAGCCTCAAAGATGAAATGCTGGTGTTTGTGGTGTTTGTCATGTTTTTAGATGCGATTTATCCAACAATATTACAGAAACCTTGTCAGACCACAACTTTGGCTATGAAAACACTCTTATACATCTCAGTAACTAACACGAGAGCGTCAGAGCATGTTAAAGACTGTCAAGATGAAATGCTGTAACGTCTGTCATGTTTTTAGCGGCGATTTATCCAACAATGTTACAGAAACCTTGTCAGACCATCACTTCGGGTATGAAAACACTCTTATACATCTCAGTAACTAACATGGGAGCGTCAGAGCGTGTTAAAGACTGTCAAGATGAAATGTTAAAGTGTTTGTCAAGTTCTTAGAGGTGATTTACCCAACAATCACTTTGGCTATGAAAACATGCCTAGACTCTTAATAACTAACACAGGAGCCTCAGAGCGTGTTAAAGATTGTCAAGATGAAATGCTCTAGTGTTCATCTAGCTCATAGAGGTAATTTATCCAATCATGATACAGAAATCTTGTCAGACCATCACTTTGGCTATAAAAACATGTCTACAGACCTCATTAACTAACACAGGAGCCTCAAAGCGTGTTGAAAATGAAGTGCTAAAATGTTTGTCAGGTTTCTAGAGATGACAGAAACCATATCAGACACGCTTAGACACCCCAGTAACTTATACGGAAGCCTCAGAAAGTATTAAAGTCTGTCAAGGTGAGAGGCTGAAGTGTTTGAAAATGAGGAGCATAAGTTTCGTTAAGTAGAATTCTCTTGGGGCACTTCCAAAGCCTCGAGATTTATAAGAAAGGTTTAAAGTGTCTTGATCTACCAGTGTGAAGAATGTGAGGCTTTACCAGATTATAAAAGTCACACTACATTGCTGCTGTGGTCTCCTCGTGTCCTTTTTGTCCTCGATTTATACCCATTGCGCTCTGGCCTCGTCCCCTTCCCTTTGTGTCCTCAGCCTGACCCTCTACTCTCGTCTTCTCTTCACCATCTTCATCATCGTCTTTTGTATTCTAGTGTATGTAACTACAGCTCCGTCCTCGTCTGTTTCTCGTGTCCCTCGTCCTCGCATCTTCGTCCTTCTTTTCTAATCGTTCCCTCTCCTGATTGTTCTCGTCTTTTTACTGTCATTCATAAATTCTTTTTCATGTATCTCGTTTGTTTCGTGGTTTTGGTCCCATTGTCTTTGTGTTATAATTGTCATCGTCTGTTTCGGTCTCTTCTTCCTCTGTGCTCGTCTCTTTTTCATTGTAGTTGTCTCTCCCTTCACTCTTGTCTCTCTTCCTTCCCTTTTCGTCTCCTTTTCTTCACTTTCTTCATCTTTCACTGTCCTCGTCTTTCTTCTTTCATTGTCTCCTTTATCCTTCACTGTCCTCATCTTTTCCTTCACTGTAATCGTCTCTCCCTTCACTATCATCCCTCTTCCTTCCCCTTTCCGTCTCTCCTTTACTGTTCTCGTCTCTCCTTCACTGTCTCATCCCTCCTTCAGTGTCCTCGTCTCTCTTCCTTCACTGTCTCATTTGTCCTTTACTATCCCCGTCTCTCTTCACTGTCTGATTTATCCTTCACTGTCCTTGCCTATCTTCCTTCACTGTCTCATTTGTCCTTAACTCTCCTCGTCTTTCACTCTACCCCGCACACTTACCGGCCTCGTTCACCCCGCCGCCAGGTCTCGAGTACATCCACCAGCTGACGCAATCTGGGGATTACGAGATGCGGGTTGACCTCCAAGACTGGGCCAATGAGACACGCTGGGCCAAATACGAGCACTTCTCTCTGTCCAACGAGGAGCATAACTACACACTCTCCCTTGGCGACTATGAGGGCACGGCAGGTGAGGCTTGGGGTCATTAAGGTTAACGGTTAGGTTGTTAGCGTCAAATTCAGGTGTTCTGTGGTTATTTACTGTATGTTTGCTAATGGTGTGGCTTAAAATGGCCCTTCATGTATATGTGTCTCACCTGTATCTTCTCTATCATCTCTTTATCGTCACTCAGAAATACACAAGAGTGATTTAATGTTTCCTATGAGCGTTTAAACTCCAAACTCTCTTCCACCATTACATGCATGACCTCATCTGTACCTGTAACTGTATCTCACCTGTACTCACCTTTTCTATCACCTCTCTACTCACTCATAAATACACAAGATTGATTTAAAACTTCCTGTGAGCATTTAAACTTCAAACTCCCTTCCACCATTACATGCATGACTTTTCCTGTACCCACAACTGTACTTGCACCTGTAACTGACCTAAACCTCCATTCACTCGCCCTCGCCAGGTAACTCGCTGAGGTACCACCAGGGGGCTCCATTCAGCACGCGAGACCGAGACAACGACTTCAACCCACGAGGACACTGCGCCAGAACCTTCCACGGGGCCTGGTGGTTCACTGCTTGCCATGAGGTGAGAGGGAGAGTGAGAGTGAGAGGGAGGCTTACGATAACAATCCAAGTGAGAGGACACAAAGAGAGGGAGAGAGGAGAGGGTTAAAAAGGCTATAGCAAGGGGAGCTGTGTAGGTTCTGCGCGTGAGAGTTAAGGGTGAGAGTAAAGGAGAGTTGAAGGGAGAGTTAGGGTGAGGGACGCGAGATAGAGGAGAGGAGAGGAGAGAGAGGCAGAGGATATTACGAAGGAAGTTTTGGAATGCGGAGCGAAATATAAAAATGATGGACGTTGAAGATAATTTGTCTGAGAGAGAGAGAGAGAGAGAGAGAGAGAGAGAGAGAGAGAGAGAGAGAGAGAGAGAGAGAGAGAGAGAGAGAGAGAGAGAGAGAGAGAGAGAGTCCACGTGAATAATAGATAGACGGGGGAAAAACTTGAAACCACAGCAGAGGCGAAGGTTAAAAATTAAATCATTAATACCATGGCCAGAGAGAGAGAGAGAGAGAGAGAGAGAGAGAGAGAGAGAGAGAGAGAGAATAACACAGTGAACGCCAACACGACAGATAAAAATACACCTCTGACAAAAATCCCTCTTCTCTCTCTTTTTTCCACCTCACCTGGCGTCACCTGCCCAGTCACACCTGAACGGCCGCTACCACCACGGCCGCCACAAGAGCTACGGTGACGGGATCAACTGGATGGCTTTCCGTGGGCACAACTACTCCCTCAAATACTCCAGAATGATGATCAGGAGGACCAACATCTAAAACAAGCAGGAAAGGAGGAAAAAATGAAGGGAATTGAAAGGATGCAAAGTAAGATGCTTCAAAATGTTCTGTTTAATGTTTGGTTTGGTTTGTAGGGGTTGGTACTTCAGATGAGAAGGTTGAAGAGGTGAAGGAGTTGTAGTAGGAGATAGTGGTAGTGGTGGTAGTGATGGTGATGGTAGTAATATTGAAGAAGAAATTTGCAACAATTTAATGTGTGTTTAGTAAAGTATTTTATGATTTGTTTACTAATTCACTGGAAAGAACATTATGAATAGATGATTAAAAGTATAATAGAGAAAATATAAGTTACTGTAAAAATCAATATGAAGAGAAAAAAAAAACGAAGAAAAAAAAATAATAACAAGGTACATGACAAAAGGTAAGCTTGAGTTACAGGATAATTGAGTCTTGTGTACTTTCCCTAAGCTTTATGTAGGCAGAGTGACCTGTGTACTCACATATCACTCCCCAGGCAACTGTGTACGTGCGGCCGTGTAGGATAACCATTTCCATGTGTAAATTACCCTGTATGTATGTACGTAATAACACGTGTACACATAGACCACCTGTAAGCCGTAGATAATTAGATACAAACCTGGAGACTGTGACCCTGAGGAGATAGCATTACCCACTTAGCCATCAGGTCAAATCATGTTAATTAATTAGAGCCTGCGCAGGTGTGTTGCACTGGGGACACCTGAGATGAATAAGATAGATAAAAGACAAATTATTAAAAGTAGATTGAGAAACAAGTAGATAAGCAAGATGTAGACAAGGAAAGGCTTCCATCACCTTAATCTCCCGCGGTAGACAGCTATGGTCGGCACGCAGGTGTGGAAGTGGCGCGGGGAGACGATTATCTAACTCACCTGTGTGGTTAATGGCCCCAGGCTGCGATAATTACGGCTATACAGGCAGGCAGCCCCTCAGCCCCCGCCTTGCCCGCATCCCGCCGCACCGTAAGAGTAGAGCACACCATCCCGACACATCCCGGCAAATTGCACCGCCAATGAAGTTACCCAAACGGCGCAAACTCGAGAAGACCATGCCGTTCCCTCGCCGGTAATCAACATTAGAGTTTTGCCGTAACTATCATTCAGAAGCCAAGTTCGCGGATATGCCACCAGGGGGCCGCGCGTGTCGCCCCCTTGCGGATCCAGCAAAAATTATCGTAAAAAACCGACGGATAAACTTTACACGAACACCAGAGAGAGGAAAATTAGTGTGAGTTTCATCTGTGAAGCGAGCAGTGCCGCCCCTACAGGGAGAGATTAGTTGCAAGGCGTTCCTGTGTAATAAAGCAGTTATCCCTCAGAGAAAATGGAGTGTATGTTCGCGTGGATGATAGAACATGAGGCTGGGAGGTTGAAATGGACGCGAGAGACGAACTGTGTGTAGGGTGAAAATGGATTAGAGGAGCAGAGAGAGAGAGAGAGAGAGAGGAGAGAGAGAGAATGTGCGGGTGAGGGAAAGGTAATGAACAGGGCAAGCAGGAGGGGAGGAATGCGACTGAAACATGTGGAAGGTGCGCAAGATTGTAAACGGAGAGGGATATGGAGAAGAACTTCGCCACGGTAGAGGGAGAGAACACAAGGACGCTGAGTGATTCCAAACTAACGAAAGGGAAGAGAAACACAAGAGAGGAAAATATATGACTGTTTTGTGGGCTTTTGTTTGAAAGTGAGGCAGACAGTCGACATTTTGATAACTAATTAACCGTGAAGCGACACATTTATTGAATTCCAAAGCTTTACAGAGAGAGAGAGAGAGAGAGAGAGAGAGAGAGAGAGAGAGAGAGAGAAAGTAAACACGATATATACATAATTACAAATCTGAGAGGGAAAAATAGACTAGAGAGCAAACGAGACACTAGAAAAATGTTCTCTAAGATGTAAAAAAACACCCAATATTGGATCCAGAACGCAGGGGTGAAAATAGCACGGAATACGCGGGAAATTCAACCTTACGTGCATTCTGTCATTTGCATTGATGTTTGTGTTGGAAAGTGAAGAGTGAATGAATAATCTTTGCTTTCTTTAACAACTGAGGCGTAAATGTCGGGATTTTTACTTTATTTTTTTTATTTTTTATGAGTGAGGACATTTTTCAGTATAAAGTGACCATAATATTTCAGTGCAGAGGAAACGAGAGAGTGGAGAATTATTAGTGTATTTTTTTTCTATTTTTTTTTTCCAAGTTTACATTATCTGTCTCTGCCTCTGTCTATGCCACTGCTTCTGTCTGTTTTTGTCTATTTTATTTTTAGTTTGATTTTTTGTTGTTGTTTTTTTTTGTAGCATTCATATCTGTCTTTGTGTTTTTCCTTTTGCTGTGTTTCTTTGATCATTCCTCTTTCTTCAGGTATAAATAAGCTCTCATTTGTCTCTATATTCTGTCTAGTTTTCATTGATTTTATTTTCTCATGTATTCTCTATTTTTCTCTTTCTTGCTTATTTTTTTCTTAACTTTTCTTTCTTTTTTTATCCTCTTTCTCCTTATTTCTTTCATGTCTTTATTCATCTTATTTTTTTTTGCATTCCTGTATACTTTCATCTTTCTCTAGCTTAATTTTTTCCTAACTTCCCTTCCTTTTAATTGAACCATTCCTGCACCTCAGTTCTTTCTTCACTTACCTACAAACTCACCTGTCATCGTATTTTCTTCTGTATTCCTGTCTAGCTTAATTATTTCCTAACATCCCATCCTTTTAATTGGACCATTCTTGCACCTCAGTTCGCTCTTCACTCATCTACAAACTCCGCTCACCTTTTCACATATCCAAGCGGCCACCATATCCTCGGCTCTCCTATCACGTGAGTCTTGCCGCTATCTACCAGGCCCTTGCTCCACCTCTCAGGAGATGCTAGCCGGCTGTACAAAGCTTCTCTCTACGCTTACCTTACCTATAGACACACACTCGTCTTGCGTAGTGGTCACATATCGTCGTAGTTTAAAACCGGGTTGACTTACAGTTGATTCTAGAGGTTATTATATATATATAGTGTACGTAGGTGGGTCTCGATTACCCTAGTGAATGGGAATCCTTTTAGCAAGATGTATTATAAGGATCAGTGTCCCGTGTGATGACAAGGAGGCAGCCATGTGGGTTACGCGACGGTCCTTGAGGCGAGGGTGAAATAATCAATAGTCAGCCTTATCGTGTCCTTAGGTAGAGGTGATATTGGAGACTCCCGAGTAACCCGCTGTTGTCCGTGTACTGTTTATCAAGCCTGTACCGTTGTGCGTTGTCCGTCACTGTCTGTTTGTTTGTTTTATTCTGCCTTGTGTTTGTTTGGGCGCTGGTGCCGAGTTGTGCTCGTGTTGTGAGGTGCAGAGGGCTGGCAACGCTGCAGTGTGTGTGTGTGTGTGTGTGTGTGTGTGTGGAGGCGCGAACGCTAGACAGGCGGCGACAAAATACTCATCGAATACTGTAAGCGGACACGATATGTTATTTTTGCCCGACAGAAATAATTTATCACTATATTTCTTCCCTCCCCCCCAACCCTACCCCCACGTTAGGTTGTTCCGGACGTGTTACGGACGCGTGTCGGTCTCGGTCTGTTCCCGAAGTGACCTGTACTACTGTACATATGAGTTGACTCCAATAGCGAGCCTTTCTTCCGTTTCTTTATAGCAAATATTCGTTTATCATTCGTTATGTTTCCGTGCGAGAATCCGATTTGTAAATATATTGAGTGTGTTTATTTTTAAGACTTTACGATGCAGCCTTGGGTGAGTCACGAGTAGATGAATTGAGATATTGTAGTGTAGAGAAACCTATATAAAGAAACGTCCTGCTCTCTCACCATCACTGGTTTCCAAAGGCTCTAGTTGAAGATACTCGTGTTTTTAACGGTATTATTACTGTTCTGGTGATGGATTGGTAAGATTTCTAGTTTGTCATCAGGAGAAAGTGTCTTGAAAACCCTGCTAGTCATCTCTATGGCCTTGAGAAACTCGTGGTGAGAAAGCAAGACTGTATGTCACTGTAGGGAAGAGAGCAAGGAGAACAGGGAGATGTAGTAATTATAACTGTAACACCTGTACAGCAAAGGTGAGGCGAGTAACAGGATACACAGGTAAGCGATGACTATAACCTTGTATTGCTTTATTTACACCATTCATTCCTGACCCAAGATACCTGTAAGTGGTCAGGTGAGGGCAGGTGTTCTGATTAATGGGTTACCTTGGTGCACCTGTACTGAGCCTCAAGTGTGTGTGTATGTGTGTGTGTGTGTGTGTGTGTGTGTGTGTGTGTGTGTGTGTGTGTGTGTGTGTGTGTGTGTGTGTGCTTGAGTTAAGATTTATCATGTACACACGCACCCACACACACGCGCATACAGAGAGAGAGAGAGAGAGAGAGAGAGAGAGAGAGAGAGATGAGAAGTGACACAAGGCAGCCATGGAACCTAATTGAAAAGTTTCGTAGCGCGCATATTGAAAAGAGTCCAATTCTCATCTTATTTGCGGAGCTTCAGAGAGAGAGAGAGAGAGAGAGAGAGAGAGAGAGAGAGAATCGAGGAGGGTCAGTGAGTAAGAGGAGGAGGAGGCTTTGTCACTTGAGGGCTGGGAGGACGTACAATAACTGCCTCTCTACGCCCCCTTTTAACCTCGGTATGTCAAACTCTTAAGCTCTTGTCTGCTAAGCTTTAAGTTCTTCCTTCTAAGAGACACACACACGCAGCGTTTATGTGTATGAGCATGTGTGGCTGCGCTTGTCTCGCTGGTTGATCTGGAAGGAGGTTTAGTTTCATCGCTAGGTTTATCGGTATTAATGCCATGCGGGGTGAGATTGTGTCAGAAGAAGGTCGTTGCTTGACTTTTCTCTTTTTTTTTTTGTGTTGGTAAAAGTGTCATTGCGAAGATAGATGTAATGGTTGTCAGTGAGAGATGAGTGCGTTGTGTTGACTCGGCCATAACGAATACACGAACGCATCTGGTTATAACGAATGCAAACAGTTGGATATCACAATTCTCAGCGATTCGTAATGTCAACAAAAATAAGTCTTGGTGATTTGTGTGCAAGTGTCGTGGCGCCGTTTTTCATTCCTTCATTGATAGTAAAGTGATTCAAGCAACAACGGCGGGTATTAAGATTATTTTTCCTATTATTACTATGATTTATTTTATTACCCGTCTAGTGATAATAGAACGATAGTGCGATTTGCCCAACAATGACGACTGTTATGATTATTTTCCTTATCACTACTTCTCTCTATTTTATCGGTCTTCTAGTGATAATAATGCAATTTAACCAACATTTATTGCCCACAACGCCACACTTTTATTGCCATCATCGTTATTTTTATCACCAACCCAAACAGCGCACGGAATTTCATTAGTGTTTTCATCTCGAGCGAGGTCAAGGCTCTGTGACCTCAACCTGACCTTGCCCTGACCTAATCTCACTCCTCCCTCAGATGCAGATAAACCTTTACTGCTTATTTTTTATGTGATATTAATTTTAAGCCCCCGTGAAAACCCCTTTATGTTTGACGTGAATTTAGTGTTGCTATGCGTGCGTAAGTAAATAAATGTGAAGGTAATTGACGGCTTGTTTCATTGCAATACCCTTGAGAGAGAGAGAGAGAGAGAGAGAGAGAGAGAGAGAGAGAGAGAGATTCGTCATCATCGTCCTGAATATCCTAAGAGGGAGAGAAGATAACTCACTAATTAATTAATGACCAGAGGAAGAGAAGAAGACGTCAAGGAGGAGGAGGAGGAGGAGGAGGAGGAGGAGGAGGAGGGGATGGGAGGAGGAGGAGCAGGAGGAGGAGGAAGACAAGATTAAGCAACATACTTATGGGAGTCACCACGCATCGTCATTCTACTTAAGAGTAAGTACTTATGTTGTAAGTGCTACTATAAACTGTATTATTATTATTATTATTATTATTATTATTATTATTATTATTATTGTTATTATTATTATTATTATTATTATTAGTAGTAGTAGTAACAGTAATAGTAGTAGTAGTAGTAGTAGTAGTAGTAGTAGTAGTAGTAGTAGTAGTAGTAGTAGTAGTAGTAGTAGTAGTAGTAGTAGTAGTAGTAGTAGTAGTAGTAGTAGTAGTAGTAGTAGTGTTGTTAGTTATCAAGCCATTATGACAAGTGATGCCTTGCTGTGTTGGTGTGGTGTCGTGGTGGTGACGCTGGAAAGGTGGTGTGGTGGTGCTGTGGTGTGGTGATAATGAATGGTGATGGTAGTTGTGATGGTGATATGTGGTAATGGTGGTGGCAGTTACCATCACCACTATCACCACCCAATATTCCTGCACCTCTTCCTTTGTTAATAGTGATCGAAGTGCAAGGCGTCACAAACCCATCACCATCACCACCACACATCACCATCATTACCATAAGCCTTCACCATTACTATCACCATCACCACCACACATCATCACCAGCACCATAACCCTTCACCATTATTATCACCATCTTACCTTTAACTATTCTCTATCTTCTACACGCTCATCATCACCACTACTAGCTTTTTTTTCATCATTCATCGTCACCATCACCAACACACATTACCACCAACACCATTATCATTATCACCATACCCTCAAACTATCCTTCATTTCACTCAACCACCATCACCACCCCTTTTCACCATTCGTCGTCACCATCACCACCACACATCACCACCAACACCAAATCCTTCATCATTACCATTATTACCTTTAACTACCCTCTGTTTTCCACACACTTACCACCACCACCACTTTTCACCGTATATCATCACCATCACCACCATCACCACCACCTGGAGTCACCACCAAGCCCTCACCACCCATCATTGCCGCGCACCGAAGGAGACCAGCGCACACTCACCCAGTAGCTCATTATATCCTTTTTTAATTCATAGTTCAAACAATAACCAGCAAGTGAAGCAATATTTTAAAATAGATGAGCCTCGTAACTATGCATTACCTGGTTTAATTGTTTTTGTAATGCATATAGACACACGTTTTATTCAGGCACGTGTCTTGTCTGTCTGTCTGTGTGTATGTGTGTGTCCGTGTGTGTGTGTGTGTGTGTGTGTTTCTTTTTCTTTCTTTTTTTTCCTTTTTTTTTCACCCCGATTTGCAGCTCCGGATATGAAGCAGGATTTCTCAAATATTTAACCTTCCTTCTAGTTCTGTTCTGAGCTCAGCGCCCTCCGCCTCCTCCACTTCTTACTTTTTTTTGCTTCAATTGGCTCTTTTTCCCCTCCATTCCTTTGCCTCCTGCTTTATTCTACTTTCCCTTCCTCCTCTTTCACTGTGTTCGTTATTTTTTTACTTCCTGCAACGCCTTTTTCTCTTTCCTTTTGTATTTTTCTGTTTTATTCTCATTTTCCTTCTTTCAACTCTTTATGCCTATTGTGTTCTCTTCATCGACTTTTCCTCTTTATTTGCCTACTCCTGCTTTATTCCTGTCTTCCTTTATTCTTCTTTTATTTGTTTATTGTCGTCTTGTCTCCATATCTTGCTTTACACGTTTCATTTTTTTTTATCATCGATTTTCTTCCTCAACTTGTCTATTTACTGCTTTATTCCTGCTTTCCTTTCTCCCTTGTTTGTTTTCTCTTTCCTTTATATTCTACTTTCACATTTTCCTTCTAATTTCTCCCTTCTTCATCTTTCATTTGCCTACGAGTATTTCCTTTGTTCCTCTCATCTCTTTCTGCTTTATTTCTTGTTCACTTGTTCCTCTTTCACCTGTTCAATCCTTTCGTCTCTCCCTCCCCTCCTCTTTATATTATTTTCATCCATTCCTCTTTCTCTCTCTCTCTTGCTTCTCTTCATCTCTCTCTTTCCCATTCTCTCTAAATTAATCCCTCTCCTTCTATTATGCTTTATTATTGCTTTTCTATCTTTCTCTTTCATCTGCTTATTCTTCTCCTCCTCCCTCCCTCCCTCCTCCCCTTCCCTTCACTTAATCACACTTGTAAGTAAGTAAAGAACACTGATAGCATTAACAACTTAACAAGCTAACAATCAGGATAGCTATCAATATGTATTCGTTCCCTCATTAACTTGTACAAATCCCGACATCTCATTATTTTCTTCCCTCCGTTCATCAAATCAAGTTTTTAATGCGTAACGAGGAAGAAAGAAAGAAGAATCTCCCCCAACACAATTATTTTTTTCTGTCTTTGCCTCGGTCTGGCAAATCAAGTTCTGAGTAATGTAAAGAACTACAAAACCACCTCGTCTTATTAACATCCTTGCATCTCTCTCTCTCCACTTTCCAGGGTCCTCCAGGAAAAGCATTGTGGGGCATTCATGACGAGTGGCCTTTAGAAACAAGAAAAACTAGTCAAATGAGCATCCGTTATTCAAAATCCAGATGGCAAGGGACGAAGCAGGAGACGACTCGGGAATCTGAAGCTCGATTTTCACAATTCCCAGCGATTCCCAGCAGCTGTGGCATGTTTTTCATCTCCCCAGAGAGCACAAAGGTCAAGGAAACGCCATCGCTCCGGTATGTTCATCGAGATTCTTTTTAAATATATCCTTTTTTTTTGGTGTTCTCGTGAAGGTTATTGGCGTTGTGCTCGCTGAGTGGTTTGTTATTGATGCGCTGAGGGGAGTACGCGTGGTGAGTGGCCTGAGTGTTGCCCGCGATCACAGACTCGACTCAAGGGGGACTATACTGGTGGTGGTGGTGGTGGTGGTGGATGTTCTCGAGTGCAATTTACACAGATATTCCCGGTGTGTCTCATTAATATTCCTGCAGCGTTGAAGGCGACCGGGAAATCTGCTGTGCGCGAGAGTTTACGTTTGTTCAGACACACTCACATAGACGTATAAGGAGGGTCGTTAGCCGCACACACACACACACACACACACACACACACACACACACACACACACACACACACACACACACACACACACACTTGTATATAATTTCTTTGATCGTTATCTAATTATGAGTCGAGAGGAAAAAGTTTCTCCCTCAAAAGACACAAGCGATTTCTAATTTGTTTTTGAATTAGAATTCGTTGAATGGTGTAATTATGCGCGTCCCTTTGCTGTGGCGGCCTCTCGCTTCGGGTGGCTGTGGCTGTGGTTGTGGCTGGCTCATTCCTGCCTGGATCACTGGCTTCTAATGTTCTTTTTAAACTAATTCTACTTATTTTCCTGTATGCTTTTATTTTGTTTGTATGTGTATTTTTTTTTTTACCTGATTTCGTGTGGTTTGATTTCTGATTCCTGCCCGGCTGACTGACTTTTGATGTCTTTTATGTACCAGTTCTTCTCATTTTGCTGTATTGTTTATTTATTTGTGTATGTTACAGGCTTTTAATTTTTTTTTATACGAATTCTTATTTTACTTCATTGTATTTATTATTTGTGTTTTTTTCTATTTCTTTTTTTCTTTTTTTTTTTTACTTAACACATCGCGTTGTCTCCTTCCTCTTTAGTTGTAACTGTTAATGTATGTTTTTTTTTGTCGCATTTTGCAGGTTTTTGTTCTCATTGACTCATCGTCCTCCTCCTCTGTGCCTTCCTGTTTTGTTACGTGCAGCCTTTTGTCTCTGTCCTTCTGTCTCTGTGTCTTATCTGTCTGTTCTATCTTGGTTATGATCTCTGTTTTAATTTTCTGCCTGTCTGTCTCGCTGTTAATACTTTTGTGTCCTCTTTGTGTATCTCTCTCTATGTCCTTGTCTCAGTGTTTCAGTTTCCATTACATCCTGTCTTCCTTTCTATCCCCGTTTTTCTTCCCTTTGGTATATTTGGATCAATTAACATCTATCTTTCTGTCTCTGTGTCTGTTCGTCCTTCTAAATGTCTGTCTGTCTGTCATTCTGTATGTCCTTGTCTGTTAGTTTGTGTTTCAGTTTCTATTACATCCTGTCTTTCTTTCTACCTATTTTTTCTTCCCTTTGATATATCTGGATCAGTTAATCTTTCAGTCTCTGTGCCTGCTCGTCCTTCTAAACGTCAGTCTGCCTGTCTGCCTGTCTTCCTCACTTAACTATAGTGTTTACTGACTGTCAGTCCGCCTGTACATCCACCTGTCTCTCTGTTCTCTGACTACTGTGTTCCATCCTGACAGGCATTCACGGAACCTGTCTGTCTGTCTGTACGTATGCATGTCAGGTATCCACATTTTTTTGTACCACGTGTATTGAGAGAGGAGGAAGGGGAAGGAAGGAGAGAGGAGGAGAGGGGAAGGGAGGGGAATTAGCCATTCAGTCTGCCTGCTGTTTTATGACCTCTGTGTCTGGCTCTGGTCTGCCTGTCTGGTCTGCTGTCTGCTTCCTGGTCTCTCTGGCTGGTTTTGTCAATGTTTGGTCCGGCTGTCTGTGCTTGGTCTGCTTCCTTGCTAAGTTTATGGTCAATGGTTGACTGTCTGGTTCCCGTGATTGCCTGGTCTGTCTGTCTGAATGGCTGTTTGGTCTGTCTCTTCCTGATCTGTCTGTATGGTTGTCTGTATCTGGTATGTATGCTTGCTTCTCTGTCTATCTGCGTGGCTGTCTATTTAGCTATCTGATCTATATACTTCCTTTCTCTTTGTTTAGTTATGTCTGTCTTTATCTGTCCGTCTGTCCGTTTGTCTGTCAATGTGTCCCCTTCACCACCAAGTTGGCAGTCATGAGTACAAATGGCGGAGGTCCGAACATTTATCACAGCGGCGGATATTGCCCGGAATTAATTACTGAGGGGCTGTTATCGCTGTGTTTTCCCACCGTGAACACAGTAACGCGTGACTGTGTGTGTGTGTGTGTGTGTGTGTGTGTGTGTGTGTGTGTGTGTGTATGTGTGTGTGTTTTCTGTGCCTTTCTGTGTTTTAGAGTGACTCATCTTTCTTTTGTGTAGTGTGCTGGTGACGTCAATTCTGATAAAGTGACTCATTGACATCCCTTGTGCGTGTTCTGGTGCCTTTCTCTATTCTGAAGGGATTATTTTATGTTTTGGTGACCCGTATTGTGATATGACTCATCTCTGACGTGACGGTGATAAGTAATGAGCGGTGAATGAATGCAATGATAGAAGAGGGATAATTCATTTTTAATTTGCTTAAGAACATAAGGGATGGTGGAAGAAGTCTTATTATTACTAATGTTATTAATCTATCTATTGTCTTGCTAGTATTATCTTTTATCAGCATTAATATCAACCTCGCTGCTCGCTAACCACTTTTTTTTTTTATAACATTTTTTATACTTTATTATTTACGCTATTAACTCCTCTCCTTGGCAGCGTTATCTATCTCACTAGCCTTGATCTATCTTCTCACATCCTATGAAGTTTTTTAGTAGCATTATTATCATTCTACCTGCTCGCTAACCACTTCCATATTTACACTATCAATTCCTCACCTTGCCAGCATTATCAATCTATCACACTGGCCTTAATCTATCTCTCCACATTCTGTATCCTCGCCACCACTATTAATCTCCTCCTTCACTCAGTAATCCGCCAAAGGTGAATTTCAGGCATTACAAGGTGCAGTGTGCCGCGCTATTGATCCACCGCCACCGCCGCCGCCGCTGCCTCCTCACTATCCTGCGCTGGCAAAACCGTATTATTTGATGTCTCAGAAGCATTGCATGTGGTTATTTGGCTCAGAGGTTTTTTCCCGGAAGCTAACACCCCTCTCCACAGCACGCCTTGCAGACGCCTCACCTCCCCAACCCCCCACCTCCCCGAGCAGCAATACAGGCACACCCTCCCACCAATAACTTCTCCTTTCCCCAACACAGGCCAGCCACGCTCGACAAAATCCTGCTTCGCTAACTCCAATTACACAGAAGCGACGTAAATTTGGAAAGAAATCTTCGTCTAATTATTGGCGGCGGGGGAGAAAAGTTTTACAGGTGTTTTTGTCATTAGTGTAAAAGGAATGATAATTAGTAATGCGTAATGATTGTGCCTATTGTAATTGATATCGTGGAGAGAGAGAGAGAGAGAGAGAGAGAGAGAGAGAGAGAGAGAGAGAGTGAGTGAGTGAGTGAGTGAGTGAGTGTGTGTGTGTGTGTGTGTGTGTGTGTGTGTGTGTGTGTGTATGCATGTATGTATATATAGCGAGTCAATATGTAGTAATAAGATGGTCCGGCAAGAAATATGAGGTTCTAGGTTCTTTTGTGCCGGCAACCCTCTCATCAGTTACTCTAAATTCACCTTAACAAGAGCGGAAAGCTGCGACCTCGGACCTTTTTTGTTCACTTGACTTTGGAGGTGCCCTTGGGAGAAGAAGGAGGAGGAGGAAGAAGAAGAAGAAGAAGAAGAAGAAGAAGAAGAAGAGGAGGAGGAGGAGGAGGAGGAGGAGGAGGAGGAGGAGGAGGAGGAGGAGGAGGAGGGGTAAAAACTAGAGTCATGCGAGTCACCAGGACCGACACCCTGCCGAGATGGGACAAAAAGGAATATTAGGTTGAGGGTCGACACGAGAATATCACTGTGGAGGAGGCGCCCCGACCTCTAGTGTGGCAGCTGCTGGGACGCCGGCACCACCACCACCACCACCACCGATAGTAGTAGTTGCAGTCATTGTAGTAGTGACATAAGCAGCAGAAAACCAATAAGTTTAGATGTAGCTGACCCTTTAGTAGTAGTAGTAGTAGTAGTAGTAGTAGTAGTAGTAGTAGTAGTAGTAGTAGTAGTAGTAGTAGTAGTACCGTAAGCAGCAAAAAGCCAATAAGTTTAGACGTAGGTGACCCTGTAGTAGTAGTAGTAGTAGTAGTAGTACCAATAGTGGTAGTAGTAGTGGTGGTGACGGTGATGGTGGTGGTGGTAGTGGCCGGCACCAAAACACCACCTTTTATCATGCAACGTTCGTAAATCTCAAAAAGGGTCCACATAATCTCATATTAACGACCACCTTAAAACTAGACGACGGATCGGGCGGCGGCGGCAGAGGCAAGACCACTTTTTCCCTCACCTCTATACCTCTTAAACCAAATACCTTCCTTTAGCCACTCAGATAGCCATCGGGGGAGGACCAATTAGGTAAACACTGTCACGCGGCAGAAATTACGAGCGAGGCGAAACTATAATAAGACCGAAGGAGACAACGGATCTTCTGCATGGGAGAATTTGGAGACGCGAGGCAGAGGGCGAGACTGCTACCGAAGCTCTTAAGGCCCCGGGTGTGTTATGCCATTAAACGATCGCCTTTCACATGTCCGGGGCAGCTGCGGCGAGGGAACCAGCGGCACAACAGAAGGAGAAGCAGCAGGGATAGTACTAGGAGCGGCAGCAGGAGGAGGAGGAGGAGGAGGAGGAAAGGGGCTAGATATTGTAGGAGAAAAGGGAGATGGTGCACTGAGTTAGTTTAGGAAGGAAATTAATAGAAGGAATAGGAGGATTATGAGGAGGAGGAGGGTTAGGAAGATGAGGAAATAGGAAGAATCAGGATTGGAAAGAAAAATATTAGTAAAAGGAAAAAAAGAAGGAAAGGAGGATATACAAAGGAGAAAAATAGGAAGAGGAAGAAAGGAAGCGTTAATCGAAGAATGTGGACATGAGAAGTTGTAGAAGAAAGGAAGAATCAAGACTTGGAAAGAAAATAGTAGAAGGAAGAGAAGGAAAGGAGGATAAACAGAGGAAAAAAGTATTTGGAAGAATTGAAGGAGGAAGAAGTAGAAGGAGCAAGAGATAAGTAAGAAGAGGAGGAAGAGGAAGAGAAGGAGGAGGAGAAGGAGGAGGAGGAGGAGGTTGCTCTAAATATCACCCCCCCCCTTCTCCCCTTCTCCACATAAGGCCACGTAGCGTCTATATGATACTTTGCTTTCATTTTTTCCCTCCTTGTTTTTTGGTCGAGATTTTGCGCGTTGTGTTGCGAGGGAGACATTCACTCCTGCCACTTTATTCTGGTGCTTCGTGTTGCCTTAGTTAACTTAATTTTACCGGCACGCTTGGCATTTTCCTCCTCTTTCTTAGCGGAGGTTCTGTGTGTGTTGTTTATCATTGTATATTATGATGCAGGGGCGTCGTACCTCTGCGCGTTAGTTGCTGTACCTTCCGAGATCAAAACGATAACTGTAAGGCGTGTGTGAAGTTCCTCCTTTGTTTATTCTCGCTGCCTCACTAACCTTCAATATTTATCGGCTTTCATATTATAGTGCGTGTGTTTGTGTGTGTGTTTGTGGGGTGTATGTTTATTTTTTGTTTGTTTTCGCTCATGTTTAAGACAGCGTGATTATACGTGTGGTTGTGTGTGTGTGTGTGTGTGTGTGTGTGTGTGTGTCGATGTTTGTTTTGTTTATGGACTAAGTGAAAGATTGATGTTCGATCCCCGGGAAGGAAACAAAAAAAGTTGTCTTATGTGATGTGTTGTGTTGCTGAAAAATACGTGATATGATGTCATGAGAAAATTGCAGTGTGTGTGTGTGTGTGTGTGTGTGTGTGTGTGTGTGTGTGTGTGTGTGTGTGTGTGTGTGCGTGCGTGCGTGTGCGTGCGTGCGTGCGTGTGCGTGCGAGTGTGCGCCCGCCTGGGAGTGTCATTTTACTAGTAGCAGCAACACAGAAGAAGAAAGAGAAGAAGGAAAAGAATAGAGATAAAAAAAAAAAAAGCTGAGGGGGTGAATGATGACAATGATAGTGGTGGTGATGGTGGTGATGGTGGTGCCCCAGGGAAGATCTCTGTGTGACACCTCGACCATTAGGCCCCTGGGGAGGACACAATAGGTGGGGCGTTGACGGGAGGGACGGGGCGGGGCTGGTGATAGTGGTGGTGGTGGTAGTGGTGGACAGAGCCAGTTTGCAAGGGCGTTGGCGTGGGTTGGCGTGGGTTGGCGTGCGGTGGATTGGGGTGGAATCTGAGGTCAGCGATTAGAGTAGAAAGGTGGAGGGGTGGAGGTGCATCCGGTTCGTGCTCACCTCCACCTTAGATCACCTCAGCTCATCTCAGCTCATCCACCTTTGCTTCCACATAATTATCAGCTATCATGAAAGGAACCTTGAGAAAAATCGATGAGTGTTTTGCTGCCCCGACATTACCTTTCCCACAATACAAGTCCTAACTAACAAGACATACAAAGCGGAATTTACTATTATTATCTTGTCTCTTACTATCGTTCAGAAAAGGGAGGAAAAACTAAAGGGAAACTAGCTGAACATATATAGAAATCATTAGCTACTGATAAATAAAGCGTTACAATTCAGAAATCAGCAAACACGTCACAGATTTGATTTTTTTTTTTCACTAAAGTCTAGTGTCTGAAGGGAGAACTTCCTTTACCTTTCCATGTCTTTCTCTAGTTATCTCTTTGTTCTTTTCCGCTTTTATCTTCACTCTATCTGTCTATCTCTTCCTCTAGCTTTTATCCTTCCTTCTTTCCCTTTCAACCACATACAATCCCTTTACTTCTCTATCTTTTTTCTAGTTTTGCCATTCATTTTCTGCTACAATTGCTTTATATACAAAGAACAAACTTTCACCTTCCTTTCTCCCTTCCAGAAAGACGAAATTAAGTATTTATACAAACCAAACCACACAATAATCTCTTGCGGCCTGGCAGAAAAAAAAACCGTGGTATGAATATTTATTTTTTCTGAGGCAATGTGGGAAACAGGTCATAAAAGGATTCAAAGGGTTTCTAATGTCGTAAAAGTGGAGTTTCCTCAGTCAGGTAGCCACGAGGTAGTAATCATAAGCATCACTTAAATGTTTATGCGGAAAATTTGAACGTTTATTGCAAGGTTAAAATGTTTGAGTCATTGCAACGTTTGGTAGTGAAGTGCATGCGCGTTTTCTTTGCTGTTTTTTATGAAAGTGATAAAAAAAGAGGTACGTTTCTCGTTCATTACTGAGAGAGAGAGAGAGAGAGAGAGAGAGAGAGAGAGAGAGAGAGAGAGAGAGAGAGAGAGAGAGAGATTTATTCCATATCTACGTGAATATCAGCTGTCAAATAAATACGTTTTTGAATAGTGATTTTACCAATAAACGTGAGGGATGTCGCGTGTGTGTATGCGTGCCTGTTTGTGTTTGTGTGTGTGTGTGTGTGTGTGTGTGTGTGTGTGTGTGTGTGTGTGTGTGTGTGTGTCGCATGTACAAGTGATATATAGAATGGTACTGACGGAAGCCTCAGGTATATTTAGCACGAGCGCCACACACCCTGCGGCCGTCGCCATGACTACCGCTGTTGTTCAGGTTGTGTCGTGTCCTCCTGTCGATACCTGGGACACGAGAGAGAGAGAGAGAGAGAGAGAGAGAGAGAGAGAGAGAGAGAGAGAGAGAGAGAGAGAGAGAGAGAGAGAGAGAGAGAGAGAGAGAGAGAGAGAGAGATGATGCGAGAACAAGATCGCAAATTCACAACTTCACAACTACACATTCAACCTCAAAATAGCCAGCATTCACTTTCCTCCTATTTTCTCCCTCGCTCCGGATTTCAGACTCCCTTTGATGTGAGGGGAAAAAAACAGAACTTTCCCTCAATATAAAGTTCCCTTCGCCTTAAGCTTTTTTCCCATGGCATTTCCCGTCAGTGCGCACGAGGTAACTTCTTACAGACGAAATTAATACTTTTTTTCCTCTTTCCACCTCCCAGAATTCACTTCAGTATACATTTAATTAATTCCAACTCGGTGTCCTGTTCACCTTTTACAAGATTTACACCCTGAGGTTAATTGATTCCCCAGGTGAGTTCGTGCTACCTTTCCTTCATTTCTACCTTTATATTCAGGTAAATCTCTCTTATTTTGACACTCATTCGGCTGGAAACCCTTCATTTAATATCGGAAAGTCCAAAGTCACTTCTTGCTTCGATTTCTGCAGCTTTCATGGGATAAACGAAAAAAATATTGACAAAACTTAGGTGCCACAAGGACTTTTAAACTAGTAGACGTGGAGAGAGAAGGAAAAAAAATGAAAATCGAGAGGAAAAAAGATAGCAGACACATGAGTGAGGGAAGAGGGACGGTGAGGGAAATGGATGAGGGAAAGAGGGAGAGGGAAAGGTGAGTGAAAGGGAGGAAAGTTATGGAAAGAGAAAGTAAAAAGTGCAACTCAAAAGTCCGAAAGAATATAAAAGAGAAAAAAAGAGAAAGAAAAGTGAACGAAAAAGGGGAAACTGACTGAGGAGGGAATGCATTGATAAATCTGAGAGAAATAGAGAAAAGGGAAGAAAAAATATATAAAACGAACGAAGAAAAAAAGAAAGCAAGTGACAAGGAATAAAATTTGTTAGAGAAATGCTAAAGAAACAAACCATTTTTCTTTTCCCGTTTTTGTACACATTCAAATATCGCGAAGAAAGGAAGACAGAAGCAAACAAACAAACAAACAAACATACACAAACTGTGAGCAATGGATTGTAAAAAATACATGGAGAGAGAGAGAGAGAGAGAGAGAGAGAGAGAGAGAGAGAGAGAGAGAGAGAGAGAGAGAGAATTTCAATATAGGCTTTTTGAGGCGTTCTACAGAAGATGGATTGATGCGTATATCGGAAGCTGTCCTGTGGACAGCTCCCGATGGTGGTGGTGGTGGTACTGGTGATGGTGGTGGTGGTGGTGGTGGTGGTGGTGGTGGTGATGGTGGTGGTGATGGTGACGGATGACTGAGTAGGTACTGGTGGTGGTGGTGGTGGTACTGATCATGGTGGTGGTGGTGTTGGTGGTACTGGTGATGGTGGTGGAGGTGGTGGTGGTACTGGTGATGGTGGTGGTGGTGGTGGTACTGGTAATGGTGGTGGTGGTAGTGGTACTGGTGATGGTGGTGGTGGTGGTGGTGGTACTGGTGATGGTGGTGGTGGTGGTGGTACTGGTGATGGTGGTGGTGGGTGGTGGTGGTGGTGACTGGTGATGGTGGTGGTGGTGGTGGTACTGGTGATGGTGGTGGTGGTGGTGTTGGTGGTGGTGGTGGACTGGTGTGGTGGTGGTGGTGGTGGTGGTACTGGTGATGGTGGTGGTGGTGGTGGTACTGGTGATGGTGGTGGTGGTGGTGGTACTGGTGATGGTGGTGGTAGTGGTGATGGTGCTGGTGATGGTGGTGGTGGTGGTGGTACTGGTGGTGGTGGTGGTGGTGGTGTGATGGTGGTGGTGGTGGTGGTGGTGGTGGTGGTGGTGGTACTGGTGATGGTGGTGGTGGTGGTGGTGGTACTGGTGATGGTGGTGGTGGTGGTGGTGGTGGTGGTGATGGTGGTGGTGGTGGTGGTGGTACTGGTGATGGTGGTGGTGGTGGTGGTGGTGGTGGTGGTGGTGGTGGTGGTGGTGGTACTGGTAATGGTGGTGGTGGTGGTGGTGCTGGTGATGGTGGTGGTGGTGGTGGTGGTACTGGTGATGGTGGTGGTGGTGGTGGTGGTGGTGGTGGTGGTGGTGGATCTGGTAATGGTGGTGGTGGTGGTGGTACTGGTGATGGTGGTGGTGGTGGTGGTACTGGTGATGGTGGTGGTGGTGGTGGTACTGGTGATGGTGGTGGTGGTGGTGGTACTGGTGATGGTGGTGGTGGTGGTGGTACTGGTAATGGTGGTGGTGGTGGTGGTGGTGATGGTGGTGGTGGTGGTGGTGGTGCTGGTGATGGTGGTGGTGGTGGTGGTGTGCTGATGGTGGTGGTGGTGGTGGTGGTACTGGTAATGGTGGTGGTGGTGGTGGTACTGGTGATGGTGGTGGTGGTGGTGGTACTGGTAATGGTGGTGGTGGTGGTGGTACTGGTGATGGTGGTGGTGGTGGTGGTACTGGTGATGGTGGTGGTGGTGGTGGTACTGGTAATGGTGGTGGTGGTGGTGGTACTGGTGGTGGTGGTGGTGGTGGTGGTACTGGTAATGGTGGTGGTGGTGGTGGTACTGGTCATGGTGGTGGTCTTTACTTTCACTAGGAAGGAAACTTTGTCTTTCAGCTCAGACAAGGATTTTTCCCTCGTGCTTCCCAGAGAGAGAGAGAGAGAGAGAGAGAGAGAGAGAGACAGCCTACCTCATGTATTCTCACCTCATGTAATTAATTGAAGTGTTTTATTAATTTTCATTAGTTAAGTACGGGTAAAGGTTTGTTGAGAATTTGAATACACTTGTTGTTACTAATCCTACACACACACACACACACACACACACACACACACACACACACACACACACACACACACACACACACACACACACACACACACACACACACACACACACACACACACACACACACACACACACACACATAGGTTTCCGTATTTATTGTTCTCATTGACGGCGCCAAGAGAGAGAGAGAGAGAGAGAGAGAGAGAGAGAGAGAGTGCTGTTCACTGCCTTTACTCAGCTTTAGGTGCCGAGAGAGAGAGAGAGAGAGAGAGAGAGAGAGAGAGAGAGAGAGAGAGAGAGAGAGAGAGAGAGAGAGAGGTAAGATAAACACCAAGCGAGAACAACTACCTTCATTTCATCCAGAGAGAGAGAGAGAGAGAGAGAGAGAGAGAGAGAGAGAGAGAGAGAGAGAGAGAGAGAGAGAGAGAGAGAGAGAGACGCAGATTGGAACAAAGTAAACGTAATAAAAGTAAGAAAAAGTAGATGAAAGGGAAGAGGGAGAAAGAGAAGGAAGAAAAAGAAGAGAATGAAAAAAAAAGGAAATACATATAAACAATAACAACGAATGGAGAAAAAGGGAAAATAAATAAAAAAAATTGAAGGAAAAATAAAAAATCCTGTTAATTTGATAAGAGGAAAAAGTTTGTATAAAAATAAAAAAGTTGAATAGAAATGGAAAAAAATCTGATGGTCAGGAGAGAAAACCCGGGAGGAAGAGGAGGGAAGGGGAGGGAAGGGAAGGAAGGGGAGGGAAGGGGAGGGAAGGGAGAGAACACACGCCTTATCTCTTCCGTGACCTGTTGCCTCAAACTAGTGACAGTGTTGCCATATGTCACGCTTGGTCTTATCTCCAGTGTGGGTGCAACGGTGCCAAGTCCGCGCCATAACTTACTCGTCCTTTACCCTGCTTCCGTTTTCTTTACTCTCTCTCTCTCTCTCTCTCTCTCTCTCTCTCTCTCTCTCTCTCTCTCTCTCTCTCTCTCTTATCTTCGTTTTAATTTTTCTCATCTTTCCTCTCCTTCTCTTCTCTTCTCATCTCTTATATTTTCCTTCTTCCTTCTTTTCCCTCTCTTGTCTTTCCTTGTTTTCCTCCGTACGTTTACTATCTTGCTCCTCATTCGTATTCTCACACGCACACATTCACACACACACACACACACACACACACGCAGACTTACTCTTTCTCCCACACTCTCACACACACCTACTTCTACACATACCTACTCCCACACACACCTACTCTAACACACACACACACACACACACCTTCCCTCATACATCGCACCTTCCTTTCAGCAGCGCCGCGCCTCACATTCGAATTTCTAATGAGTGAATCCTCATTAGACTTGGAACGAGCAGCTCATTAGTGCAACGAGAAATGATCGCGAGAGATTCTGAGAGTTTCCCCGGAGTGGCATGGATGGAGGTGAATATCTGACGCCCCTCAAGAGCTATTTTAATCTCTCCTGCGCCTCTCTCAGGTTATATTCCCATCAGTCATTAGTCTTAGTTTACCTGTCCCTGTCACGCCTGCTCTACGTTTCTCGCTACATCATCATTAGCATCTCTGTGAATCCTGTTTTCTTTTTTTCATTTATTTTTTCGTCTTCAGTGTTATTCGTATCATTTATTTACCACCTTCAGTTTTCCTTCGTCCCTCCTGAAAGCTTGTGTTCCAGCCTGACCTTGTTCCTCACGTTAGTCAGGTGCGTCAGGTAGATTAACCGCAGATTTCATTACCTGAGAAGTGGTCTGGAGTACGGGGAGGAATTGACCCTGGGGAAGAAGAGGAAGAGGAGGAGGAAGAGGAGGTGGGTTTCGGTGTCCTGGGCATGATTCTCAAAGGGGGATTTGTTAGCGTGAATTAATTGCTTATGAATTGCCCGAGAGGAGGAGGAAGGAAGAAGGAGGAGGAGGAGGAGTAGGAGGAGGAGGAAGAGGAGGAGAGGGGAAGCAAGGGATTGTGGGACCCCAGCGCCACTTAGCTTGATTTCCTTTGTCATGGCGCCGCGGGGCTAACAGAGGGAGTCACTGCTTAGATTTATGGGGCTATTTCTCACTCACAGCACGGGAATTTCTTACTTCACGCTATTGTTCAACGCGGGGGACGAGTCGGCGTTTCTTCCCTACCTGGCTTCGAAAATCAGGAAAGTCGGCAGTCACTCTATAGACCTTTAGCGCTTAGAGGGACGAGTCTGTGCTTAGAGGGACGGCTTTGTGCTAGAGGGACGAGTTAATTAAAGGGACGAATTTGTATTCAGAGGGACAAATCTGTGTTTGGAGAGATGAAGGACGAGTCTGAGTTTAAAGGGACGAGTTTTGTGTTAGAGGTACGAATGTGTGTTTAGAGGGACGAGTCTGTGTTTACAGGGACGAGTCTGTGTTTAAGGGGCCAATCTATGTTTAAGGGGACGAATTTGTGTTTAGAGGGAGAAGTCTGTCAGAGAGACGAATGTTGTGTTAAAGGGACGAGTTTGTATTTAGAGGGACGAGTTTTGTGTCAGAGGGACGAATTTGTGTTAGGGAACGAGTTTTGTGTTAGATTGACGAGTTTGTGTTAGGGGACGAGTTTTGTGTTTAGTGCGACGAGTCTGTGTTAGAGGGATGAGTCTGTGTTTAAAGAGACGAGTTTTGTGTTAGAGGGACGAGTTTGTGTTAAGGGGACGAATTTTGTGTTTAGAGGGACGATTCTGTTTAAAAGGACGAGTTTTGTGTTAGAGGGACGAATCTGTGTTTAGAGGGACGAGTATTGTCTTAAAGGGACGAATCTGTTTTTTTTTTCTGTAAATGGCTTAAGAATTGAAGGTAGATGGCAGTCATTCCTAAATCCTTTCACTTATACTACTAGGAAATTTTATATAGAGTTTGAAAATAGGAAGTTATTTTTTTGTCTTAAAAGGTATGGTAATCTTTCTTTAGGCCTTTCTCTGGTATTTGTTCATTTCGATTACTATGACAACGGCACTATTTTCAATCATTAGCACAATAAACAGGCATGCAAAAATATGTTATAATGGGAAAATTTCACAGTGGGAAGGTTAATCAGAGGGAGAAAGATAGAGACGCGAGGGATAATGAGTGAGTGAGTGAATGAGTGAGGGTTCAGACAAGCTGTGGGATGCAAAGGCAGCCTGTAGCAGTTTGTACTAGATCTGCCACAAGTCGGAGTTTCTGAGTCTCACAAATGAATTCCTACCGCACCAACACCTGAGTTTCCACATCTCCATCACCTGGGACCAACTGCACCTTAAAGGGATCCAGGTAGCCGCTGTATACCTTTGGAAACTATAAACTAAGGCGGAGAATAGAGTCAGTCAGTAGGAGTAGCCTGTGCGGTGCCTAACGCGAAGGGCAAGGCGAGGGAGACTCGCCTACACCACCTCAGACTACCTCAGAAGCACTACAGGTAATTTTGAACCTTATTACACCTTACTTCTAGTGTCAAATACCAGCTGACCCACGACCAGCGCACCTCCCTGTGGTAATAACTTATGTATGAGTGAGCGCCCTCGTAACTTGGCTCGGTAATAACTTTTCAGTAGCATAATTCCTCACTTTGCTGTCTGGTGGCCGTAATATTTTGGACTGACAGTAACTCGACCCTGTTATGGCCTTGCTTGCGGCCTGCCTCCCTCCCTCACGACCTTCGCCTGCCTGCCTCACTGACGCTGTCTCCCTACCTTCCTGCCTTCCTGCCTAGTGTGTTGCTGTGGTCTGGCAATGCTACTCTCCCTACTGCTGCTGTTCATGTCTGTTGCTTTTATCTCTGTTACTGTCTCTATTGCTACTGTTACTGTTCCTGCTATCTTCCTGTTGCCGCTGCTCTTGTCCCTGCTGTTTCTATCACTGTCTCTCCTATTACTATTACTGCTCTTACTATCTTGATTTCAATGTTGTTTGTTGTTCCCATGCAGCTTTCTACAACTCTCTCTACTGTTACTATCTTCCTACTGCTACATCTGCTCCTTTTACTGCTGTCACTGTCTTCTTGCTGCTATCTCTGCTGCTGCACCTTCCACACCTGCTATTACTACCTTCCTTCTGCTACTGTCTGTTATATCTCCTGTTTTTTTTCTGTTTCTACTTTCCTGATATCCCTACTACTACTACTACTACTACTACTACTACTACTACTACTACTACTACTACTACTACTACTACTACTACTACCTTCTCACAATGCCTATATGAAAGCAATACACTGCTATGTACACTACCTCCGCATCTGCTACCTAGTATCACCTCACCTTTCCTATTGATTCCCGCGTCTCAACAAAGGCACTGGCAATGATATTCACCTCACCTGGCACTGCTCGCTAATTGGTCATCGGAAACGTGCTTACCTTCTCGCCAACCAATCATCTCTCTGCATTTCGATCTTTCACCGCCAATTGGGTAAAAGATGAGTGCGTTGTGTTTAATTATATATTTTTGGCTTTGTTTTCTATTTAGGTTTTGTATCGAGGTTTTCATTCAGTCTTTTGTTATGTGGGCGTGGCTTCGCTCAAATTTGTTACTAGAGTGTTATTGAATGAAAGTAAATACGTGTGTTTATATATATATTCTTATTCTGTTAGTTTCTCATCGTCTTAAAAGTTTAATTCCTGCATCATTATTCTCGGGTGTACTTAAAAAAAAAAGCCTTGTCTTCTTTTACATTTTTACCACTCGATTGTTGCTTGGTAGAGAACCGAGAAGAAGAATAACAGCAAAAATATCGAAATAAGCCCAATTTACGCCTTGTATTCAGTTTCGTTCCAGCATCATTATTTTCTTCCTTTCAAAAAACGTGTCTTGCTCTGAATTTTTACCCTTTAATTGTTACTGGATAGGAACAAAAACCCCACAAACTCGAAAAGCATCCAAGTCAATCCCTTTTATCTCTGTTTTTTAATCTAATTTAATTCCCCATTATTTTCTCACACTCTTGAAAAAACGCTTCCCAATCCTTCCCATTAACCAGTTACTAGAGAGAAAGAAGAAAAAGAATCTCCAACAACTGCAAATAAATCCAGAATACTTCAACTTTTTCTATTTAATTTCATTCCGGCACCATTATTTTCTCACGACCTTAAAAAAACACTTCACCTTTTCTTGAATGTGAGAGTAACGTGATTATTTACTTGGCCGTTAAAATGCGTGACTTCTCGTGCAGCTTAATTAACGATGATTACCATAATGACCTAACACACAGGTAAGGAAGAGGCGTAGGTAAGAGAGAGAGAGAGAGAGAGAGAGAGAGAGAGAGAGAGAGAGAGAGAGAGAGAGAGAGAGAGAGAGAGACAAAAATACAACAGTAACTTTATAAATGAAAAGTATATGAGACTCTTCAGTAATACACCTGTTTCTGTTGGTTTTCTGAGGGATGACTTGAAGGGGAAAGGCGACAAGAGGGAACGATCGAAGGAGAAGCTGTGGAGAGGATGATAAACAGAAGAAGAATAGAGATTTAGAGAGAAACAGGTGGCTGGAGGAGATGGAGAAGGAAGGAAGGAAGGAAGGAAGGAAGGAAGGAAGGGGAAATCTAATACTAGGATGCAGGTAAGGAGATACGTACACAAAGAGGAGAAGGAGGAGGAGGAGGAGGAGGAAGAGGAGATAAACTAACACGGAAGGAAGAGATGAAGAGAAGAACGGATAAGAATAGAAGGAAGGAGAGAACTGGGTACAGACTGGCATGAGCACCAGAGAAGGAGGACGAGGAAAAGGAGGAGGAGAAGGAAGGAGGAGGAGGAGGAAGAGGAAGATGAAGAGGAGGAAGAGGAAAGACAGCTTAGTACACAGGAATCAGAGAGAGAGAGAGAGAGAGAGAGAGAGAGAGAGAGAGAGAGAGAGAGAGAGAGAGAGAGAGAGTGGCATTGTGGCGTGTTGAGAGGTAACCTTGAGTTCCTAGGCAGTGAGAGAGAGAGAGAGAGAGAGAGAGAGAGAGAGAGAGAGAGAGAGAGAGAGAGAGAGAGAGAGAGAGAGAGAGAGAGAATGGAGAGGCAAGGGGAACTGTTATCTACGTTAGGCAGTCCTTCCTACCTCCCTTCCTCTCTCTTCCTCTCCCTTCCTTCACCTCACCTCTCACAGCTACCCCTCTCTCTCTCTCTCTCTCTCTCTCTCTCTCTCTCTCTCTCTCTCTCTCTCTCTCTCTCTCACCTACCTTTTCACCACTTCCCGTCTCCCACCTCCCTGTCAGTGCACTTTTTCCCCTCACTGGTACCATTACTCCCTCCTTTCCTCATTAAGACTCTCCCTCCTTCCCCTCAATGCTCTCTCACCTCCCCTCTCATTACCGCCTCATTCTCCCTCCCCAAGCGCCTTCCCACGCACCTTCCCTCCCTCTGCCTCCCCTCGTAGCATGCGAACGCCCGTCACCTAGTCTACGTCTGAGGAGAAAAGCAAACGTAATCTTGTGAAATTTCAGGAAATCTTATTCCCGGAAGGAGTGTATGAAATGTGTCCCTCACACTGAAATCCCCGAGGAGGAGCAGGAGTGGGAAGAGGAGGAGGAAGAGGAGAGAATGAAGAAGAAGGAAAAGTAAATAGAAGGGAACCAAGAATAGGAGATAAAAGAAAAAAAATATACAGAAAAGGAAGAGGAGGGAATGAAGGGGAGGGAAAGGAAAAAGAGGAGAATCAAAAGAAGGAGAGAAGGAGAGGAGAAGGAAATGAGGAAGAAGAAGGAGAAGCATGAGGAGGAGGAGGAGGAGGAGAAGGAGGAGGAGGAGGAGGAGGAGGAAGAGCAGGAGGAGGAGGAGGAGGAGAAGGAGGTGGAGAAGGGAATAACTAGAAGGAAGGAGAAGAGAAAAGAATGAAGAGGAGGAAGGGTATGTGTTTTCACCTATTGGAAGGAGAAGGAGAAGGAGGAGGAGGAGGAGGAGGAGGAGGAGGAGGAGGAGGAGGAGAAGGAGGAAGATGAAGAAGGGGAAGAAGAGGACGAAACGGAGGAAGAAAATACGAAAGAAGACAGAAGTTGGTATTTTGACTCTTTAGTGGAGGAGAAATAGGGAGAAAGGACAAAAAGGAAAAAGATAGAGAAAGGGGCATGAAAAGGAGAAAACAAGACAATAAGGAGAAAAAGTGAGAAGGAAGAAGGAAATAGAGAAGAGGTGAAAGACGAGAGGTTAAAGGAGAGGAGAGAACGAAAGGAATAGGAAAGTCTGGACACGGAAGAAGAAAAGTAAATAGAGAAAAAAGAACTAAGAAATAGAGAAGAAGAGAGACAAGAAGAGAGGAGAAACAAGGAAGAAAGTCAGAGAACGGAAGGAGAGAACAGAAGAAATAAAACACTCTTAGCTACACAATTCCCACTCACTACAAAGGCTCGTATTCTCAAACACTTCTGCGTTTCACATGTACTATTTCAAAAAGGTCTTATATACATTTCCACGAGTTTTTATAGTGTCTTTACGGTTCTAGAGGCAGAATGACAAGATTTCTACATTATTAATTGGAGAAACATTTGAAAACCGCGCTAATCATCCCTGTGGCCTTGGAAAATAGTCGTGGTGAGAGGGCAAAGCGTTTCTGAATACGGACCGAACTAAGGTGGCGCCAAAAACTCACCCTGGGGTCGTCCTTGCTTGCTGGGGCGCCTCCTTCTTGTTCCCCCTGCCCCGCTATCCCCCTGTCCCCCTGGCGATACATTCCTACGTCCTGTTGCGTGGAGAGAAGACGAGAGGAGGCGGGAGGAGGTGAGGGTGAGTCGAGAAGAGTGGAGGGAGAGAAGGAAGGGGAGTGGCAACCATCCTCATGTCTATTGGTAACAAATTAACACACGTCGCTTTTCTTATTCCCGTCAGGAGTTGAAGCGACACGCCGCCGCCACGAGTATGTGACAGGAAGGTGACGCAGCTCATCGCCTCCCATTGGCTGAGCTTCCATGACGTCACAGCGCCTGCCTCGTCATTGGTTGATAGCTGTGACGCTACTGTGGAGGTGAGAGGTGATGGTGATGATGGGTGGTGTTGTTGTGGTGGTGTTGTGTGTGTATATATATATGTGTGTGTGTGTGTGTGTGTGTGTGTGTGTTTATATAAGAGGGACGCTGGCTTAGGGAAACAAGAAATATAAAAGAAAATAAACACTAAAATGCCAATCCATATACAAAAAAAACCAAAAGAAATTAATCCTACACGCCAGAAAAAAAAGGAGGATATGTCTAGCAACCTCCGTGTTTGTGTGTGTGTGTGTGTGTGTGTGTGTGTGTGTGTGTGTGTGTGTGTGTGTGTGTGTGTGTGTGTGTGTGTGTGTGCTTGTGTGTGTGTGTGTGTTCCGTCATTGTTAATATCGGTGAAGTAAAACTGGTCAAGCGAGAAGAATATTTAAATGGAATGAGTCTTGATAATCACTAAAGGCAACACGCACCTGTTCGTGGTTACCTAATGTGTGTGTGTGTGTGTGTGTGTGTGTGTGTGTGTGTGTGTGTGTGTGTGTGTGTGTGTGTGTGTGTGTGTGTGATTGTGATAACGCGTGTGTGGATTGATAGTATATGCGTTGTATCCTTTCTTTTCTTTTTTTAACTCTCCTCCTCCTCCTCCTCTTCCTCCTCCTCCAGCATAAAATTTCTAGTCACTCACTAATAATTAGCATGGCGGCCTTACCTCTCCCGCCAGTCACTAGGAATAAGAACCAGCAGGTCTCTCTCAGCATCCACACGCTCCAACACACACACACACACACACACACACACACACACACACACACACACACACAGAGAGAGAGAGAGAGAGAGAGAGAGAGAGAGAGAGAGAGAGAAGGCCTCTCTCTCTCTCTCTCTCTCTCTCTCTCTCTCTCTCTCTCTCTCTCTCTCTCTCTCGAATTCCCATCATTCCACCCTCTACTCGTAATCTTCCTCCTTCTCTCTCTCTCTCTCTCTCTCTCTCTCTCTCTCTCTCTCTCTCTCTCTCTCTCTCTCTCTCTCTCTCTCTCTCTCTCTCTCTCTCTCTCTCTCTCTCTCTCTCTCTCTCTCTCTCTCTCTCTCTCTCTCTCTCTCTCTCTCTCTCTCTCTCCTCCATTTCTATATACCCATCTTTTTAAACCTCCCCTCTCTACTCTCCCACTTGTCTGTGTTCTGTTGTTCCATGTTTCTCTTTCTCTCCCTACCTCCTTTCTTTCTCTCCCATTTCACTTTATGCCTCTTTCTCTCTCTCTTTCCTTCCCTCTCACATTTCCTCACGTTTTAGTTTCCCTCTTTCTATTCCTCCAGTTCTTCCTTACCTTCTCCATGTTCTCTTGTTGCAAAGGATCCTCTGGTCTCTGTCTCTCTCTTTTCTCTCTTCCTCTCTCATCTTTCTTCTGTCTTGAAATCTTCCTTCCTTCCTATCTCTTTTTATTCTTCCTTACTTGTTCATCCTCTTACTGCTTTTCTATTAATTTCTGTTATGTTTATTTGTATTCCTATTTCTTTCTCATTCTTTTCTATTATCATCTATTCCATTTTCACCCCTCCTCTTAGCTTTTCTTCTCCCTCTTTTCTTTTTCTTTTTCATATTTCCCACTCTTATTTCACCCAATAAACTCCTTTTCTGTCATCTCATCCTATCAACTCACATTCAATCTCTTTTTCCTTCTCTTGTCCTTCACTTCTGTCCCTTTCCAATCAACTCCTCTTTCTGCCCCGCCGTTTCTTTACACCTACTTACTCTACCTTCCTCCTAGCCCTTTCCAGTTAACCTTTCTTGCTGCCCTGCCGTTCATTTCACCTGCCTACTCTACCCTTCCTGCTTCTCTCACCCTTTCATCCACCAAAGTATGTCTACCCACTTTCTCCTTTCCAATCAACTTTTCCTGTTATTGTTCTGTTTCTTTCACTCCTCCACTCGCCTTCTTATCCACAAAAGCATGTCTATCCACCTTATCCTCCTATCCAATCAACTTTTCTTCCTACCTTACCATTTTTTCACTCTTTCATTCACTTTCTCATCCAGTAAAGCATGTCTATCCATCTTATCCTTTTTTTCCGATCAACTTATCTTCCTGCCTTGCCATTTTTTCACCCTTCCACTTGCCTTCTCATCCACTAAAGTATGTCTACCCGCCCTCTCCTTTCCAGTCAACTTCTCTTGCTATCCTTCAATTAATTTCATTCTTTCACTCGCGTTCTAATCCACTAAAGCATGTCTATCCACCTTCTCCTCTCTCCTAATCAACTTCTTTTGCTACCCTACCGTTTCTTTCACTCCTTAACTCGTCTATACACTACCCCCTCCTCCTCTTCCTCCTTTACGAACTCAGCTGGGTAAGCGGCTGTCAAGAGAACCAACACCACGGGGCCCCTTGGCATGCAACGCGCGTCCTGTCCTCTGTCTCAACAACCAGACGCAGGACGCATAACACGACCACCCTTAACATTTTGATTCGCCTTTGATATGCACCGTCTCCATCCCGACGCACTTCATCACCTTGATATACTACTACTATGCTACCGCCAGCACGCTTCGGCCCCCTTCCTCCTTACCCCTTCTTCTCCTCTTCTTGTTCTTTCGTTTGTTTTCCTTTGTATTCCATTTGTATTCGCCTCTTCTTCCTCCTCTGTGAAATGTGGCAAGTTCGTTTTAAAGCTTGTGTTTCTAAATGTAGTGTATATCTAACGTGTTTTTTTTTTTTTTTTTTTTTTAGGTCCTCTTTCGCTTCTTCCTCATGTTCTTTAGTTTGTGTTTCATTTGTGTTCTGTTTGTGTTCCTCTTCTTCCTCCACTGAAATGTGACAAGTTCGTTTTAAGATTTATGTTTCTAGATAGCTTGGTGTTATGTTGCAGTGTCTTTTTTTACATGATTTTCTAATAGCTGATTATGTTGCTAGGGTGTTTTTGTGGTTCTAGTGATAGTGTGACAAGTTTCCAGTATCATTAGTTAGAATAATATCTTTGAGAATTAAATATTTCAATGCCTTAAGTATTTTCAACGTGTGTTCTAGATGTTAGATGGAATTTTATAGGTGTTTCTGCTGTTCTGGTAAAAGCTTAATACAATTCAAGCAATAGCAACAAAGAAAATGCCCTTAGAAATTAAATTACTCTTTTTTTGTATTAGCTATCATTATTCTTTCTATAGAGGAAAGAAACTGGCCAGGGGTAACAAAAGTATAATAAAAAAGCTTAACACGATTCCAGCACCACCAGAAAGAAAGAAGCCCTTAGAAACGACACTAACCACTAATTGCCTTTACAAAAGCAAATCCCATGAAAGCTCAAAGGATCACAGACTATTAACACTTGCAAGGGGACCGGCAACTAAGTGGACATTTTCTTTTTTCGTTTTGTTGCCCTTGACCAGCTTTCCCTTCTTGTATAAAAAGACTGTCTATGTTCCTCTCACCTGGCCCTGCTCTCCGCTCACCTGTATTTAAAGGGCCATGTTTAATGTACCCATCTCCCACCAGTGCTGTGTAGGGGATTAAAGTACCTGGGTTCGCGGCAAAGGATCAGTAACCATCGCCTTGCTCTTGGTGGTGGTGGTGGTGGTGGTGGTGGTGGTGGTGGTAGTGGTGGTGGTGGTGATGGTGGTGGTGGTGCATACCTTCCGTTCTCCAAATAAGGATTAACTGGAGCCTTACCAACACTAGCCTTAGGTTCTCTCTCTCTCTCTCTCTCTCTCTCTCTCTCTCTCTCTCTCTCTCTCTCTCTCTCTCTCTCTCTCTCTCTCTCTCTCTCTCTCTCTCTCTCTCTCTCTCTCTCTCTCTCTCTCTCTCTCTCTCTCTCTCTCTCTCTCTCTCTCTCTCTCTCTCTCTCTTTTTTTTTTTTTTTTTTTTATTTAAACAAAACTTAATACAAAGGAACATGTACCCAAAGGCGCACTGTCGTGTGCTACCTATTCTAAGGGTACTACAATCTATTTCTCTACAATATTTACAAGACTTAAAAATAGATAATATACAAGATGGTCAGCATGTAAATGGAGCACTATTCGTTTCA